>NC_133656.1:108693176-109293176 GCF_009905375.1 Apium graveolens
TGCAACACAGAATTCTACAGCAACAATACAGATGTATATACAAATATATATATACTATATACATATTTAATTACGAATTTAATTAAAACAACTTCAATAATTCATAATAAAAAATCTATACATCATAAAATTATGAAAAAAATACCCAGACGATCTACAACACTTGTAGAACCCAGATCAAGATTCAAAATTATTCTGAGAAATGATTTCTCATCAGACAAAATTAATCCATGATATAACTTGTAAAAATCATAATTAATTCATACAAGCACATAAAATTCTGAAATTTTTACCACAGATCTATATGCATACAACCTATGCTCTGATACCAATGTTGGATTTTTAACGCAGCGGGGCATGGCAAAATACTTTTACGCATATAAAATCCAAATAAAAGCATATAAATCGTGGTAAAAACATAGGGATCGAATCTAACCTTTAAAATAATTCGGAGACAACGATCAGAGATCCTTAGCAGTTGCTCCTCAAGTGTGAAGCACTCCACCGGTATCCACCAAGAAAACGATGTTAAGGAGGAGGAAGGAGGTGGAGAGAATTGGGTTTTCCAAACTTTTTGGGTTTTTGGGTTCTTATGTTAGAATGAAAATAGGGTCTATAATAGTGTATTTATAGGCAAAATTTTCAGCTGAAATTTTCCCATAAATATTATTATTATTATCCCATTTTTTATTCTCATTAATAATTAAAACACCTTTTAATTATTAATCCTTTTTCTAAACACTTTAAATATTAATTCTCTCTCTTGATTTAATTTCCAAAAATTAAATCCTTTAATTAATAATATTAAGAACTTTTCTTAATTAATTTATAATCAATTAAATCTCATTTAATCAATTATTAAATTTGCCAATTAATTATTCATTTCACAAATAAATAATTATTAGCCATTATTAATTAATTCCTCCACCATTAAATCATTCTCTTTTTATGGTGTGACCCTGTAGGTTCAATATTAAGCCGGTAGTAGAAATAAATAATAATAAAACTATTTTATCATTATTTATATAAATTCTCTAATTTATTAAATATGATTAATTAATTAATCACATTTATTCTACATCGTGAGGGATACTTCTCAGCATATCGCGACTATCCGGATAATATGAATTCACTGCTTAGAATACCAAGAACCTATTCAGTGAATAGTTACCGTATAATAAACTCCTTCTACCCTACAATGTCCCTATTAAATATAAGGCATGGATCACGTGTCAAGCCTATCTAATTTAATCACTTGCTTACCATTTACTATGCTTAGTTCTATGCAAATTAGAAACTCCTTTCTAATTTCATTCACTCTGGCCAGAGATTCCTGAACTAGCATAAGTGGATCAGCCTTGAACATTCGCTTCCTTCACTGGAAGGGGTAGATCCTTTATTGATCATACACTATCTTCGTGTACAAATTCCTATACCCAGTAGATCCCTAATAATTATCCTTGGAGACTAAGAACTAAACCAAAGTATAGTTCAGTGTACACAAGATGACTATGATGACCTCAAGTCTAAGGATACTTGTACAACTATCATTATGTGAACAACTGCTGACACGTGAGTGAACTCCATCAGTTGTTCAGCTGTGCGAGTCATGTTCAATGAACTTATTCTATAATAAGCACCTACATAATAGCTATAGTGTCACCACACAAATGTCTATGAGAACAGACATCCTTCATAATGAAGCAAGCATAGTATGTACCGATCTCTACGGATTATTAATTACCAGTTAGTAATCCTACGACCAGGAACTATTTAAGTTTAGAGTTATCATCTTTTTAGGTCTCACTATTATGATCTCATCATAATCCATAAAAAGTTTTACTCTAAACTATGGTATATCTTATTTAATCACTTAAATAGATAAAGCCCGTAATAAAAACAAAACAAGTCTTTTATTAATAACAATGAAATCAAAACAGATTACATAAAAGTTATTCCTAAATCCTCATACATGATTGGACTTAGGACATATTCCTTTCATATCCAACAAAAATTCCTTCATCTGCTTTAACATCAAACTTCCCATGTTGATCAGTTTGATTCCTCAAGATAAAACATTTGCAGCCAAAGATATGAAGAAAATTCAGAGTCGGTTTCTTGTTCTTGAATAATTGGTAGGGTGTCATACACTTTGCTTGATTAATCAAAGAAATATTCTGAGTGTAGCAGGCAGTATTCACAGCTTCAGCCCAAAAATATGTTGGTAACTTTGATTCTTCAAGCATTGTCCTTGCACCTTCAATTAGAGATATGTTCTTTCTTTCCACTACTCTATTTTGTTGTGGAGTTCTTGCTGCAGAAAACTCATGTATTATCCCATTCTCTTCACAAAATGATCTCATCACAGAATTCTTGAACTCAGTTCCATTGTCACTCCTGATTCTTCTTACTTTAAAATTAGGATGATTGTTGACTTGCCTTAGGTGATTGATGATGCTTTCACTAGCCTCATCTTTAGACTTTAGGAAATATGTCCAAGAAAACTTTGAGAAATCATCCACAATTACTAGGCAAAATCTTTTCCTAGAGATGGACAACACATTGACTGGTCCAAATAAATCCATGTGTAGCAATTATAAAGGTTCTTCAATTGTTGAATCAAGCTTCTTTCTGAATGATGCTTTGATCTGCTTTCCTTTTTAGCAGGCATCACACAATCCATCCTTAGAAAACTCCACTTGAGGAATATCTCTAACCAGTTGTTTTTTGACAAGCTTATTCATGGTCTTGAAGTTTAGATGGGACAGCTTCTTGTGTCATAGCCAACTTTCATCTTGACTTGTTTTACTGAGAAGACAAGTGACAGATTCTGCATTAGATGAGTTGAAGTCAGCTAGATACATATTCCCTTTTCTCATTCTAGTGAGAACCACTTTGTTGATTCTTTTGTTTGTTACAATACAGGCTTCTGAATTGAAGGTTACTGAATTGCCCTTATCACAAAGCTGGCTGATACTCAACAGATTATGCTTGAGACCATCTACTAGGGCAACTTCTTCAATGATGACATTGTCTTTTACAATCAAGTCATATCCCACAGTATAACCCTTGCTGTCATCTCCAAAAGTAATACTTGGGCTAACTCTTTCCTTGAACTCTGTGAGCAGGGTAGAATCTCCAGTCATGTGCCTTGAACAACCACTATCCAAGTACCAAAGATTCTTTCTCTTTCCCTGCAGACATCAAAACCAAATCAAGTTGATTTTGGTACCCAAGTTTCCTTGGGTCCTGCCTTGTTAGCTTTCTTCTTTGGTTTCTTAGGTTTGATCTCATTTGAATTGGGAATTTCTGATTCATCCTTAGTCATTTGAGTTGGACCTTTGAAACCATTCATTAGGACATAATTATCATGCACATTTTGGTTGACAGGAAAAGGCATGATATTGACAAACATGTTATTCCAGTAAGGCATGCTAAATGGCATTTGTGGCATACTAAATGCAGTATAATAAGGATTAGGTACAAATGGCATATTAGAAAATTGTGCATTCATATTCTGAGTAGATATTACATTCATAAGCATGGTAGGCATAGCGGTCATGTTAGGAAAAGAGGGAGGAATATATACAGGAGTGGGCATGGCAAGTTTGCAATTAACAAATAGATGATTAACACTACCACACTTAACACAGATTTTTCTTGGTGCATATTTATCAGGTGTGTAGTTGTTATGCTTGTTAATTCCTACTTTCCCATGTCTATTGTTTTTCTTTTTGGTTTCTATTTTAACCTTAATCTTTTCTAAGCTGTCATTCAATTGCTTGATGGACAAATGACCAACATTAACTTTCTTCTCCTTCTTCACTTGACTTGATTCTCCTAAAACAAAGTTTTTGGAAACTGATCCATATTTCTCATTCAGTTTGGCAAGCTTAGCTTTGCTCACAGGTTTACTCACAGCCGACAAATGTGTCTCTTTTTCACTCGACGAATAATCCTTTTGGTTATCCGACGGATGATTCTCATCATCCATCAAGTCCACATCTGTCAACAATCCTTCAACCAAGTTGGATTCCAGTTTCTCCTATAACACCCCCAGATCCGGGGTTGGGGATCCGGGTCGTCACGCTCTTTCTTTCCACAAAATCATTTAACTTAATTAATAATAAATAACCTCATGATGTGACCTCACACTAACACACACCACAACCCGTTATAGTCTCAGAGATGAAAATTGAAATAAGTACAAGTCCTTGAATCCACAATTTAAAAGTTATTACAACCCAAAATGATTTCTTAATAAGTTTACAGTTAATTGCCATTATCTGCCACAAGTTATAATTATACATAATTGGTTCTCAAAAGTAGAATGCCTGATCTACCAATAGATCTACCTCTGCAGCTATAGCAGCTACAATATCAACGGGAAGACGCGGGACGCTTCCCACACGCTTGCGCTGGGTCTGCTTGAGTCTGGCCATCTTTCCTAACTGTTGTTGTGTGATGAAGAAATGAAGCAAGAGTGAGCATTACAGCTCGCAAGATAATATATAGTGTAAACAATAATGCAAGTATCTAAATGGATAACTTACTAGAATCCTTTGTCAAGTGTAAGGTAATTACTTACTGGATATAAGCTTAAAGGAAGATGAAGTTACTAATTACTTCACTATACTTATACCATTTTTAGAAATCTACTTGAACTACCACTATTCAAAGTATAATAAGTTTCAAAAGTTCATCCCATAGATGAGACCACAAGTTAAGACTTGAATAAATTCAATCTTTGAAATATTTTTAAAGGAAATGAAGTTACGAGATACTTCATTCAATGGAAACACCATTATAACTGTTTGACCCTTGTCAATGCTTCGGCAATCACCCATTCGTAGCCTTTCGATTGAAATGCTCCGGGTAGTGTTGCAGAAATATCCAACTAGATGATGAACTCATTACGGGAGTTTGCCGCGCCGGGAAGACCACTTACGATGATCAGTCGCAGTAGTGCAACCCCACCATTTTCTACATGTAGAGGAGAACCTATCGGATTTACTTGTCAACCGAACACTGGACTCCTAATGAATGGACCGTCTTAGCGGAACTTCCAGGCCATTTGGGCCAATATAATAAGGCTGGGCCGGCGCCACTCGACCACTTACGCCACTCCTAGTTCAGATGAAATCCATGACTCTGAAATGTAAAGCTCGTCCCCCCTTTCCCCCAAGTAGAAACTTGCATCAAGGGATGTTGCTTTTGCAAGTATGGTCGATGCCTGTTAATGGATTAACTTGTTCCAAGAATTTTACTTCCCGAGTGTTGGGTAAGTAATCAAAAACTCTTTTATCAAAATAGCAACCTTGTTGCGAATATAAAATACACCACAGAGCCGGATCCCTCAGGTTTTGAACAAGTATTTAAATCCCCTTCGAAAGGAAGATCTTAAATATAAAAATGGGTTTTGGGATCCGCCCTAACTTTTAAAAATCATTTTGAAGACTCGAAAACATTTTTAAGAATTTTTGGAGTAATGCTGATTTAATAAAATAAATCAGTCCCGATATATTAGAAAATATCTGAATATTATTATTTAAATAATATTCCCATAAGGGTGATCCTTATAAAAATAATCGAGGTAGGAGTTTTAAAACTCATACTTGAAATGAATAATAAATAACCAAGATATACTTATACGAAAGTATGATCTTTATTTGAATAATCGAAAATAAGTTTGATTGTCGAAACATTATTCTTTAATAAAATAAAGAATATTATTTAATAAATAAGCGGAGTCATAAGTCCTCAAATGAATATTCAAAATAATATTCATTAAATAAAATAAACAGAGTCATATGTCCTCCAATGAATATTCAAAATAATATTCATTAAATAAAATAAAGTTATCGAATAAACCTTATTTGATTCATAGTTTTGAAAACTATATCTATATATATATATATAAATATATATAATATACTCGGGAACATCGACTCCCGGTTTTAGAAAATGTTCACCTTTGGGTCCCCTATACTAAGGGTAAACACAATTACTGCTTATCTCTAGCATAGGTATTATGCAACTAATAAGCATTTGAATCAAAAGATATATATCGAGATTACGAAATAGACATGCATATATACCATATCACATGCTCCAATATATCGCAAGATTTTCTAATTAACCATCACACATCTATCACAAGATAATGCATATACATATGTATACATCACAACAACAGTATAACGGGTAGAAAACTTTCCTGAGCGACTGGGGGTGATAAATGGATTGGGACGAGTCTGGTAACCTATAAACAACATATAAGTTGGAATTAAACCAAATTCGCTTATGAATCTATACTTTAACCAATTAGACCCTAACGTTCGCTTTTGCGCTTAACGATTCACTTAAGTCGCTAGAGTACCCTCGGGTCCACCATTTTTAATAAATTAACCATTAAGGGTTTTAAGGCGATTCTTTCGCGAGTGCCTTACCAACTGCCTAATACATTTTACATAAATGTTTCATACTCCAATTAATCATTTAAGGTCTTTAACCAATGTTTCAAAGTAAGGCGAGGGGTAATGGTTCGTTCGCGAAACGCCGTTACTTAAAATGGTAGTTTCTCCTAAACCGTACATCGGATTCAAATGAACCACATATAAAAATGAAGCTCGTAACATGAAATATCTAATCATGGCAATGGTCAAAACCTAACAGTGAGTTCTCGGGTCCTGATGTTAAGAACAAAACAGTCTAAAGTAAATCGGATATTACGACGGCTATGTTTACGCGATTACCAATTTTTATCCTACTCCAAATCAACCACCAATCAACCACAATTCAACCATACAACCAAACTCCATACATACAATGCTACAACAGCCCCAACAACTCAATATTTCCAAATTTATACTACTTCCCAACATGAACCAAAAGCTTACTTAAGTTCTTTAACTAAGTAACAAGATTTACAACTCCAAACACATCACAAAACCAACACATCTTTAAATACACAATAATCAAGCTTCTCATGAACCATACCAAACACAAAAAACTCTAAATATACAAAATTAAGGCTAGGGTATGAGATTATACCTTCCTTGGTGAGTAAAAGTAACTAAGGAGCTTGGAATCACCCTTGAAAGTCCTTACCAAAGCTTAATCTAAACAAAAACTCAAGAACAAAATTTTAAGTTCTTGAAAAACACTATTCACCCTCTTCTTCCATGAATTTTAGGAAGAGATTGTGAAGGAATTTGAAGCATAAACTTATAGGATATCTATATCTTTGCACAAGGAACCTTAGATAATTACCTCACTAATTAATGAAGCTTGGAACTTGGATTTTGGATTTTTTCATCTTGAAAATGGAAAAGGGCCGAGAGCTTTGTTGCTTGAAATGGGAAGTCAACTTGTGTTTTTGGTGATATGATTTGTTGGTTGGTTGTTTTTGCTTTTGTTTTAATTATTTACCTTTAAACCATGGTGATTTTTGTGTGGCTTGAAATCAACAACACTTCCTTCCCTTTGGTCATGCTTAGGTCATCCATCTTATATCATCTTCTCATGCTTGTCCTCTTCTTATTGGTTTGATGACATCATCCTCACTAACCTCTTTGATTAGCTCCTAATTACTTGGATAATGACCGCTGATCTGTTATATGGTTCGCTTAACTTTCGTTTTCGTTTATCGTTTGAGGGATCATACCCGGGATCTTATTACTTGGGTTTCCTTAACCTTTCTCAATACATTATATTCCTTTTATGATCATCTCGTATAATCCTTGAATTTAAATCCTTTTTATCCTGTTACCTTATACTCAATTCTTTCGGTATCTGGTGGATTTTCGGGAAAAATCAAAGTGTTCGAATTTGGATTCTGACGATCTTTACATACACTTATATATCATATAGAGTACTAATAAGACCTCAGAATAACAATAAAAGAACCCCTACATAGTGTGGCATGAAAAGTTTTCTTATTCAGCATAATCAACAAAAAACACTATTCATAAGGGTTACAAAAAGTTCAAAATTTTGGGGTTATTACAGTCTCCCCTCCTTAAAAGGATTCCGTCCCGGAATCAAATAGAAAACAAATGGGGGTACTTTTCTAGCATTGCGCTCTCTAGTTCCCAAGTTGATTCTTCCACATTATGATTCTGCCATAGCACTCTGACTAGCTTGATTACTTTGTTCCGAAACACCTGCTCCTTCTTATCCATAATCTTTACTGGCCTTTCCACGTAAGTCAGATCTGGTTGCATATCCACCTGCTCGTACTCCACTATGTGTCTGGCATCCCGATGATACTTTCTTAGCATTGACACATGGAATACATTATGAACTTGTTGTAGGTTCGAGGGTAAGGCTAGCTCGTAAGCCAACTTCCCAATCCGTCTTAGTATCTCAAAAGGTCCAATGTATCTTGGGCTTAGTTTCCCTTTCTTTCTGAACCTCATTAACCCCTTCCAAGGGGATACTTTTAGTAGTACTAAGTCCCCTACTTCATACTCCTTGTCCTTTCGGGCTAGGTCTACATATTTCTTCTGTCTGTCTTGGGCTGCTACCAGCCGTCCTCTGATGAGATCCACTATGTCTTTGGTCCTTTGGACCACTTCGGGTCCGAGCATCTTCCGCTCTCCTACTTCATCCCAGTATAAGGGAGATCGACACCTTCTTCCGTATAGGGCCTCATAAGGCGACATTCCGATGCTAGCATGAAAGCTATTGTTATAAGAAAACTCGATCAACGGCAAGTGATCATCGCAACTTCCTTTAAAGTTTATTGCACAGACTCTCAACATATCCTCTAGTGTTTGGATGGTCCTTTCACTCTGCCCATCCATTTGGGGATGGTAAGCGGTACTCATATTTAACTTGGTCCCCGCACATTCTTGAAAGCTCTTCCAAAATTTGGAGTTGAACCTGGGGTCTCGGTCTGAGACAATGGACGCCGGGACTCCATGTCACGTCACTATTTCCTTAAGGTAAATGTCCACCAGTCTATCGACTGTGTATCTCTTATTGATAGGAATGAAATGAGCTGACTTTGTCAGTCGGTCTATAATCACCCATATGGCATCATGGTTGGTTCTCGTCCTTGGTAAACCGATAACAAAATCCATGGCTATATGTTCCCATTTCCATTCGGGAATCTCAAGAGGTCGTAAAAGTCCACTGGGTCTCTGGTGCTCTGCCTTTACTCTTTGGCAAGTCAAACATTTGCTTACCCATTCTGCTACGTCCCTCTTCATGTTGGGCCACCAGTAATACTCCTTCAAATCCCTATACATCTTGGTGCTTCCCGGGTGAATGGAATATCTTGAACTATGACTTTCATTCAAAATCTCGTCTTTAAGCTCTTGAACGTTCGGAACCCAAATCCGGTAGGAGTACCTCATTATCCCTTTATCATCTCTCTCAGTATGGATCTCTTCTCCAGTCATTGACTCTCTGCCTTCATTCATTAATTTTTCTTGGCACAATCTGATCTTTTCCAATAACTCTGGCTGCTTCGAGATCTCAAACAGCTTTTCAGTTCCGGCTCCGGTTACCTTTACTTCTATTTCCATTCTCTCGAAATCCCTTATCAATTCCTCCGAAGTCATTATCATTTTGAGATTTTCCTTCCTGCTAAGGGCGTCAGCCACCACATTGGCTTTCCCTGGATGACAGAGAATCTCACAATCATAGTCCTTGATTAGTTTTAATTATCTCCTCTGGCGCATATTGAGCTCTTTCTGCGTAAATATGTACTTGAGGCTCTTATGGTCTGTGAAAATCTCGCACTTCTCTCCATACAAGTAGTGCCTCCAAATTTTTAAGGCAAAAACTATTGCCGCGAGCTCAAGGTCATGAGTAGCATATCTAATCTCGTATTCCTTCAATTGTCTCGACGCATATGCAATCACCTTACCGTGCTGCATAAGCACACACCCTAATCCTTTGTGCGACACGTCACTATATATCATAAAATCTCCTTTTCCGTCTGGCAATGCCAACACCGGGGCCGTTACCAACCTTTTCTTTAATTCCTAAAAACTGTTCTCGCATTTTTCCATCCATTCAAACTTCTTTGTCTTACGTGTAAGTCGTGTCAAAGGGGCTGCGATCTTCGCAAAGTCCTGTACAAATCTACGATAGTAGCCGGCCAATCCTATGAAACTCCTTACCTCTGTGGGTGTGGTTGGCCTTTCCCAATTTGAGACCGCCTCTATCTTGGAGGGGTCGACCAATACTCCTTCTTTATTGATCACATGTCCTAAAAACTGTACTTTATTCCGCCAGAATTCACATTTCGAGAATTTGGCATATAACTGTTCCTCTCTGAGTATTCCTAGAGCTATCCTCAAATGCTCTGCATGTTCTGCCTCAGTCCTTGAGTAGATTAAAATATCATCGATAAAAACTATCACACACTTGTCCAAGTACTTCTTAAATACTCTGTTCATTAAATCCATGAAAGCCGCTGGGGCGTTGGTTAATCCAAAGGACATTACCAAGAACTCATAGTGCCCATACCTGGTACGGAACGCGGTCTTGGGAATATCTTCGGGTTTAATCTTTAGTTGGTGATATCCAGTTCTCAGGTCAATCTTAGAAAAATAAACAGCATCCTTTAGCTGGTCGAACAGATCATCTATTCTAGGTAACGGGTACTTGTTCTTTATGGTTAGCTTGTTCAACTCTCGGTAGTCGATGCACAACCTCATGCTCCCATCTTTCTTCTTAACAAATAACACTGGTGCTCCCCATGGAGACACACTGGGTCTTATCATACCCTTATCCAAAAGTTCCTGCAATTGGGTAGCTAATTCCTTCATTTCTAATAGGGCTAACCGGTAAGGTGCTTTTGAAACTGGCGCCGTCCCTGGGGCCAACTCAATAGCAAATTCAATCACTCTATCGGGTGGTAATCCCAGAAGGTCTTGTGGGAATACATCTTCAAATTCATTGACTACCGGAATATCTTGTAAGTTGGGCACCTCCTTCTGCGTGTCCACCACATAGGCTAGGTAAGCCTCATTTCCTTTTCGTAGCATCCTTTTGGCCTGGGCCATAGTCAAAAATTTATGCGTCTGCCTCTTTCCTCTAAATATGACTTCTTTCTTTCCTGGGATATTTAACTTAACTTTCTTCCCCTTACAGTCTATCTGAGCATCATTGCTAGATAGCCAGTCCATTCCCAAAATTACATCAAACTCCCCTAATTTAAAAGGAATCAGATCAACACTAAAAGATTGTTCCCCTATGCCTAACTCACAGGCGTGGTGAATCTGGTTAACAGGAATAACTTCATGATTGGCTATTTCTACTTGTAAAGGTTCTATCAAGGGTTCAGCCTTAAGTCTTAATTTATGCGCAAAGTCCTTTGATATAAAGGATTTAGTTGCTCCCGAATCAAATAAAACGTTTGCACTGACTGAATTTAGACAAAGGGTACCTGCTATCACATCTGAGTCTTTCATAGCATCCTGGACTGTCATGTTGAAAGTCCTCGCAGTAGGTGGCTTATTAGAAGCAGTTCTGCTTGCTCCTGAAGCTGCTGGTTTGTTCATTGGGCATTCCCTCTTCCAATGACCCGGGCGTCCACACTGATGACAAGTGGTGGTTGGAATGACGGCAGGGGCTAACGAAGGGCATTTGTGGGAATAGTGGCCCACTTGTCCACACTTAAAGCAGGTTCTTGGCTTTCCCTTACACTTCCTAGAATGCATCCTTCCATAAGTGTTACAGGCTGGCAATGGGGGTCGAGACTGGTTGGAATAGGACATTCTTGACTTCTGGCCGCTCTGGCTCACATTCACACTCATTGGCCGCTTAAACCTAGTGTTCTTTCCCGGTAGGGACACTGCTCCTCGATTAAATCTAGTTGGGAAGCTCCCTCATGCGGAACCTCCACCCATGCTCATACTTTTCCTCTTTATTCCCTTCTTCTCTCTTTCCTTCTGCATCTGTTCACTTCCGGCTTCTACAATTGTTGCCTTTTGCACCAGAGTGGCATAATCAGTAAGCTCAAGGATTGCCACCCTATTCTGAATCCACGGTTTCAGTCCCTGCTGAAACCTCCTAGCTTTCTTTTCCTCGGTGCTCACAAACTCCGGCACAAACCTTGATAACTCAGTAAATTTTGCTTCGTACTCTGCTACGGATAAGTTATTTTGCTTTAGCTCCAAGAACTTGAGCTCCATCTAGTTCTCCATAAACCTCGGGAAATACTTTCCCAAAAACAACTGACTGAACCTCTCCCAGGTTATGATAGCATCTGTCTCCATGTTTTTCTTGGCCTCCCACCAGTAGTTGGCCTCTCCTTTCAGAAGGTAGGTAGCAAATACAGTCTTCTGTGCCTCATCGGTACTCAGAATCTCAAAGGATTTCTCCATTTCCTTTAGCCATGCTCTTGCCTCAACTGGGTCGGCTGATCCGTGGAACTCAGGGGGATTAAGGGACTTGAAAGCCCTGAAAGAGTTTGCCACAGTATTCTTATTTCCTTGAGGGGGTGGGTTGGGTTGACGTTCCAAGTTCTGCCTTAGTAGTTGCATGAACTGTCCCATGAGATCCATGCCTAGGTTTGGTACTGGTTGCTGAACCTCAGTTTCTCCTTCTTCAGCCTCTATCTCAAATCCCTCAACATCATATATTTCCTCCTCCTCTTCATACAGGGAGTCATCCTGTTCAACATAATCTCCGTCTTCCTCTTCACTGTGTTCTTGGTTCCTACCATCCTGGTTATGGCTTCCCTGGTCCTCAGATCCAGGGTTCGCCCTAGTTCCAATCTTTCTTGGCGGCATGATACTGATAAAAAAAAATTGGGAAATTCAACGTTAGGTCATAATCATACACAAAATTGTGCCTCGCACAGTTCTATAATGGGGAGAATGTATCTCGCAATTCTATTATTTTATGACAGTTCTAATAAGAAGTGTAGTAATAATAATGATAAAAACAGTGATCTCGTCACTAAGGAACTGAACTGAAAGGAAACAAATATATACATAATGTGAGAAATACATAGTTTGATCTGGTCAAAAGTACAACAGTTCTACAGCCATCTGCCCAAAAGTGATACACAAGAGTCTATCTGTCTAGTCAGAGAAAGGGATGCTATATACAAGTCAACTATCCCGGAAAATTGGCTTTTACTATGGCCTCGACTAACTAGACGACTAGACTATCCCATCACCGATCCTGAATCACACACCAGAGCGGGTCAGCTCCCATACTCTTTCCATCGCACGACGGAAGATGTAGTCGGCCTGCCGCCTGGAGATCCTACCATGCCTGTCCCCCTGGAGCGATCGGAGTCTCGCTCGGGCCGTGAGCTCTATCCCCATCAGCTCCCTCCTCAAGGATCAGGGTATAGTAGCCCTAGTCTCATAAGCTCGGGCACGCCTACCCGCCGTCTCCGCATCCAACTCCCTCCTGACCTCATCCAGCCGGGCCTCAGCAACAGCCACTCGGGTCCTCAGTACATCCTGAACATAGCTGTGAGCTAACAAAGACTGCCTATGGGCCGGGTCGAGAGGTGGTAAATCTGGAGCCGCTGGGGGTGCCTCCTCAGTCTGCCTAGGCTCGGGAGTATGGGTCTCTGAGCTGTCATCATAGGGGCTCCAAGATAGTGGTGGAGGGATAGGAGCTCTGACCACCGGGAGTGAGGGTAAAGGGGTACCAGTGTACTCTACCATACCTCCGATATGCTCCTCAACTACTAGGACCTCATCAGGGTCCTCCTCATCTGAACTCGCAATAACCTCCGTTTCTGACTCCTCTGAGGGGTCCTCCTCCTCCTCCATCTCAGGCTCCTCCTGATCCTCGGCATCTAGCAGTGCCTCATCATGCTCACGCTCGAACATCTCTGGGTCCTCTATCTCATGTGCCTACACATTAAATGAGCTAAGTTACTAACATGATACTTATAAGGGTTCCCGTAAGGGTTTTAACTGTCAGTGCTACTTTAAGTAGTCCGACTATGAACTTGGAAAGAGTTCTTATTATCTTTGTGAGTTTATTATTATATCGTCGCATCATCTCTGAGGTTTATAATGCTTGGCTCTGATACCATTTCTGTAACACCCCCAGATTCAAGGTCGGGGATCCGGGTCGTCACGGTCTTTCTTTCCACAATATCACTTAACTTAATTAATAATAGATAACCTCATGCTGTGACCCCACACTAACACACACCACAACCCGTTATAGTCTCAGAGATGAAATTGAAATAAGTACAAGTCCTTGAATCCATAATTTAAAAGTTATTACAACCCAAAATGATTACTTAATAAGTTTATAGTTAATTGCCATTATCTTCCACAAGTTATAATTATACATAATTGGTTCCCAAAACTAGAATGCCTGATCTACCAATAGATCTACCTCTGCAGCTATATCAGCTACAACATCAACGGGAAGACGCGGGACGCTTCCCACGCGCTTGCGCTGGGTCTGCTTGAGTCTGGCCATTTTTCCTAACTGTTGTTGTGTGATGAAGAAATGAAGCAAGAGTGAGCATTACAGCTCGCAAGATAATATATAGTGTAAACAATAATGCAAGTATCTAAATGGATAACTTACTAGAATCCTTTGTCAAGTGTAAGGTAATTACTTACTGGATATAAGCTTAAACGAAGATGAAGTTACCAATTACTTCACTATACTTATACCATTTTTAGAAATCTACTTGAACTACCACTGTTCAAAGTATAATATGTTTCAAAAGTTCGTCCTATTGATGAGACCACAAGTTAAGACTTGAATAGATTCAATCTTTGAAATATTTTTAAAGTAAATGAAGTTATGAGATACTTCATTCAATAGAAACACCATTATAACTGTTTGACCCTTGTCAATGCTTCGACAATCACCCATTCGTAGCCTTTCGATCGAAATGCTCCGGGTAGTGTTGTAGAAATATCCAACTGGATGATGAACTCATTACGGGAGTTTGCCGCGCCAGGAAGACCACTTACGATGATCAGTTGCAGTAGTGCAACCCCACCATTTTCTACATGTAGAGGAGAACCTGTCGGATTTACTTGTCAACCGAACACTAGACTCCTAAGGAATGAACCGTCTTAGCGGAACTTCCAGGCCATTTGGGCCAATATAATAAGGCTGGGCCGGCACCACTCGACCACTTATGCCACTCCTAGTTCAGATGAAATCCATGACTCTGAAACGAAAAGCTCGTCCCCCCTTTCCCCCAAGTAGAAACTTGTTGATACGGCTCCACCAAGAAGTCGTATCTAGTTGGAAAGGAAAACTCACCGATATTTCCCAGGCGATGCCTGTTAATAGATTAACTTGTTCCAAGAATTTTACTTCCCGAGTGTTGGGTAAGTAATCAAAAACTCTTTTATCAAAATAGCAACCTTGTTGCGAATATAAAATACACCACAGAGCCGGATCCCTCAGGTTTTGAACAAGTATTTAAATCCCCTTCGAAAGGAAGATCTTAAATATAAAAATGGGTTTTGGGATCCGCCCTAACTTTTAAAAATCATTTTGAAGACTCGAAAACATTTTTAAGAATGTTTCGAGTAATGCTGATTTAATAAAATAAATTAGTCCCGATATATTAGAAAATATCTGAATATTATTATTTAAATAATATTCCCATAAGGGTGATCCTTATAAAAATAATCGAGGTAGGAGTTTTAAAACTCATACTTGAAATGAATAATAAATAACCAAAGATATACTTATACGAAAGTATGATCTTTATTTGAATAATCGAAAATAAGTTTGATTGTTGAAACATTATTCTTTAATAAAATAAAGAATATTATTTAATAAATAAGCGGAGTCATAAGTCCTCAAATGAATATTCAAAATAATATTCATTAAATAAAATAAACGGAGTCATATGTCCTCGAATGAATATTCATAATAATATTCATTAAATAAAATAAAGATATCGAATAAACCTTATTCGATTCATAGTTTTGAAAACTATATCTATATATATATATAAATATATATAATATACTCGGGAACATCGACTCCCGGTTTTAGAAAATGTTCACCTTTGGGTCCCCTATACTAAGAGTATACGCAATTACTGTTTATCTCTAGCATAGGTATTATGGAACTAATAAGCATTTGAATCAACAGATATATATCGAGATTACGAAATAGACATGCATATATACCATATCACATGCTCCAATATATCGCAAGATTTCCTAATTAACCATCACGCATCTATCACAAGATAATGCATATACATATGTATACATCACAACAACAGTATAACGGATAGAAAACTTGCCTGAGCGACTGGGGGTGATAAATGGCTTGGGACGAGTCTGGTAACCTATAAACAACATATAAGTTGGAATTAAACCAAAGTCGCTTATGAATCTATAATTTAACCAATTAGACCCTAACGTTCGCTTTTGCGCTTAACGATTCACTTAAGTCGCTCGAGTACCCTCGGCTCCACCATTTTTAATAAATTAACCATTAAGGGTTTTAAGGCGATTCTTTCGCGAGTGCCTTTCCAACTGCTTAATACATTTTACATAAATGTTTCATACTCCAATTAGTCATTTAATGTCTTTAACCAATGTTTCAAAGTAAGGCGAGGGGTACTGGTTCGTTCGCGAAATGCCGTTACTTAAAACGGTCGTTTCTCCTAAACCGTACATCGGATTCAAACGACCACATATCAAAACAAAGCTCGTAACATGAACTATCTAATCATGGCAATGGTCAAAACCTAACAGTGAGTTCTCGGGTCCTGATGTTAAGAACAAAACAGTCTAAAGTAAATCGGACATTACGACGACTATGTTTACGCGATTACCAATTTTTATCATACTCCAAATCAACCACCAATCAACCACAATTCAACCATACAGCCAAACTCCATACATACAATGCTACAACAGCCCCAACAACTCAATATTTCCTAATTTATACTACTTCCCAACATGAACTAAAAGCTTACTTAAGTTCTTTAACTAATCAACAAGATTTACAACTCCAAACACATCATAAAACCAACACATCTCAAAATACACAATAATCAAGCTTCTCATGAACCATACCAAACACAATAAACTCTATATATACAAAAGTAGGGCTAGGGTATGAGATTATACCTTCCTTGGTGAGTAAAAGTAACTAAGGAGCTTGGAATCACCCTTGAAAGTCCTTACCAAAGCTTAATCTAAATAAAAAGTCAAGAACAAAATTTTAAGTTCTTGAAAAACACTATTCACCCTCTTCTTCCATGAATTTTAGGAAGAGATTGTGAAGGAATTGGAAGCTTAAACTTATAGGATATCTATATCTTTGCACAAGGAACCTTAGATAATTACCTCACTAATTAATGAAGCGTGGAACTTGGATTTTGGATTTTTTCTTCTTGAAAATGGAAAAGGGCCGAGAGCTTTGTTGCTTGAAATGGGAAGTCAACTTGTGTTTTTGGTGATATGATTTGTTGGTTGCTTGTTTTAGCTTTTGTTTTAATTATTTACCTTTTAACCATGGTGATTTTTGTGTGGCTTGAAATCAACCACATTTCCTTCCCTTTGGTCATGCTTAGGTCATCCATCTTATGTCATTTTCCCATGCTTTTCCTCTTCTTATTGGTTTGATGACATCATCCTCACTAACCTCTTTGATTAGCTCCTAATTACTTGGCTAATGACTGCTGATCTGTTATACGGTTCACTTAACTTTCGTTTTCGTTTATCGTTTGAGGGATCATACCCGGGATCTTATTACTTGGGTTTCCTTAACCTTTCTCAATACATTATATTCCTTTTATGATCCTCTCTTATAATCCTTGAATTTAAATCCTTTTTATCCTGTTACCTTATACTCAATTATTTCGGTATCTGGTGGATTTTCGGGAAAAATTAAAGTGTTCGAATTTGGATTCTAACGATCTTTACATACACTTATATATCATATAGAGTACTAATAAGACCTCAGAATAACAATAAAAGAACCCCTACATAGTGTGGCATGAAAAGTTTTCTTATTCAGCATAATCAGCAAAAACACTATTCATAAGGGTTACAAAAAGTTCAAAATTTTGGGGTTATTACATCTCCTTACTCTTTTTCCAGGCTGCATCACAAAAGGACTCAATACCTTGAACATTAGTGATTTGAGCATGGACATCTCTAGATGATTTTCATGCTTTAATCACCTCATGTTCTCATTCAAGCTGCTTCTTTAAAATCTCTTCTTTCTTCAAGGACTCAGTTAATTCATCCTTAGCAATCTTACACTCAATTCCCAATTTTTCAAATTCACTAAACTAAGACTCTAGCACATTGTTCCTCTCACTTAAAAACAAATTATTTTCTTTAATTTTAGCATTTTCCTTAGTGAGGAACTTAAGTGTAACACGCAGGTAATATAATTATGTAGACATGTCATTGATTGCATCATTACACTCAGCTTTAGATAAATGTGCTAGGTTAGTGGTGATTACCTAATTACTTGAAGAACTTGTTTCCGTTTCATCAGACTTGGCCATCAGGGCAAGATTGACATAGCTTACATCTTCATCTTCATCCAATCCATCAGTTGCCCAGTCATATTCCTGTGTAATAAAAGCCCTTTCCTTTTGCTTGAGCAACTCAAAGTATTTCTGTTTGTAATCAACAGGCTCAAACTTCTTTTTGCTGGAATCTGACTTTCTACACTCACTGGTTAAATGCCCTGTCAATCCACATTTGAAACATTTGAATTTGGATTTATCCACCATGTTTCTACTTGGCTTAGCTGCTCCAAAGTTCTTTTTGAACTTGAGCTTGGAAAATCTTCTGGAAAGGAATGTTAAATTCTCATCAATATCAACCATGTCATCTTGGCTCAAATGATCTTCATTTTCAGCTACCAGCCCTTTACCCTTGTTCTCACAGACCTTTGAAGTAGACTCAACAACTTCTACCTTCATCTCTTTCTCCTTCTCTAACTCAGCAACCAGAGCTATGGACCCTCCTTTCTTCCTTCCTTTCTCCATCCTCTCATCTTGCTCTATTTCAAGCTCATAAGTTTTCAGGATGCAATAAAATCTCTCTAAGGTAAACTCCTTGTAATCCTGAGAATTTCTCAATGAGACTATCATTGGTTTCCACTCCTTTGGAAGAGATCTAAGGAACTTGAGGTTAGAGTCTTTTGTCTGATAGACTCTTCCATGCAACTTCAGAGCATTTAGTAGTTTTTGAATTCTACTAAAAATATCAGTGAGAGACTCACTATCTTCACAATGGAAGTGCTCATATTGCCAAATTAGCAGCTACATCTTATTCACTCTTACTTGCTCAGTACCATCACAAATAATCTGGATAGTGTCCCAAACCTCCTTGGTTGTTTTGTAGTTAATGATGTTATCAAACATATCACCATCAACTCCATTGAACAATATATTCATGGACTTCTTGTCTTTCCTGACTTGCTCAATATCAGGATCTGACCATTCATGCCTAGACTTGGGAACAGATGGTTCATTGCTTGTTGCAGCTCTCATTGGTACATGGGGACCTCTCTCTATGCAATCCACATATGCCTCATTTGAGAAAGAAGATGTAGATGCATTTTCACCTTCTAGTGGTGATAATTGTCTTTGTCCAGAAAAGGAATTTTAACTCCAACATCCTTCTTGTTCATCTTGCTGTTTGTTGTGATCTTTACACTCTTTGTACTTCAAGAGCTTGCTCTGATACCAATTTTTATTCCCTAACAATACAACAAGAGTTATAGAAGGGGGGTTGAATGTAATTCTGGCTTCTTTTTCAAGATTTTAAAAACAGTTCTTAACTCGACAAATATATATGTGTTTTGATTTGCAAAGTGCGGAATGAAAGGTTTAAATAAATCAAACACAAAGTAATAAAAACACAAGTCTTTAAAACTTTCTGGTGGATTTGAATATATCCACCATATATATATATATATATATATATATCGATTTGAGAACTCTGTGAAGCTCAAATTGGCTCACAGCTGCTTTACAAGATGAACAAATAAACTACAGAGAAATTCTTGACAAGTACAGCTTTTTCTATTTCTCTCCTAAAATGTGTTTGCTTAGTTATTTGTTCTACTAGCTACACTTGGCTTATATATCACCAAGTTTATATGGTAATAAGACAGGATAATAAAACATAACCTATCAAGTCTAACTCCATGTTGCTTCATTACTCTATTCAAGCATCTTTGAAAATCTCCATACCTTGCATGGAAATGGTAATGCTTCTTTATTCTCAATTTCCTGCTAAACAGGCTGCCACATTCCTTTTGCAAACACCCAGCACATGTGATTGTGTTGTCACTATCAACAGATATTTGAATTGATCATCCGTTGGGTACATGCTTGTTATCTGTCGGGTAGCTTTGTTGATCATCCGTCGAGTAGCTTTGTTGATCATCCGCCGGGTAGCTATTTGACACTTGACTCCATTTCACTTATGCAGAATTACAAGACATCTCATATTTATAATTAATCAACCTATTCTGCATATCTACTAGTAGTCAATATGACTCATAAGCTCCTACAGAATCTACACAAAGTTTTTTGCAGAAATGTGTTACACTACTTATTATTACATAAGCTACTCACTCGATGGATGCCAAATCATCATCCATCGGGACTATATTGAATCATCCCTCGGGACTATATTTGATCATCCGTCGAGTGCTACAAAATTTACTAAGTTAAATCTACTAAGGTATTTTTATAATTTATCATCAAGTTCACAACATATTCCTAACAAATTTGTACTCATATCTCCCATCAACCTCATCCCCTTATTTTTTCGTTTAATCCGCCTTTAACAGCCTTTGTCTAGGTGGTTCATCCTCCCTTCTCTTTCTTGTCCACATTTATGCTTATACTTGATCATTCTCCTTTTCTGAGTCAATTTAGATCTCAATTAGCACCATTAATTTTTTTACTGCCTTCAGTTGATGTTATTCTTTTTAGCATTCTCTTGTACTCCTAGTTTTGTTGTATAATTTAAGGACTCAAATGGTAAATATACATAAATTTATTAGAATGGATATAAACTTCGTTGTCATATTTTATATACATGCTTACCCCCTCCCCCACCTAAAGTAGCATTTTGCATTTCACGTGTACGGTATTACCTCTAATGTATCAAAATTATATCTTTTTGGCGTATTATTGATGTCCTTATATGAGAGTTGATTCGGTATCGAAATTTGTGTGACACGTAACTATGCTATTTGGTGTGACGTATTTAGTTGATATGACACTTGATACATCGTATTTGGCTCAGCATTTTAGTCTCCTCAATCCCGCATTCAACAATTTGGACCCCCCTTTGGTATTTTAGTTATATAAGGTTGTCGCCCATAAAATAAAATAACATGATTTTTAATCAACTTTTTTATATATATATTAATTGTATATTATTATTATTATTATTATTATTACCTACTATTCAAATAAAAATTTAATTTAGATTAAGTATTTTTTTATGTCTCGGAGAAATTTAAAATTATAAATATTAATATTTATTTTTACTTCCTGTTTATAATTCACTTGCTTATATTATTAATTGGATAACTAGCTCTATAACTCGTGCAATGCATGGGCATGCAATAAATTGCATGAATATATTATTTTAATTGCAGTTGTTGACGGTATATTCAAATTGTCTTCAGGTGGATAATAGATGATTAATTTATTTATTTATATAATGAGTAGTTTTTGGGGTATGATGGCATCAATGCAGAATATGTTTTCCGATATTTGACATTAAGATGAAATAACATTTGTAATGTATTTCTTATTGTCTACTGGGTGATTTATCTGGATTATTGTTACGAAAATTTATGTGATTTTTTGAACTACCGCAGAATATAGTAATTTATTCACATATATTTTTAATTTATAACTGTTATTTGAATTTAAGTCTTCTTGAATTTTTATTATAGACCTTAATAAATCTCCCCCTACCTTATTCAAATATTAACAAATACGCAGCTCTGGATATGTTAAGCACCTCATTGTTGCATTTGATACAGAAATCTTACCATAATTATTTGTTTTAATCCATACCATTCGTTCACGTGGTGGCATGTAAGGACGCATCCAAACACCAATACAAACCAACATGATCACATGTTTTATGATACTATAAGCTAAACCATATATATACACACACATACATCATGCTTAATACATAATTTTTTCGGTTGATATTTTAATATTTAGTGGATCTAAATATTAGTATTAATGTGACATACGGTATATGTGTAACAACCCAAATCCGGGGTCAAGATTTGGTGTCACGAAATACTCTTTATATAAAAGAATATTCATTTAACCCCTTGAATCTGAATCGTTTACAGGTTATGGTATAAAACAAGAATCTAATCTTCTACAATTCACAACAACTACAATACAAGTGTAAATACCTTTATGCTAATGCTCTTGCCTTATTTTTCTAACATCTTCATCCTCTCGCAGCGGAGAATTCTCTAACTTCTGCTGTCTAACGAAAGCTCTTCACTTCTATCTTTATCTGCTTCTGAAAGAAATAAGAATGTACAAAGCAAGAGTGAGCCAAAAATGCCCAGCAAGTATATAATTTGAGTTGAAGCATTCATACCAAGGGAAAATTTCCGGACAAAATCTTTAAAACAATTTTAAACAGTTATATTTAATTGAGTGAGTTGAGTGAATAAACATTGGCTATCACCAGCCTTCAACTATAAGTCCAAAAATGACAAGCGATTCCCAAATTCTTCTCCAGAATCAGGGTTTTGTCCGGTTTTGGAATCATAAAACCTTTCGAGAGAGAATGTCGTTAATGGCGATCAACAACAAATTAGACTGGACACTAGTTCGCATCTATAATCCTGCTGATCAGTCAGGATATAATGCAGATCTATATCTCCATATAAAGATCCAGTAGGGTAAACCCAGGAACTACGGCCCATCTCGAGGCACCAGTCATATCCCGGTCCTCAGGATTAAGACACACTTAATCCCCAAAATATCATCATTATCCATCCCATGGAGTATTTTGATGTCAAATCATTTTGAATTCAAAACATCCCAATTCAGGGTTCGCAAATAACCCGAAAGAATGGGTACTTGCTCAAGAGAGCAACCGAATTATAGGAACAATAATGAAAGGACATGCATAATCAGAGTAATTGCAGCGAAATATAAAAAAGTTAACTATTTTGCACTTAGAATAGGAACGAATAAATAATTGCAGTATTTTAAAAGAAAGTTCAGGAATACTTGCAGTATTTAAAAGAAAGTTCGGGAATACTTGCCTTAATTAATCGCTATTACTAGTTGACTTTGATTCGACTTGATCATTCGTCCTTATCGTCAAACGACTATCCCATTCTGGATACAATCCCAACATTCAGGCCCTTCAATTGGAACCTCGTTGACCTTGACGTCTAATCACTAGATCGTTCCTAGTCTGATGTCGATACTCGAGTTTCCCGTCTAGGACCTACAGGGTTGAAATACCCTAATTCAGATAACCGTTTAAGCTTAACATCAGATCGCTATCCTATTCTACCCATACAATTTCATAACCGAACTCATATTTATATGTATTATTGAAATACACATAGCAATTATGGTTCACATCTTCGAAACACGGTTAGGTATTTAGTTTCGAAAAGTACGTATATTCGTCATTTTGAAAAACAGGGCAATCGATTATTTGTAAATTATTTTGTCTCAATCACACTTAAGTTCATATAATATATCTATATATGGTTGTTTGACGTCTCCGATAATTATAGGTTACGTTCCCGTATTTTCGGAATTAATTTTTTGAAAATCGGGCAGCGTCTCCTTTGTTTATCGGCCTATCCGTCGAAACAATTCGACGTCAACAATTCAACAATATTCCAATTTCACAACCAATGATCCCAATTCCAAAATCCCAATCACCGACACGAATTCAATTATTAATTATTGTTATTCATATTTTATTTTTCATTTCGTTTCGAAATTAATTTCTCAACTAATTTTATTTTTTATAATTTATAGGACTCAGATAAATATCATCATTGCCCACCGTTGACTCGTCACGGCTCATCATCGACGGCGGCAAAATTCGCGGGTACCCGATTTATTCGGGTTCCGACACGAATCCCACCGATTAGAATAATTTTTTTTCCGCACGAAAATGAATTTTATTTCACGAATCTTAATCAATTTATTTTCTGCATAAAATAGGAATTGTAATTAATAAAATAATTCAGTCAATCCACAAAAACACGCGCAACATGTAACAAGGCACGCACCACTACATGCGCCCAACACCCGAACAGAACACACTTGTAGTCACTGGCATCACAGGGATCGCCGGAGATGGAAACAACCCAGCCACCAACACACACAACTCGCATAGTAAAACACACACACACATACAACATATACACACACATAACACACAAAGCATATACACACACAACATATACACACCACACACACACACAAACCACACATAACCCCCAGTTGAAACCCCATCTATACGCGCCACCACGACCCGCCGGTGAAGCAAGCCAGGCGGCGACAGAAAAAGCAGGGGCGGCGGTGGTTACCACTGGAAAAGGAAGCAACGGTGACAAAATAGACACCTAGAACAGCAGGAGAAACGAGAAAGAAAAGAGAGGGGAGGGATAGAGAGAAAGGAGAGGAGAGAGATCGATTGAGAGAGAGAAGAGAGATCAATGTAGAGAGATGGAGGAGAGAATTAGAGAGAGAGACATGGCTGAAAAGAAAAAAGAAAACGGGTTAAACCTGATTTAACCCTGTGCCCCTTTTACCTCTTTTTTTTATTTTAGTATTTTATTACGATAGTTCTGACTTCGGACACCGAAATTTATCGATATATCGAATAAGAGGCATGTAAATAAAATTCGATCAATTATCGAAATAACTCTAAAATTTTATCGAAACAGTTTTAAAAATTCTGAGAGTAATTTAAATATAATAAAATGAAAATTTTGTAATTAATTAATTTTTTTAAAGCGTTCCTGAAACACGCAACATGTCCGTAATTATAAATTAACGAACAAATGTTCAGGTGAATAAAAGCCAGAAAATTATCGGGACAATTTTAAAATTTTCAAAATATTTAAAAGTTACTAAAATATAATTTTCAGGATTTTTGAAACATTCTGGAATTAAATACTGATTTGTACAATTTAATAAAGTCAGAAAATCATTTAAAATTAAATAATTAATAAAATATTAATTTCTAAATTTTATAAATTCCTAAAAATAATAAATAAAATTATAAAGTAACAAAAATAATTTAGAAACAATTTTAGCATTTATAAGAATAATATTCAATAAAATTACTTTAAAAATGAATTAAATTCATACAACTCGATAATTAATTATAAAATTAATCTTCGCATCCAGCAATCACAAACAATTAATAATACAGCGACACATAGCTGACATAACCATCACATATTTTATTTGTTTAATAATTCGATAATTATAATTGCATATCGAATCCGAAATTTGGTTACTTAGCCGCTAAGTAACTATATAACGATATCATTTTAATACCCGATTTGGATAATTATCAAAATAGATCCTCTTATAAAACACTTTATACAAAAATAAGATAGTAATGTCTCGCCTTTTAAAAGTATGGATTCTTATCGATACATAAAATGATTAGCGTATCAAAAATTTCACGCCGGGACTCGTATAGGTCAAACCGTACCCCGGATTGAAAAAGTCAAAATACGGAAAGTGTTCAGGATTATAAGATTAGGTAAGAAAGGAGTTTTTGGAAAAGTTTCGGGTTGTAAAAATGCAAAAGCAGTTGAAGTCGGATGATTTCTGATTCTAAAAAGTAATTTTATAATTATGTAAAAATAATCATTATTAATTCTATAAATTCTTATAAAATCATACAGCAATCCAAAAATTACCAGAAAAAATACCAAAATTATCTATATTTAATTCTGGATAATTAAAAATTAAAATATCTAAATTTTTATCAGAAATAAATATCCAAATATTAATATCAATTATCAAATAATTCACCAAAATTCACCTAAAATCACATAATAATTATTTATTTATAAAAATAATTACATAATATTTCTCAGACGTTACAATATGTCATCAAATCATGTGATAATTTATCATATACAGGGTGTGACAAAAATTATGAAAATTTATGACAAACAAATATATTTTTGTAATAATAAACTCTATAATCATTTAAATATATTACCATTTATTTATAAAATAAGAGAAATTGCCAATATTCTCATTTTTTTGATATACTTTGACCTAATATACATGTTGTCGATTTGTAGGTCATAAATACTCATATAAAGCTCAATCGCAATAGCGTATTTAATTGATGTTAATATATGCAGAAATATGTACTCACATCTCCGCTCAACCTCATACCTTTACTTTTTGCATCGTAACCGCCTTTAACGACCTCTGTCTAAGTGGTTCATTCTATCTTTTCTTTCTTTTAAATATTTAGGCTTACTCTTATTATTTTTTTTATGAGTCATTGAATGAACTGAGTCAATTTAGACCTCAATTTAGCACAATTAATTCTTCACTATGTTTAGTTGATGGTATTCTTTTAAACATTCTTTTGTACTCGTAGCTTTGTTGGATGATTTAAGTAGTACTCAAATGATAAATTTACACAAAATTATTGGAATGGATATAAGTTTCATTGCCATATCTTACATGTGTACCCCATCCTAAGGTAATATTCTGCATTTCATGTGTATTGTGTTACCTCGAATATTTCAAAATTATACATGATTATGTTTACCGTATTGTTGATGTTTGCATATAAGAGTTGTTTCGATATCTGAATTTGTGTGACACAAGGATATGCTATTTGGTGTGACGTATTTAGTTGATACGATATTTCATTAATTTGTTGTGTTTGCTTAAAATTTTGGTCACCTCCACCTCTGATTCATCAATTTAGACAACTTTTAATTATTATTATTATTATTATTATTATTATTATTATTGTTATTGTTATTATTATTATTATTATTATTATTATTTTAGTTATATAGGGACATCACTTATAAAATATCATGATTTATAATCAATTTTCCCACATATAATGTATTATTATTATTATTATTGTTATCATTATTATTATTACTATTATTACTATTATTATTATATAGACTTACTATTCTTAAAAATCTAATTTAAATAACGTATTTTTATGTTTTAGTGAAATTTTAAATATAAATATAAATATTTATTTGTACTTTTCGTTTATAATTCACTTATTTATATTACTAATTTGATAATTAATAATGTATAAACTCATGTTCAGAATTTAAACTAAGGTTAAAGATAAATACAATTTTATTTAATACCATAAAAAATCATTATCTAAAATGTTATTATATATGCATGCATGCATGTATGTATGTATGTATGTATGTATGTACTAATAAATGTATGCATGCGTGTATTTTTAATCACTATATAATATGAGCTATAAACAAATATTCATATTAATTATGCAACAATAAATAAGTTTTAATAAATGAATGATGAGATTAAATAAATATTAATGTAATATTAAAGATTTGCACTAAACATATGTATTTTTGATCAAATATATAATAATGACTTAGATATAAATTTGCATATTGATGATGTGTTAATTGTGAGAATAAATGTGAAATAAATTTTATGTATTCACTAATGTTTGGAGAATATTTATTAAATACTAATGAAAATATTAATAATTAAATTTGTTATATAGTAATGAGTTAGAATAAATATGTAATAATGAATGTTTACTAATGGTTAAAATGAATATTTTTATAGATATTAATTAGAGTATTTACGATTAAATTTGTTCATTGAACCCCTATGTTGTTGTATTATAGCTCCTCGTGCAATGCATAGACATACTCTAAATTGTGCTAATTAAAATTATTTTTTCTTTAATTGTTGTCAATATATTTATGTTGTTACATAATATATGAATAATTTATTTATTTATGCATATGAGCACGAGTGATTGAGGTATGTTTGTAATAATGGTGCATTCGTAAAAAGTAATAAATTATGTTAGCATACATTTTTTGCAACTTCATAATTAAATTATATTTGTAATATGTTAATTCTTAGAAAGTAAAATAAATGTAAGTGATTATGTGTGTCTGATGTATATTAATCACTATAAATATAAAATAATTATTAATTTGTTTATTAATTATTTAATGTATTTATGTGTTAGAAATGTGATTGATGAGTCATACTATATAGGCAATTGACGTCAATACTGTAAGTTTAATCACTGAATCACATGATACTCTCCGTCCCAATAACTTTCTTTTTTGGGAAATTCCAACAGATTGTTAACGTTACTTAAAATAGCATATTATCTTTATATCGACTCCAAAATTTACCTCCATTTTCTTAATTTTTCTTCAATATAATTCATTTTTTTATTCTTTATGTTTAACAACGATGTTAACAACCTATGATATAGTGGAAGTATATGATATATGTCATAGAATGATTAATAGTGATGTATAAATCGTACATATATGTATAAATAATTAATTTTATTTTTTTATTTTATTGAATTAAATATAACATTTCGCTTTTTCATTATGTTAGAGGACGAGGTAAGATTGATGACAAAAAAGAATATATATGAGTATGTATGTGTATGCACGTCCATGTATTGTATTAATTTTTATATATGTATATATTTATTGTATGTATGTATATATGTATGCACATATTAATGATACAAAATTTGGTAATTTTTAATAAAAGAATGACGAGGTGAATTAAATATTATATAGATATTAATTTAGGGGTATAATTGTCCTATGAATTAATTTGTACAACAAACACCCTTAACGATGTTAACAACATATGAGACGGTGTGGAATATATGATATATATGTCACATAATTATTAATAGTGAAGTATAAATCGTACATATGTGTATAAATAATTTATTTTATTTTTATTTTATATACTTTAATATAATATTTTGTCATTTCATTATGTTAGAGGACGATGTTAAATTGACGAGAAATAAGAATATATAAGTATGTATCTATGTGTGTATGTGCGTGTGTATGTATGTTTGTATGTATGAATATATGTATGCATGCATGTATGTATATATATATATGTATGTATGACGCCCTCCAAACCCGGGTCTAGATTTGGGGGTCACTATACGATAAACCACAACATAATAGACACAACGGAATAAAATATAAAATATGACCCCTTGCACGCAACTGGATCGATCACATGTTATAGTATGAAACAGGCACTAATACAAACCAACTATTATTACAACCCATAAGTCTAATTACTTTTATATTTATTCAAATTTTATTACAAACCTCTAGACTAGTCAAGCGTCCCAAAATAGTCTACCTGGAAAAATACACCAACTATCTACAACCACACACTCCGGGTCAAACTTGGAACTCAAGCCTGCTCTGGATTAGCTCACTACAACATAAATGGTCTTCAACAACATCCAAAAATAGTGTTGTCACAAAAAATGTTGCCTTATGTGGCCTAAAATTGAAAAGAATGATGTATAGCAACGTCATAAATGAATGTTGTTATTAATGTTGCCTTAGATTTGCTATGCCAACACCCATATCACTGTTTCTTTAGACAGGTGAAAAAATGAAAAAAACGGGGGAAAAAGTCCTGCTCAAGTAAAATAAAAAGCCCGCTCAAGTAAATAAAAAGCCCGTACTCTTTTTTTTTCAATTAAAACACAAACACACTCCTCTCCACATCAACTCAAAAACACTCTGCTCCTCTCCACACCAACACAAAAACAATTCGCTTATTCATCCGTTCCGTCGCCACCGCTGCTCATCTCTTTTCAAAGCTCAGTCACTCATATCTCTGTCACAAAGCTCTAGTTCATCTGCTCGACTTTGTTTCAAAGCTCCATAATTCGTTCTCTCTTTTCAAAGCTCTAATTAAAGGTACACCCCGATTATAATTTATTAATATCAGGTTTACAATCCCTAATTATTGGGGTTCGATAATATTTGTTTACAAACCCGAATATATTGGGGTTTTGTAGAATTTCTTCACGAACCCTAATTTTTGGGGTTTTTTAGAATTTGTTTACAAACCCTGATTTTGGGCATTTTTTATTTGTTAAATTTGGGGATAAAAGTTTTAAAAGATTCTCTATGGTTAGTATTTTTAATGTTAGTGATGAAATTTAATTTACATAGATCGGATTAAAAGAAAGCTTTCATGTTTTTAATGTTTTTTTATGGTTAACAGGAAGCTTGATGAATATAGGAGCTTCTAGTCTAAACTATCAGAATCTTTTATGCCAAGTCTTTTTAAAGATTTTCTATGTGCAAAAATTAACATTATATGTGAACAATTTTGTAGTGTTGAAGGAACAAATTTATGAGGAACATTTTCGAAAAGAATGGTATAGTGTATGTTGGTCAGCACCTTGGCACCCTGGTCAGAAGCAGTAATAGTTTACATGGACCTTACCATGTTTGGAGGAGAATTAGATTATCTGAAAGGGGCCATGTTCTTTTTGGGGTAGAATGACATGGCTTCTAGGATTCCTTTTTGCATATTTAATCCTTAATAGATGATGTTGATATACAAAAATAATGAAATTTTAATGTTAAAGTTGGGTAGCTAAAGGAAATGATCATGAGTCGGATGCAAGCATAGAGCCTAGTGATTTTGTCATGGAGGATATGATGATTTTTTTAGCAGTTGGACTTAGGGACTCATGTACAGGTTTATAATGATCCTATCATTTTAGAGACTATATGTATGAAGAAAAGCAGTTGTTTTAGCCTATAGTGTTTTTGTACAGGAAATATGCACTGAATGGGAGTAATATGAAATTGCACAAGAGCTCAGGAACAAACTTACTAAGGTGAGATGATATACTTTTATCTAAATGATATATAGTTGTTACTGATTATTTTTCATAATATTTGTCATTAAGGAACTAAAGTTGTTCTTTGATTTACTATGTCTTATGCAAAAATGTTTCATATTCTACAATTACAAAGAAAATTATTAAATTATTATTTGAAGTTAACTGCACTTGTTGATTAAGTTATCCTATTAAAAGGTTGATGCTGAAGTTATCAAGCAACAAGAAGCGAAAAGGGGATCGACTTCGAAAAGTGAGTCTCATAACAAATCTATATGCATTTTAGGACTTCGGTGAATTTATAATGTACTTGATGTTACGACCGGCATTTTATGTAATATTATTTGTGAATTTGGTATAATATTAAGTCAAATGAAATATATTCAATGATTGTACGTTTGTGTGATTGAAAATTTCTGCATTATAAATTTGCTTTGGGTAGTATATGATTTTTCAAAGCAAGAGCTTATTTAATTTCTTTATTTTTGATTTATAAGGAATATTCTAAGCTTTGGAAAAATCTTCTTTTAAAAGGCATTTTGATCACAAATTTTGAAAATGATTTTATAAAGTCTCTAAAAATACAAGTTAATTTATGGTATAAATTTTATAATTTTTGAACTTGTATTTTATTTTATAAAAATAAATCTTTACAAATTTTATTTGTTATAATTATCAAATTACATGAATAACCTTGCATGCAAACTCTCTTTCTATTCTCTCAAAGGGCAAATAAGACTTTTCCAACCCCACTAACTCATTTGATTATTACCAAATTACTACCTTAGCCTTGCATGCAAAATGGCCTAACTTTAGCCAAGGGACATTTTTGTAAGTTCTCACTTCCACTCATTACTTGTCAACCAAATAGCATAAAACAAATAAATCAAAGTGGAGAGAAGTCATTCATCATTTCACACTCCAACACACCACAAAAATTTCTCTCTTCCCCTCCCTCCCTTTTGCTCTCGGCCGAACCCCATTTCCCCCACTCCCTTCCATTTTTCATTCCATTTCTCATCTTCCCTAGTGTAATTCTTTCACCTACATTTATTTTATATACTTCCCAAGAGTTTTGTGATTTGGAAGATGAAGTTTCATGGTTGCATGTGTAGTTTTGTGTGATCTCCAAAGAGAAACTCTTGATTCTTGTGAATTCAAGAGCTCTCTATGAGATATATTATGTATATGTGCTAACTAAGTGTTTTATGGAGATATCATGCTTTAAAATCCTTTGCATGCTACTGAAATCTCATTATAAATTTATGTTTAGCCATGCATGCTAGTTTTAAGACATTAAAATGATGATCAACCATGTTTTGCATGCTACTCTTTTCGAAATCATGTAGTCATGTTGTTATCTATAAAATTTGAAATATGTGTGCTTAAAATAGATTGTTTCCATGATGAATTTCTTATTAATACTTAAAAGGAGTTATATTTCATGATTATTAAGGATGAGTATTAGGTGCAAGTCGATTTTGCAAGCATTTACAACTTTATGCCTAGCCGAAATCTTGTTATGTGCTTTCTATGAGTTGCATGTTATATATTTAGTTGCATGTTGTTGTTTTTAGGCATGGATGATCTCACCCAATGTTATTTTGAGAATAAAGGAGTTAGTTCAGTAGATTACCATGTATAAGTCTTGGTTTAAGTATTGAGTTTTTGTTAGTTAAGTTGTCAAGTCAAAACCTTGGAAAAATGAGAGTTATAGTTTCTGCAGAAAAATCAGTTTAGTACCCTGAGGTTTAGAGTGAGTTTTGACCATGTCATTGATGTGCACTTTGAGGCCCAAGCTACCAGAAGTTAGTATAGGGAGTATATAATAGGTTTTAGGAGTTGGTTGGAGGTTTGCATGTCATTTGGTTAGGTGCACAAGTAGAATAACAAAATCTGTCCAGCAGGGGACAGTTTTGTTGCAACTTAGAAATAGGGAGATTTGGCCATGTCATGGGTAGGCCCTCATTAGGCCCAATTGGGCCTTAGTTAGAGGGTATGTCAGAGAAGTTTTTCCAATCATAGTTCATAGGATATGAGCTAGAACCATGTGTCACAAGTTAATTGAAGTCAGGGCATTTTCTGCCCAGAAAAACAGGGGAACCTTGGACTTTTAGCTTAGGCCCAAGAAGGCCCAAGCCAGGCCTTTGAGCCACATCAAGCTTGTGAGATGCCCTTAGGTCAGGAGAGTCTTGTGTAAAAACTTTGAAGAAAAAATTGTAGTTTAAGAGTGTCTAATGCACTCAAGAAACCTTAGTTACCATTCTGAAATTTGCACCAGTGAGCACTTTCACTTATCACATAGTTTTAGAACACTTAGAAGTGAGTATTAGGTCAACCACCATAGTTGTAAGATAGTATAAGGTCAGTAGAGAAAAAGGCACAAGTGAGGGTCAATAGGTTTTGGATAATTTAGGAAAGGCACATTGAGTTAGGAAGCCCAAATTTGAAGACTTTGTTTAGTTAGTGACCAAGTGACTTAAGTGGTGAGTCGAGATCATCCAAGCCTAGTGTGGCATTATGGTGTATATGATGTTATTTGGTATTAATATACGATATGTGATTATGTGGCTACGTGTGTACATTTGAAAATATAATGGTGGATATGAATTAAGTGCGTATAGGCCTAAGTGCCATCCATGTTTAATTTCGGGTTGTAAATAGGTTAAGATGGTAAGAATATATTATAATGAGGATTATTATTATTTATGTAGGATCTCAAGACGAGGGAAAACTTGCCATAAAAGTCGAGTGAAGCTCCAGTTGTTGCTCCTACCAGTCAGACCAGACCAGTCTATCTCAAGGCAAGTGATTCAACTTGACCTTCGTATTTACTGTAAACAGTTCATATATATATCGATGCAATTATCATGAGTCATTTTGATATATTTAAATCAAGCGTATCTTTTGTTTATCTTTGAGTTACATAGAGATGCCATGAACCCTCGAGTACGTATTGCAAGTAGTTCAAAAGTCTTTCATGATAGCTTAATGCCATGATAAAATAGAGATTTGTTATAATACCTTATTGATCCTTTTGATTATCATGCTATTGATCCCTGAGAAATCTTGATATTGCACCCTGATGCTTTGATTCAACTCTTGAAATAACCTCGATAGAAACTTTATCTTGATACCTAAAAGCCAATCATTTCTTAAATTCATTCATGATTGTTTGATAACCCTATCCTTACCCTAAAAGCTTGATACCCTGTTATATCTTGAGCTGATGATCACTTTCTTTATATTTTAACACCTCTATCCTATTGGAACCAGTGATGCTTATCTTCTTGATGTTCTAATACCTATACCTTGTCTACAACCATTGCTTTAAGCCTAGTTTGGCATTACTCTTTCATATTATCCAATAGCCTTGCTCAATTTCCTTGTCAAAGTTCTTGTTTATGGAAACCTCTCAATTACCCTAATATAGTAAAGTCTAGTGGATCATGGCCCTGATATTTAGTGTCATATTTCCAGTGTTTCAAGTTGATCTATAATCCCTTGATAAAAATGATTACAGTCGAAAGAGATTTTGTCATAAATCGGCATCAGTTTTTAAAATGATTAAAATGTGGATTTTTCAGTCCCAAAGGGGGATAAATGTTTTCTTTGAATGGTGGATCTGGACTGAGACGCGAGTCCTTTCCACACTTATATTAGGCTTAAAAGTTGCCTAGGGATTCCCAATAATGTTTTAGAACCCAGCGAGGTTCGGGATTACTTCGCGGCTGATCACCGGCTGTAATCCGTAGCGTCATAAAATGATTTTGATTAAGAATGATTTTAAAATTGTTTTGATGCAAGCAAAATGATGCCAACTCACATAAGTTTATCTCTCGTTATCATTGATTATGTCTTTCCATTGTCATTCCTAAAGGTATATCTCGATTTATGTTTTGCGTTGTACTATTAGCACTTGTTGAGCTTTTGGCTCACTTCTTGCTTTACCCTTATATTACAGCTAGCAGCTATGGTTAGATTCAAGCAGACTGCCCGTAAGACCTGTGATGCTGATGCTTATGTTCGAGCTCAGGTAGAATAAGTAACAATAGTTGTGTGAGGACTCGGTATTTGTAATCAGATGTAATAGTTGGTAGTGTTGGGCTGTTCCAAACCCTAAACTGTAAGATCTTGGATTTTGGTTGTGTATTCTTCATTAAAAAGATGTAATAGCTATATTTATTTCGCTATTTAAGTTGGGGGTGTGACAGGTTTTTGGTATCAGAGCTACGGTTTAGAGTCCCTGGACAGCCCAAATAGGTTATAGGATTTGTGTGTAGGTTATAGATATTATGCGAGAGAGTAGGTTAAGTAAATTATTATTAATACTCCTCTTATTGGTTGTCAGCAAAGGGCCCATTCCTCGTCATCCTCTGGGTCGGACGACACTATTGCTTTCTCCGTGTATGCTGAGTTGAGGCGCGAGTTCGACATGCTTCAGGGCAAGTACGACCGACTGATAGACCGACTGAAGAACGTGTATCCGGACAGCCGAAACTACGAAGGAAAGCCCAAGGAGCAGATGATTGCGAGACTTGAGACCTTGGTTCAGTACGTCAACACTAAGCTTGAGGAGATGCCAGCACACCGGGACCGTACCAGCCAGTATGTCATTCAGATGGTGGCGGATGAGCTCCAGAGCATTGTGAAGACGCTTCGAGAGGAAAAGACTACCAAGCCCCGTTCAGATGGAGTGGAGCCTTAGTTCTTTCCATTTACCTTTCATGTTGTTGTACTATCAGACTCTATGGAATCCCCAGTTGTTTCCGTCTTTCCTTTAAATAAGCCTGTTATTCCTAGAATCAGACTATGTCCCAATCCTATGTACTGTGACCTTTAAAAATTTCAATAATTATGTGCTATTGTTCCATTTGCTCTCAACTGTTATTTTATGTTTTTATCATCATATCTGCTTAATTTGGAAACTTGACCCCATATGTCAATGAGAATGCCATGCGATACCCTCGAATCATTTTATCATTCATATCTGTTATGACACAACTCTTATTTCAGGATCATGCCTCCCAAAAAGAAGAACCCAACAACCACCTTCACCACAGACCCAAATATTCTTCGACTACTGGAAACCTTGCAACAGCAAACCAATGCTATAGCTCAACAACAACTAACCCTTCAACAACGAATTGAAAACCAAGATAACCGTGAGCCACACCAACCACCTGAACCACCAGTACCACCTAGACAAATTGTCACTTTCAAAGCTTTTCAGAATGTGAATCCACCTGTATTTCATGATACCACTGATCCAGTGATAGCAAATACCTGGATCAAGGAGATGGAAAGGGCTTTTGAGTTGGTACAGTTAGGAGACGATCAGAAGACGCCGTATACCACTTACTTCTTGAAGGGAGAAGTCATCTATTGGTGGGAATCAGTAAAAGCTATGGAAGTCACTCAGCAGGTTTCTTGGGAGAGATTTAAAAAGTTATTTCTGGACAAGTATTACCCTAAGTACATGCAGAATCAGATGGAGCTAAAATTTCTTGAGTTGAAGCAAGGGAACATGACTGTATTGGAGTATGAGAAGAAGTTCACTGAGTTGTCAAGGTTTGTGACAAAGTATACCAGCACTGAGGAGGAAAAAGCAAAGAAATTTCAGCAAGGATTGGAGCCTTGGATCAGATATAGGGTGGCTATGTTTGAGCTTGAAACTTATGCGGGAGTAGTACAGAAAGCTGCTCTGATTGAGAATAATGGGATGCAGTCAAGGAAAGAGAGGGATAACAAGAAGAGGAAGGTTCCATTTTATGGAGAAAAGTCTGAAGCTGGAAGTTCGCAAGATCGGAATGTAAAGAGGATTGGTTTCCAGAAGGGCGGAAATTTTCAAAGGAAGGGAAATTTGGGCAAAAGGCAAGAATCAAAAGGGAACAATCAGGCAAGCCAAGGGCAAGTTGGAGAAAACAGGTTCCAGAGGCCAGAATGCAAGCACTGTGGAAGAAGGCACCCCGGAGTATGCAATAAGCTGAGTATGACCTGTTATAGGTGCAATCAGAAGGGACATTTGGCAAACGAGTGCAAGATGCCGAAGCCAGGAGTTACGTGTTACAAGTGTGGGAAGACTGGACACATGGCTAGGGAGTGTAAGGCAACAGGACCAGTCAAAGCTCTGATGAACGTGGCAAGTACTAGTGCAAGCGTGCCAGCTGAGGTATTGGCGTTACCTCCACCACCCGCACCAACCCCGCAAGCAACAACAAGGACATTTGATCTAAAGATGAAAGATGCTGTTCAGAATTCTGAGGTGATAGCAGGTACACTTTTACTCAATAATGTCAAAGCTAAAGTATTGATTGATTCGAGAGCAACAAGATCTTTCATATCAGAATCTTTTGTTGATAAGCTCCAATGTGATAAAACGGTTATGAGTGAGGTAGTAAATGTGGTAATTGCGAACCAAGAGAAGATTCATGTGAATCAATTTTGTCCAAAATGTGAGATTGATATTTCGGGATATAAGTTCTCAGCCGACTTGATACTCTTCAAGCTGGGAGAGTTTGATATAATTTTAGGAATGGATTGGTTAGGAGAGAATAGCGCTCAGATAAATTGTAAGACCAAGAGAGTGTATTTAAAGACGAAGAGTGGAGAGAAGGTAGTATTTAAGGGGCAGAGGCAAGGGCAACTATTTCTTACAATTATTCAGGCTAAGAAGTTACTTAGAAAAGGTTGTGAGTCGTTCCTAGCATATGTAGTGGATTCAGAGAGAGGCAGCCCCAGCATGGAAGATATTCCTGTAGTTAATGATTTCCCGATGTGTTTCCCGACGAACTACCAGGCTTACCACCAGATCGACAAATTGAGTTCGAGATCAACCTTGCTCCAGGTACGGAACCAGTTTCAAAGGCTCCGTATAGGATGGCACCAGCAGAAATGAAAGAGTTGGCGAGCCAGCTACAAGAATTATTGGATAAGGGAGTGATACGACCAAGTACGTCGCCATGGGGAGCACCTGTTCTCTTTGTGAAGAAGAAAGATGGGAGTATGCGTCTATGCATAGATTACCGGGAGTTGAATAAAGTAACGATCAAGAACCGCTACCCGCTACCAAGGATAGATAACCTTTTTGATCAGTTAAAGGGAGCAAAATGCTTTTCGAAGATTGATTTGAGATCGGGATACCATCAATTAAAGATCAAGGAAGAAGATATTCCCAAGACCGCATTTAGGACCAGATATGGGCATTATGAATTCCTAGTAATGCCGTTTGGATTGACCAACGCTCCGGCCGCATTTATGGATCTGATGAATCGAGTATTTAAGAAGTATTTGGATAAATTTGTCGTGGTATTTATTGATGACATCCTTATTTATTCTAAGTCGGAAGAAGAACATATGCAGCACCTCTGGATAGCATTGGAGATACTCCGACAAGAGAAGTTGTATGCCAAGTTTACCAAATGTGAGTTTTGGTTAAAGGAAGTTCAATTTTTGGGGCATGTTATTGGAAATGAGGGAGTTAAAGTGGATCCGGCGAAGATTGAGGCAGTTATGAGTTGGGAGAGGCCAAAGACTCCTACGGAAGTGCGAAGTTTTCTAGGATTGGCCGAATACTATAGAAGATTCGTCAAGGATTTCTCGAAGATCGCCACACCATTGACCAAGCTAACCAGAAAGAATCAAAAGTTTGAATGGAGTGCAGAATGTGAAAATAGCTTTCAAGAGTTAAAACAGAAGTTGGTAACAGCTCCGGTGTTGGTACTTCCAGATGATCAAGGGAATTTTGTAATATTCAGCGACGCTTCACATAAGGGTTTGGGTTGTGTGTTGATGCAACACAGTAAGGTAATAGCATATGCATCAAGACAGTTGAAGCCGCACGAGTTAAAGTATCCGATGCATGACTTAGAACTAGCCGCCATAGTGTTCGCACTCAAGATTTGGAGACACTATCTCTATGGAGAGAAGTGTGAAATCTACACGGATCACAAGAGTTTAAAGTACATTTTTACTCAGAAAGAGCTCAATATGAGGCAGAGGAGATGGCTGGAATTGATCAAGGACTATGACTGTTCGATAAATTACCATCCTGGAAAGGCGAACGTAGTGGCCGATGCGCTGGGTCGGAAGGAGAGATTGAATATGATGATAACATCAAAAGAGTTATCTGAAGAAATCGGAAAATTTGAATTGGAACTTTGTGCTTATGGGAAAGTCAAAGAAGTTTGTCGTGCAATGACCTTTCAGCCAACACTAATGGAAAAGATAAAGAAGTGTCAAGAGGAAGTAATGGAAAAAGAGAAAAATCAGTTATCTGGAGAAGAGATTAATACTAAAAGGGATGAGCAAGGAATACTAAGGTTTTCATCCAGAATATGGATTCCTCATGTACCTAAATGAAAGAATAAGATCCTCCATGAAGCCCACCATTCGAAATTTTCAATCCACCCGGGAAGCACCAAGATGTATCAAGACTTAAAGAAGAACTTTTGGTGGCCAAATATGAAGCGAGACGTGGCAGAATGGGTTGCGAAGTGCTATACTTGTTAGAAAGTAAAGGCAGAACATCAACGACCAAGCGGATTAATTCAGCCCCTGAAGATTCCAGAATGGAAATGGGAAAATATCGCTATGGACTTTATAGTAGGACTACCGCGAACAAAATCCGGACATGACGCAATATGGGTTATAATTGATCGTCTTATGAAGTCGGCGCATTTCCTTCCAATAAATGAGAAGTCGTCACTGGACAAGTTGGTTCATCTGTATGTGCACGAAATCGTATTAAGGCATGGAGTACCCGTATCAATAGTTTCAGACAGAGATCCCCGACTTAACTCGAGATTCTGGAAGCAATTCCAGGAATGTCTTGGCACGAAGTTGAATATGAGCACGGCGTATCATCCGCAGACTGATGGTCAGAGCGAAAGGACGATTCAAACAATCGAAGACATGTTGCGCAGTTGTGCAATCGATTTTGCAGGAAGTTGGGACGACCACCTGCCATTGATTGAATTCTCATATAACAACAGCTATCATTCCAGTATCGGCATGCCACCATATGAAGCTTTGTACGGGCGAAAATGTAGATCACCAACAAGTTGGGATGAAGTAGGAGAAGGAAGAATTCTCGGCTCAGAATTGGTACAACAGTTGCATGACTCAGTCAAGTTAATTCAGAAAAGGTTGCTTGCTGCTCAAGATAGACAGAGGAAGTATGCGGATCCAGCGCGTAAGGATGTTCAATTCCAAATTGGCGAAGCTGTGTTGCTAAAGGTGTCACCTAGGAAAGGGTTGATGAGATATGGCAAGAAAGGAAAGTTAGCACCTAGATACATAGGTCCTTTTGAGATTTTGAGTCAAGTAGGAAAGGTGGCCTACGAGTTGGCCTTACCACCTCAGTATCGGCATGTGCATAACGTGTTTCATGTGTCGTTACTTAAGAAATATAATCCTGACACTAGCCATGTGATAGAATATGAACCCGTAGAAATTCAGGCAGACCTGTCATTTGTGGAGCAACCGGTTAAAATACTCGACTGGCAAGTAAAGAGTCTTAGAAATAAGTCAGTAAAGTTAGTAAAAGTACTTTGGAGGAACCCTAAGGTCGAAGAGATGACTTGGGAGTTAGAGTCTGATATGCGTTCCCGGTATCCTCATCTGTTCTCTTAGATTCTGGGGACAGAATCCCTTAAGGGGGAGAGGATGTTACGACCGGCATTTTATGTAATATTATTTGTGAATTTGGTATAATATTAAGTCAAATGAAATATATTCAATGATTGTACGTTTGTGTGAGTGAAAATTTCTGCATTATAAATTTGCTTTGGGTAGTATATGATTTTTCAAAGCAAGAGCTTATTTAATTTCTTTATTTTTGATTTATAAGGAATATTCTAAGCTTTGGAAAAATCTTCTTTTAAAAGGCATTTTGATCACAAATTTTGAAAATGATTTTATAAAGTCTCTAAAAATACAAGTTAATTTATGGTATAAATTTTATAATTTTTGAACTTGTATTTTATTTTATAAAAATAAATCTTTACAAATTTTATTTGTTATAATTATCAAATTACATGAATAACCTTGCATGCAAACTCTCTTTCTATTCTCTCAAAGGGCAAATAAGACTTTTCCAACCCCACTAACTCATTTGATTATTACCAAATTACTACCTTAGCCTTGCATGCAAAATGGCCTAACTTTAGCCAAGGGACATTTTTGTAAGTTCTCACTTCCACTCATTACTTGTCAACCAAATAGCATAAAACAAACAAATCAAAGTGGAGAGAAGTCATTCATCATTTCACACTCCAACACACCACAAAAATTTCTCTCTTCCCCTCCCTCCCTTTTGCTCTCGGCCGAACCCCATTTCCCCCACTCCCTTCCATTTTTCATTCCATTTCTCATCTTCCCTAGTGTAATTCTTTCACCTACATTTATTTTATATACTTCCCAAGAGTTTTGTGATTTGGAAGATGAAGTTTCATGGTTGCATGTGTAGTTTTGTGTGATCTCCAAAGAGAAACTCTTGATTCTTGTGAATTCAAGAGCTCTCTATGCGATATATTATGTATATGTGCTAACTAAGTGTTTTATGGAGATATCATGCTTTAAAATCCTTTGCATGCTACTGAAATCTCATTATAAATTTATGTTTAGCCATGCATGCTAGTTTTAAGACATTAAAATGATGATCAACCATGTTTTGCATGCTACTCTTTTCGAAATCATGTAGTCATGTTGTTATCTATAAAATTTGAAATATGTGTGCTTAAAATAGATTGTTTCCATGATGAATTTCTTATTAATACTTAAAAGGAGTTATATTTCATGATTATTAAGGATGAGTATTAGGTGCAAGTCGATTTTGCAAGCATTTACAACTTTATGCCTAGCCGAAATCTTGTTATGTGCTTTCCATGAGTTGCATGTTATATATTTAGTTGCATGTTGTTGTTTTTAGGCATGGATGATCTCACCCAATGTTATTTTGAGAATAAAGGAGTTAGTTCAGTAGATTACCATGTATAAGTCTTGGTTTAAGTATTGAGTTTTTGTTAGTTAAGTTGTCAAGTCAAAACCTTGGAAAAATGAGAGTTATAGTTTCTGCAGAAAAATCAGTTTAGTACCCTGAGGTTTAGAGTGAGTTTTGACCATGTCATTGATGTGCACTTTGAGGCCCAAGCTACCAGAAGTTAGTATAGGGAGTATATAATAGGTTTTAGGAGTTGGTTGGAGGTTTGCATGTCATTTGGTTAGGTGCACAAGTAGAATAACAAAATCTGTCCAGCAGGGGACAGTTTTGTTGCAACTTAGAAATAGGGAGATTTGGCCATGTCATGGGTAGGCCCTCATTAGGCCCAATTGGGCCTTAGTTAGAGGGTATGTCAGAGAAGTTTTTCCAACCATAGTTCATAGGATATGAGCTAGAACCATGTGTCACAAGTTAATTCAAGTCAGGGCATTTTCTGCCCAGAAAAACAGGGGAACCTTGGACTTTTAGCTTAGGTCCAAGAAGGCCCAAGCCAGGCCTTTGAGCCACATCAAGCTTGTGAGATGCCCTTAGGTCAGGAGAGTCTTGTGTAAAAATTTTGAAGAAAAACTTGTAGTTTAAGAGTGTCTAATGCACTCAAGAAACCTTAGTTACCATTCTGAAATTTGCACCAGTGAGCACTTTCACTTATCACATAGTTTTAGAACACTTAAAAGTGAGTATTAGGTCAACCACCATAGTTGTAAGATAGTATAAGGTCAGTAGAGAAAAAGGCACAAGTGAGGGTCAATAGGTTTTGGATAATTTAGGAAAGGCACATTGAGTTAGGAAGCCCAAATTTGAAGACTTTGTTTAGTTAGTGACCAAGTGACTTAAGTGGTGAGTCGAGATCATCCAAGCCTAGTGTGGCATTATGGTGTATATGATGTTATTTGGTATTAATATACGATATGTGATTATGTGGCTACGTGTGTACATTTGAAAATATAATGGTGGATATGAATTAAGTGCGTATAGGCCTAAGTGCCATCCATGTTTAATTTCGGGTTGTAAATAGGTTAAGATGGTAAGAATATATTATAATGAGGATTATTATTATTTATGTAGGATCTCGAGACGAGGGAAAACTTGCCATAAAAGTCGAGTGAAGCTCCAGTTGTTGCTCCTACCAGTCAGACCAGACCAGTCTATCTCAAGGCAAGTGATTCAACTTGACCTTCGTATTTACTGTAAACAGTTCATATATATATCGATGCAATTATCCTGAGTCATTTTGATATATTTAAATCAAGCGTATCTTTTGTTTATCTTTGAGTTACATAGAGATGCCATGAACCCTCGAGTACGTATTGCAAGTAGTTCAAAAGTCTTTCATGATAGCTTAATGCCATGATAAAATAGAGATTTGTTATAATACCTTATTGATCCTTTTGATTATCATGCTATTGATCCCTGAGAAATCTTGATATTGCACCCTGATGCTTTGATTCAACTCTTGAAATAACCTCGATAGAAACTTTATCTTGATACCTAAAAGCCAATCGTTTCTTAAATTCATTCATGATTGTTTGATAACCCTATCCTTACCCTAAAAGCTTGATATCCTGTTATATCTTGAGCTGATGATCACTTTCTTTATATTTTAACACCTCTATCCTATTGGAACCAGTGATGCTTATCTTCTTGATGTTCTAATACCTATACCTTGTCTACAACCATTGCTTTAAGCCTAGTTTGGCATTACTCTTTCATATTATCCAATAGCCTTGCTCAATTTCCTTGTCAAAGTTCTTGTTTATGGAAACCTCTCAATTACCCTAATATAGTAAAGTCTAGTGGATCATGGCCCTGAGATTTAGTGTCATATTTCCAGTGTTTCAAGTTGATCTATAATCCCTTGATAAAAATGATTACAGTCGAAAGAGATTTTGTCATAAATCGGCATCAGTTTTTAAAATGATTAAAATGTGGATTTTTCAGTCCCAAAGGGGGATAAATGTTTTCTTTGAATGGTGGATCTGGACTGAGACGCGAGTCCTTTCCACACTTATATTAGGCTTAAAAGTTGCCTAGGGATTCCCAATAATATTTTAGAACCCAGCGAGGTTCGGGATTACCTCGCGGCTGATCACCGGCTGTAATCCGTAGCGTCATAAAATGATTTTGATTAAGAATGATTTTAAAATTGTTTTGATGCAAGCAAAATGATGCCAACTCACATAAGTTTTATCTCTCGTTATCATTGATTATGTCTTTCCATTGTCATTCCTAAAGGTATATCTCGATTTATGTTTTGCGTTGTACTATTAGCACTTGTTGAGCTTTTGGCTCACTTCTTGCTTTACCCTTATATTACAGCTAGCAGCTATGGTTAGATTCAAGCAGACTGCCCGTAAGACCTGTGATGCTGATGCTTATGTTTGAGCTCAGGTAGAATAAGTAATAATAGTTGTGTGAGGACTCGGTATTTGTAATCAGATGTAATAGTTGGTAGTGTTGGGCTGTTCCAAACCCTAAACTGTAAGATCTTGGATTTTGGTTGTGTATTCTTCATTAAAAAGATGTAATAGCTACATTTATTTCGCTATTTAAGTTGGGGGTGTGACACTTGAAACTGCTTGGTCTTCTGTATTTCCATGTAAACTATGTTGTATTATTTTTTTGGTTCCATCGTAGATAATTTTGTTTTACTAAAGCATCCATTTTAATGTGCTTCATTCTTTCAGGGCAGACCTACATGATGCAATTCAGAGTGACAATTATGCCAAGGCAGCTTCACTACAAGATGAGATTTCGGAGCTAGAGTCTCAGTCTCTAGTTGTATCTATTAAAGCTCATGCATACATCAATACTCAGTTTTCATTTCGTTTAGGTTAGAGATAGCCGGGCCTCCCTAATCTAAGGCAGAGGTTCCAGAAGGTCACTCAGATTGAGAATCTTACGGCCTACTTTTTTGTTTTACAATTATTGCTTACTGAGCCGTTACTTTTATGTGACCGGAAGTTTATAACTTGTACTAGTTAGATAATCTAAGTACGAATTTAAACTTTAGGTTGGAATTGTTATCTAAGTTTGACTTAAAACTTTCAAGTTGGAGGTTTTTTAATTAAAGTATTTATGTTGGATTTTAAGTTGATTTGCATTTGGTTGATGTATTGTTGGGATGAATATTGATTAATATCAAGATTTATTTATTTTTTTGGAAAAAAGCTATTACATAATTACCACAAAAAATGTTGCCTTAGCTTGTAAAAATGTTGTTAAAACCTTAATAGTGCAAACTAGTCTGTGTTGCTATAAGCTGCTATAGAGGGGAAAAGATGTTGCAATAAAATTTAAGGCAACACCCTATGAATGTCGCAATTGATTAAAGGGTGTTGTCATAGGGTCAAAGCCAACACTGGTACTGGTGTTGCTATTGAGTAAAAAATGTTGCTATAGATCCCTAAGGCAACATAATATGGATGTTGACATAGCTTTCTAAAATGTGTTGGCATAATATTAAAGGCCACATGAAAATTTTCAATACCCTCAAAATTGACTAAAGTGTTGCCATACGTCTTATGGCTACATTTTTTAGCACTTTTAACATTTTTTTGATGTTGCTGAAGACCATTTATGGTGTAGTGGTTGAAAGATCAGAATAATAAACAAGTATGAGCGAAGAAGTGCTCAGCAAGCGATATGTAGTTTATAAGTGAACAATAATAACAATATCTGAGTAAAACCAGGAGCTGATATAAACTCTAAAGTTTAAGCGACCTTTTAACAAAACACAATTATGCACTATGTTGTTCATGATGATCAGTAATGAAACAGCATCGGTAGCCCACAGCCATACCGTAAGTATAAGTATAGGTATCCCGCAGCCATACCGTACCTATTGGATATCCATAAAAAGGCATATACTCGCCTTGCAAGATATTACACTTTCGTATAATAGTTCATGCTGGACCGGTGCCTCGGCTTCTTACGCTAACCAATCACCAATTCACAAAATAATTTTGATTAATTGAGTCAAATCAATGACATCATTATCCATTCAACTCCCCATTTCACATGGTCCGGAGTTATCTCAACAACTGATGGCGAAATAACTAGAACAAATAGTTATTCGCTAATCTCATCGTAAAGTTTCATTATATAGAGTATATCTGGATAACATAGTTATTCACTATCTATCAACTCAACAGGTTTGCTCTAGCAGAATGATTGCTAGAATAAAATAATTCCAATAAACAAATGACTATTGGTATCCAAAGCGCTCCCAGAGTATTTATAAACAGTTCTAATATTTTGAATACGTAAAACAGTAAGTTATTCTGAATTTAGAATAGGGAACAAAACTTGCCTGGTATGTTCGATAACCTTTACTATAACCTTGGCTTATATCTGCTGGCTACTGACTTCGTCTAACACTTGACTGCGCTCCTTGCTACTCGATTCTATAAATAAAAGGACTATCTTAATTGATAGAACCAAACTCAATCGACGTAACTATATGTCTTGACGTCTACCCGATCGTTTATAACTAATCATGGCATTTCAAAACCGTAAACAGATAGCATGCATATCACGTAACACGTAATCATGTTATTCATATACCAGGTAATCACATACTTCATGTAACACATAAGTCAGATCCTCAAAAGATAGGTTTCAGAACGTTCAGAATTGAAATTGGGTCAATACAATGTTTATCGATCAAATACCGACTCGGAATGACTCACAAATCCAATGACCTTGCAATACAAAAGAAATTAGGTCTTAAAAGTATTTTTATTGGAAGTGTAATATTTTTCTTAGTCTATACGCGTTCGTTTCGTATTAAACGGATGAACGATTTATTTATTATGGATAAAATAAGAAATAAATAGAATTAAATCAATTAATAATAATATTAATGGACTTTTAAATACCAAAATATAATTTTTAAAAGTTTAAAAATAATTTTTAGAAATTATTTGAATTAATTATAAATAATTTACATTTTATTTAACTATTTATAAATAAAATTAATTGATTAAATGATTTGATCATTTAATTAAATCCATAAATAATTAACTAAAATAAATTATAAATAATTAAATCAAATTGGATTTTTAAAGATAAGAAAAGAAAATAAATTTTGGAATTTAAAATAATTAAGTAAATAATTTTTAGTATTTAAAATAATTATTAAATAATTTTTAGAAATAAATAAATTGATTTTTGAAAATAGGATAAAGGATTTTTAATTAAAAGTAAATAGAATTTGTCAGAAACGTTTTTCAGAATAAAACAACGGACTGGAAAAGATCAAACTCGGGTTTTTACTCGAACTCATAGGTCAGACATCCGGGTCAGACCAAGGACAGGTCCTCCGGAATATGGGAAACCCAGAAACCGGTGGCCGTTCCGGTCACCGGACAAAACTCCAGTGGAGCTCCGATGAGCCCCAAACCGTTGCAGAATCGATTGGTTTTCAATCCCAATCAATCCCATAACATCCCAACGTCTCTGTTCATCAATCCCCGCTGATAAACAATCCAGAAATCAAAGATTCTGGCCAAAACTCAAGCATCGCTCGGCGACTTCACGGGAAAATCCAAACCATACAATCCTAAACGAAATCTAATGTTCTATATACGAAAATGATGCTGATAACACGTACAATATACTCCTATTAACCTCTATATTAGATAATCAACAACAAGAACAAAACTTCGATTTCAAAAATGAGGGAATTTTTTATTTTTACAAAAACACAACCAAACTCTACAAAACATCCATCAACTTGATGCTCGAGACGAATACAATCCAAAACAATCATCTAAACTTATAAACAATCAATCGTTAATTCAAAAATTCAAAAATTAGAAATGAAGAACTAATATTTCGATTTTACAAAATACTCGATCTCAAATCAAGATAATTATACCTTAAGATCGGCTGTGAATCAAGCTTCAAATCGACTATTTGAGCGTCAAGATTGGATCAGTACAACTCTCAAAATCATTAATCAAAGCTACGCTCAAGAATTTTACCCCCAAACTCTTTCTTAAACTTTGTTTTTAATAAAAATAAAATGAAATATAATAATTATTTAGGCTATTTATATTTTTGGAAAATAAATACCATTAAAATCAATTAATGGTATTTTATTCCCATAATTAAAATAATTAAGCCCTAAAATAATAATTACGGGGAATAATTTTAAAAGTAATAAAACATAAAATTTATATCAAAATTCCCCAAAAATGCGAATAATTCAAGAATGCAAAAATAATGGGTATTTGAAATATGAATGATTGTATAAAAATAAAAACATGAATTTTATGGGCTTTGACATCCCGGTGGGGTCCCGGTCTGTTATTTTTGAAAAACTAAAACGATTCCTAAATTAACAGAAAATCCTGAAAATACATAAAATACATTCAAACGCACATAATACGAGATAAAACGAATACCTCGATAAAGACGCAAATAAAAAAGCATCCCGATTACAGATCGATTCATATAATTGCAGTTTAAACACATATTAATCGATCAAAAAGCTTTCTGGTCCACACGGGAACACAATTAACATTTATTGCATGTTATATCATGGCAAATGAACATTTTAAACTCATGCAAACACATAATATTTATTTATTTAATATATATATTCACATAATTTTCCCGGTTATTACATCCTATCCCCTTAACAGGATTCTGTCCTCAGAATCAGCCTAGGAAAACAAGTGAGGATATTTGGATCGTATTTCGCTTTCAAACTCCCAAGTCAACTCTTCAACCTTGGGATTCCTCCACAAGACTCGCACTAAAGACACGGACTTATTCCTAAGAACTCTTTCTTTCTTATCTAAAATATGCACTGGTCGCTCTACAAAAGATAAATCTGGATGAATCTCGATTGGCTCATATTCTATCACATGATTGGAATCAAGAAAATAACGCTTCAACATCGACACATGGAACAGGTTGTGGATATGCTGCATGTGTGGTGGTAAGGCTAACTCGTAAGTGACCTTTTCCACACGCCTCAAAATCTCAAAATAGCTAACATAACGCGGACTCAGCTTTCCTTTCTTTCCAAATCTTGATAAACCTTTCCAAGGTGAAATCTTCAATAATACTGCTTCACCAACTTCAAATTCCATATCCTTTCTAGCAGGATCAACATATTTGTGTTGACGATCTTGAGATGCCACTAAGCATTTTCGAATGAGTTCTACTTTCTCTGTTGTCTGCTGGATCAATTCTGGACCTAAAATCTTCCTCTCACCAACTTCATCCCAACAGATTGGAGATCTGCATCTTTTCCCGTACAAGGCTTCTTGAGGAGGCATTCCAATACTGGCATGATAACTGTTGTTGTAGGAGAATTCAACTAATGGCAAATGTTCATCCTAACTTTCTGCAAAATCTAAGGCACATACCCTTAGCATGTCTTCAATAGTCTGAATTATCCTTTCGCTTTGACCATCTGTCTGCGGATGATACGCGGTACTCATATTTAGCTTCGTTCCAAGGCAATCTTGAAAACTTCTCCAAAATCTTGAATTAAATCGAGGATCTCTGTCTGAAACTATAGATACTGGAACTCCATGTTGAACTACAATTTCCTTCAGGTATAGCTAAACCAATTTATCCAATGAGAATTTTTCGTTGATAGGAAGAAAATGCGTGGACTTCGTCAATCTGTCAATAATAACCCAAATATCATCATGATTTGCCTTGGTCATTGGTAATCCAACTACAAAATCCATTGCAATATGTTCCCATTTCCATTCTGGAATGTCTAATGGTTGTAACAATCCATTGGGACTTTGATGTTCCTCTTTGACTCGTTGGCAAGTGTAACACTTACTTACCCATTCAGCAATTTCTTTCTTCATACTTGGCCACCAAAAGTTTTCTTCTAAGTATTTGTACATCTTTGTACTTCCGGGAGGAATTGAATATATGGAGTTGTGAGCGTCTCGAAGAATTTCATCTTTCAGTTCCGCGATGTTTGGTATCCATATTCTAGAAAAAAATCTTAATATTCCTTTATCATCCTTTTGGCTCCCTAACTCCTCTCCTTTTAACTAGTCTTGTTCATGGCTCATTACTTCTTCCTAACATCTTCTTATCTTTGATAGTTCTGGTTGAAAAGATATTACACACAACATATCTGTAGACATGCTTAAAATACTGACCTCTATTTCAAGCTTCTCAAATTCCTTGATTAATTCCTCAGATGAAGTGATCATGTTTAACCTTTCTTTCCTGCTCAGAGCATCTGCCACCACATTTGCTTTTCCTGGATGATAATTAATTGTACAGTCATAGTCCTTGATCAATTCGAGCCATCTTCTCTGCCTCATGTTCAATTCCTTCTGGGTGAAAATATACTTTAAACTCTTGTGGTCCATGTAGATCTCATACTTTTCTCTGTAAAGATAGTGCCTCCATATCTTCAATACAAATACTATAGCTGCCAATTCCATATCATGGGTTGGATACTTCTCTTCATGTGGTTTCCGTTGTCTTGAAGCGTAGGCTATCACTTTGTCATGCTGCATTAAAACACATCCCAATCCTTTATATGATGTGTCACTGTAGATCACAAAGTTTCCTTGATCATCTGGTAAGACTAGCACTGGAGAAGATACTAATCTGTTCTTTAATTCCTGGAAACTCTCCTCGCACTTCTCGTCCCATTCAAATTTCTGGTTCTTTCTGGTGAGCTTTGTTAATGGCGTAGCTATCTTCGCAAAATCTTTCACGAATCTTCTGTAGTAACCTGCTAGTCCCATGAAACTTCTTACTTCTGTTGGTGTTTTTGGCCTCTCTCAGTTGATTATAGCTTTAATCTTTGATGGATCTACTTCCAATCCTTTATTGCTAATCACGTGCCCAAGAAATTGTACTTCTTTTAACCAAAATTCACACTTGGAAAACTTTGCGTACAATTTCTCATGTCGTAGTATCTTCAGAACTATTCTCAAATTCTCTGCATATTCTTCTTTCATCTTGGAATAGATCAGAATGTCATCTATGAACATAATCACGAGTTTATCCAAATACGTCTTGAATACTCGATTCATTAGATCCATGAAAGTTGCTGGTGCGTTTGTTAATCCAAATACCATTACCAAAGACTCATAATATCCATATCTGGTTCTGAATGTTGTCTTCAGAATATCTTCTGGATTAATCTTCAGTTGATGGATCCAGATCTTAAATCAATTTTAGAAAACCATACAGTTGTCAAACAAATTATCAATCCTTGGCAACAGATACTTATTTTTAATGGTCGGCTTATTCAATTCTCGATAATCAATACACAGTCGCATACTTCCATCTTTCTTCTTGACAAACAAAACTGGTGCGCCCCACGGGGATACACTGGGTCTTATAACTCCTTTCTCCAAAAGATCTTGCAGTTGAGTTGCCAATTTATTAGATATATTTGAGATGTCATGTCTAATATGATTCATGTTTAGTTTTCAGATCTTAACAAACAGGACATATCAGGACTTACTGAAATCATGACTTACTGGAAGTCAGAATTTAATATCAGAACTTAAGGTCATATCAGAACTTAAGTGCGGGAAGACTTATAGTTAAGGAAGGAAGCTAATTTCCCGTAGAACATCAAGACTAAAATAAAAGATGATATGCATGAAAAGAGTTAGAAGACTGGAAGACTTGTAGAAGATATCTGATTGATATATTTTAGGAGACAGAATTATATTCCATATCAATTAGAAGTTATCTTGTAACTGTGTACTATATAAACACAGACTTAGGGTTTACACTATATGTGTTATCATTATCGAGAAGATTATACATTGTAACCTAGCAGCTCTTAGTGATATTTGTTCATCCCTGAGAGAGAAAAACAGTTCTTATTGTAACAGAGATTATTCAATATACTTGATCTTTGTTACATACTTGTGTTAAATCGATTTGATTGTATAAACGCTGTATTCAACCCCCTTCTACAGTGTTGTGTGACCTAACAAGTGGTATCAGAGCTTCTCTGTTAACACACATACAGGAAAGATCCAAACAATCATGTCTGAAGAAGCACAAACTCCAACCAAGCCCACTAAAATTCAAGAAACTCAAAACACTCAAACCCACAGTCGATATGAGACTATTAGGGTTCCCATACTGAGACCTTCTGAGTATCCCATATGGAAAGTGAAGATGGCTATGTTTCTGGAAGCTACAGATCCAGAATACCTTGACAGAATTCATGAAGTACCACATAAGCCTACGAAGCTCTCTGTTGTAGTTGCTGATCAACCAGCAAAGACCATACCGAAGGAGAAAGGTGAGTACACAGGTGAAGACATCTCATCTATTGCCAATGATGCAAGGGTAAGGCACTTGCTACATAGTGCCATTGATAATGTCATGTCAAACAGGGTAATTCATTGCAAGACTGCAAAAGAGATATGGGATGCCTTGGAGACAAGATGCCAGGGAACTGATGCAACCAAGAAGAACAGAAAGACTATACTCACTCAAGAGTATGAGCACTTTGACTCAAAAGCTGATGAGTCATTAACTGATTTATATGACAGGTTTGCCAAACTCTTGAATGATCTGTCACTGGTGGACAAGGAATATGATCTTGAAGATTCAAATCTAAAATTCCTTTTAGCTCTTCCTGAAAGTTGGGATTTGAAGTCTACTACCATAAGAGACAACTATGACCTTACTGAAACTACTCTTGATGAAATTTATGGTATGTTCAAGACTCATGAACTTGAGATGGATCAAAGGAGCAAGAGGCATGGAAGAAAGTCAAGGACAGTTGCTTTTAAAGATGAGGAGGAATCTTCTAAAGTTATTGCCTGAAAGAGGGGCAAAGGAAAGGCTCTCATCATAAAGTTTGATTCAGAGTCATCATATTCTGATGATGATGATTCAGAAACTGAAAGTTTACCTGAAATGGATGTTAATGAAGAGATGGTGAAATTGTGTGCTCTTATGGTGAAGGGTATCACAAAGATAGCCTACAGGAAATTCAGAAAAGGCAAGAAGTTTTCCAGGAAAAGTGGAAGTTCTGATAAGAAAGGATTCAGAAAGTCTGAAGGTAAAGGAAAGTCTGACAGAGGAGACAACTCAAATGTCAAATGCTACAATTGTGGTGAAAGAGACCACATATCTCCTGACTGCAAGAAAGGAAAAAGTGACAAAGGCAAGGCACTTGTCACAAAGAAGAAAAGCTGGACAGACACTTCAGATTTTGAACATGAGGTGAACTATGCCTTGATGGAAAATGCTGATGGCAGTCCTGAAACTGCTGAATTAAAGGTACCTCAAACAACTTATGCTTTTCATACTGATGATATTACTGAGTTGAGATTATGTCTTAAAACCATGTTTATTAGTTATAGAGATCAGACTTTAACATGTGAAAGATTAACATCTGAAAATCTTGCTTATAAAAAGAGAAATGATTATTTAGAAAAGGAGTTAGTTTTTCTTCATCAAACTAAGAAAGAAAAAGATGATGTTTTATATGTTAGAGATGAAGTGTTAAAATTGAATGAATCTCTAAAAACTGAGTTAGAAAAGGAAAGAGAGATTATCAGGACTTGGACTAACTCTGGCAGAACAACTCAGAATTTATTAAGTAGTGGAAACTGGAAAGAGGGCTTAGGTTATGGAGATGATAAAAGTGAGAAAGGAACTGAACAAATTGAGCCAATTGTTGTTAAACACACTGCTAAGACAAAGGTAAATCCTATCAAGTTTGTAGCAAAAACTGTAAAGTCTGATTCTAAAAAGATGAAAGAGTCTGTGACAGAAGTTAAGGAAAAGTCAACTTCTGAAAAATTAGAACAGGATAAACCAGCTGAAGTAAACATAGGCTTAATGACAAAGAAGCAGCTTAAGCATAAACTGAAAGAGATTAGGAATGTCAACAAGGTAAAGGAAGCTAGGAAAAATAGGAATGGAAAGGAAGGTGTGAATAAAAGCAATAATTATATGCCTATACCTAATGCTCCTAGAAAGAAATGTTATAATTGTCGAAACTCTAACCATCTTGCTTCTTTTTGCAGGAAAAATAAAGATATAAACTCTTTACCTCCTAAATCAGGATTTAAGAGTCAGTCTGTTAGGTTTAAACCACAAAATCATTGTTTTCATTGTGGTAGTTTATGGCATTCCATTTATACTTATAAGGAATATCATAGTCTGTACTATGATTATTATCAAATAAAACCTTCTTTGAAGAAAGTTAATTTAATTCCTTCTAGTGTAAAGTCTGATGCAAAGTCTGATATAAACTCTAATAAACAGGATGTTTGCATAAACTCTAAAATTAAATCCGCTACAAATGCTAACAAACTTAAAAAGGCCAAAGAATTCAAGCAAGTCTGGGTCCTTAAAACTAATAAATAGTGGTCTTTGTGATTGCAAGGCAACAGGAAAAATATCCCAGTGTTGGACAGTGGATGTTCAGGACATATGACTGGAAATAGAGCCCTGCTATCAGACTTTGTGGAGAAAGCTGGCCCGGGAGTTTCTTGTGGAGATGGCAACATAGGAAAAACTCTGGGATATGGCAATATCAATATTGGGAATGTCATCATTGAAACAGTAGCTCTTTTCTCAGGACTTAAACACAATCTGCTAAGTGTGAGTCAAATCTGTGACAGAAGTTATCATGTGGATTTCTTTGAAGAACACTGTAAAGTTGTAAGCAATTCTACAGGCAAAGTGGTTCTGAAAGGTTACTAGGATGGTAACATTTATGAAGCCAGACTTTCAACAAGTTCTGATGGTTCTGTAATCTGTCTGTTGAGTAGAGCATCAATTGAAGAAAGCTGGAATTGGCATAAAAGACTCTCTCATTTAAATTTCAACAACATAAATGAGCTTGTAAAGAAAGATCTTGTGAGAAGACTGCCAAAATCAGTATTTGCTCTTGATGGCCTTTGTGATTCATGTCAAAAGGCAAAACAAAGAAAATCTTCTTTCAAGAGCAAAACTGAATCTTCAATTCTTGAGCCTTATCACCTACTGCATGTTGATCTATTTAGTCCAGTCAATGTCATGTCTATTGCAAATAAGAAATATGTTATGGTTATAGTGGATGAGTTCACAAGATACACTTGGGTGTATTTCTTGCATAAGAAGAATAAAACCGCATCTACTCTAACTGATCATGTCAAACAACTGGATAAATTGGTGAAAGATTCTGTTAAAATAATAAGAAGTGATAATGGTACTGAGTTCAAGAATTCAATCATGGAAGAGTTCTACAAAGAGCATGGAATCAAACAGGAATTTTCTGTACCTGGAACTCCACAGCAAAATAGAGTTGTAGAAAGAAAGAACAGGACTTTCATTGAAGCTGCACGAACTATGCTTGATGAAGCAAAGTTACCAACCTACTTTTGGGCTGAAGCTGTGCAGACTGCTTATTTTACACAGAATGTTACACACATAAACAAGCATGGACTTGAAGATTTCAATGATCATGATCAGCTGAGATCTGAAAATGAAGATTTAAGTAATGATTATGCAAATTCTGATGGTTTAAATCATTGAAACTGTGGTAACTACTCCAAGGGAAAATGCACCTGTCCGGGGGAGCAAGCTGAAGATCCTACCACAACTCAAGACTCTCAAAAAGCATCAGAACCTGTCACTGGCTCTTCAAGTTATGATTCATCAAGTTCTGATGAGCTAAGTTCTGATAATTCTGGAAACTCTGATACTTCAAATCCTGATGGATCCAACTCAAATTTTGAAGTTTCAGAGAGCATAACTACAGGGGGGCATCAGAAAGTGCTAATGGAGACAGCATGGATCATGGGGGAGGATCCAATTCTAGAGAACAACTTCCATCTGCAAGAAAGTGGACCAAATCACATACACCTGACTTAATAATTGATTATCCTGAAGCAGGTGTCAAAACTAGAACTGCAACATCAAATGAATGTCTCTATCATTCTTTTCTATCTCAGACTGAACCAAAGAAAGTGGAAGAAACTCTTCAAGATGCTAATTGGGTGCAAGCAATGCAGGAAGAGTTGAATGAATTTGAAAGAAATAAAGTCTGGACCCTAGTGCGAAGACCAAAGAACAGATCTATTGTTGGCACAAAATGGGTGTTCAGAAACAAAACTGACAGTGATGGCATAATTACAAGGAACAAAGAAAGGTTGGTGGCTAAAGGTTACTCTCAACAGGAGGGTATTGATTATGATGAAACATTTGCACCAGTTGCTAGATTGGAAGCCATAAGAATCTTTTTGGCTTATGCTGCTCACAAAAAGTTTAAAGTCTTTCAAATGGATGTAAAAAGTGTTTTTCTCAATGGAGAATTGGAAGAAGAGGTATATGTTGAACAACCTCCAGGATTTGAAGATCCAAAATTTCCAAATCATGTCTACAGATTAGACAAAGCACTTTATGGCCTTAAGAAAGCTCCAAGAGCATGGTATGAGACTTTAGCTCAATTCCTTTTGGAAATTGGATTTCACAAAGGTACAATTGATAAAACTCTGTTCTACCTCAACCATGGAAAGGACTTACTTTTGGTACAGATATATGTTGATGATATCATATTTGGTTCTACAAATGCCAAGCTCTGTGAAGATTTGCAAAGCTAATGCAGTCAAGATATCAAATGAGTATGATGGGAGAATTTAGCTATTTTCTGGGACTTCAAGTCAAGCAAAATGAAGAAGGTACTTTTATCAATCAATCCAAGTACACCAAAAACTTACTAAAGAAATTTGGAATGCAAGACTGTTAAACTGCATCCACTCCCATGGCCACTGCAACCAAGTTAGATAAAGATACTGGTTCATCAGTAGATATTACTAACTACGGAGGTATGATTGGCTCTTTACTCTATTTAACTGCAAGTAGACATGATATCATGTATGCTACCTGTCTTTGTGCAAGATTTCAGGCTGATCCAAGAGAACCTCATCTAATAGTTGTGAAAAGAATTTTCAAGTACCTCAAGGGTACAGATGATCTAGGATTGTGGTATCCTAGAGAATCAGATTTTAAGCTAATAGGTTACTCAAATGCAAATTTTGCAGGATGCAAAATAGACAGGAAAAACACTAGTGGAAGCTGCCAATTTCTTGGAGGCAGATTAGTTTCTTGGTTTAGCAAGAAACAGAAATCAATTTCCACATCAACTGCAAAAGCAAAATATATTACTACAGGAAGCTGTTGTGCACAGATTCTTTGGATGAAGAATCAGTTACTGGATTATGGGTTAGAATTTTCTAAAATACCTATTTACTATGATAATCAAAGTGTTATTGCTATTACAGGTAATCCAGTTCAACACTCAATGACAAAGCACATTAGCATTAGGTACCATTTCATAAGGGAACATGTGATGGAAGGTACAATGGAATTGCATTTTGTTCCAACAGATCAACAACTAGCAGTTATCTTCAAAAAACCACTATGTGAAGCTACTTTTACAAGTCTGGTAAATGAACTTGGACTGGTTTCAGGTTCTTTCTCTAAATCTGCTTAGTTTTTGTTCTCATGCATCAGACTTTATGATCAGTGTTTACATATTGTCTTATCTTCATGTAATATGTGCTTAAATTGTTAATATATTAAAAACTGATTGTTATCTGATGTGATTCTATAAACTCTGATAGTGTTTTGAATGTTCTGTGACTATTCAATCCAATGAGGATTATTGTGCTAGATGCTGACCTAGTAGTCTTTAACATACTAGAAATCCCATGTTTGAATTAGTTGTTTATGTGGAAATTCATTAACACAAGCAAATTCTGATATTGAGATTAGTCAAATTTACTTTATGTATCTTATTACTAAGTCACAAACTAGATTCTTGCTTCTTATCTGTCAAATTTTGATGTCAGTAAATCTTAAGGATGAACTAAATGCTGATAAGCCTCACTTATCTGAAGAAAAGAAAATTAAAGTCAGGTACTCCTTTGAGATCTAGAGTAAATATGTGGAAGAAAAAATCCAAGTGCATTGCTGGTATTAAGTTATATGTATTAGAAAAGCAAATAAATTTTTCTTCGTGACTTTTCACATTCTCTGATTACTGGAGAAATACTCTGATAATAGCATAAATTCTGATAAGCAGTTGTGACTCATTTACACTGAGGAGCCACTGTGAAAAATAATTTTAAAAGATGCATAAAATGAGCACAAACAGTTGAGGTGGACTCATGCACAAATTTATCTTATAGTAGACTTCAAAATTAATGACAAATTTTAAGCATTTTTCTTAGTTATGCCTTATTTCTAAGATGTACTGAAGTACATCAGACTTTAATCTTTATCTGGTATTCTGCTAAATGCACACACTCTCACTCCATATGAATGATGAAAATTACTGTGGTGATTAAGTTATTTTTGACAAACAGTCAAGTGTCATGTGAATAAATTCTGAGGACAAGTTCTGATGGAAGTTCTGATGATTAAACTCTGAAGAAACAAGTCAGTATTTGTATGAAGAATCACAGTAACAAACATTCACTTTTTGAGTACAGAAGCCATGTTCTGATGACTGTTAAATTCTGATGTTAGTCAAGTTCTGATATTAAATCCTGATGGAAACTCTGATGCTTATGTGGCATTATTTATTTACTTGACTTATTTATGGTAAATACTGAAACGGTCATATTTAATCAGAATATAATTAGGTGAGATAAAAACAGTCATAATCATTTAGGTTAGTGGTAAACGTGTTTGTCTTGAAAAACTGCATGTGTATAGTAATTATTACTTATTTCCCGTGCCCACTAACTCCTGCTTTAACTATTGACTGTTCACATATTTCCAGGTGTAAACTGTCTGTCATACTTCACGTGGGTTGTATAAATAAGAAAGTTAAAAGATTTTACAATCTTTTACCTACTTCTCTCATTCTCTTATCTCTCTTATTTTCTCTCACCCACTAATATTCTCTGAAGCTCTTTTTCATACAGGAATTTTATCAAACACCTTACAAACACTCTTTTTCTCACTTGATTTTTAACAGAAATGGTACCAAAAGACATAGTTTTCAATGGAGCTAAGTTTGTTCCTAACAACTACTCATCTATTCTCTCTAAGGATGAAGCTCCATCAGAACTTCACTTCATCCGAGACTTTTTGTCTCGAAGTGAAATAGGCTATGCACTGACCCAATGTGGCGCCCTCCAAACCCGGGTCAGAAGTTTGGGGTCCACACAAACACCTTAATTATAACCTGCTTATAACAATAATAAAGATAATAATAATAATATATGCAATGACCCTACTTACCAATCACCACGGACCGTAACAGGTTAAAGTATGCACACAAGCCAAACACACTAATATATTACAAACCGTTCAAATCCCAACTATTTCAAATTCAAACTGAGTATTAAACATTATTACAAACTTTTACAAACTTAAATTATCCCAAAAGAAGCCTACTAGCTCAGCTTTCTCAACCTGAACCCCTAGCTCTCGCGCTGTACTGGGGATCCTCGCTACCAACTGGTTCCTTTTTAACTGGAAAGAATATAAACAACATCGCACAAATGAGCTAACTAGCTCAGCAAGTCACAATGACAAAACTGAGAATAATGATCATCAGGTGAATATGATTATGATATCAAGTGAACATTGGATTATGATTTAGAATTGGATATTATACTTTTAATTTAAAAACCAAGGTTAGGCTGCTGATCAGTCACACACTAACCCCGAGCAAGGCACATAGCATTGCTCTAACTACTGGATCCAAGGCACACATTGGCCTAACTTGACCATTATATGGTCTGACCACGAATCTGGTCCACAATTTTATAAAAACAATCCAATTCTAACATAATAACAGAATATGCAATAATAAACAATAACCGAAATCATTAACAATAATAAATGTTTAACAATAAAAGGGTTTAAATCCTTGTAAGGAACAACAAGGTACTTTTAAAGCTTGAATGCTGGGTAATGAAAGAATTGGATAACAAAGGAAACAACATTTCAGGGTTTCAAGGATTTGGTCTTTCAAAGCATAAGATATCATGGATTGAGTATATAATAATTCAGTTCAGTGTCTGGTATTTAGTTTGTATGTATTTGTGGAGTAGTATCGTAGATTTGTGGTTCTTGTTTGGGTATACAATAATCAATGGATTAGAAAGAATATGGTTCATAGCTCAAGAACAATAACTGAAATCAGGATTTAGGTTTTCGTGCTTCAAAGCACTTGCAATGTCAACAAGACTATCAAGAATTACAATATCTCGAGAAAGTTCAGAACACTTCCCTGATATTAGCTTACTATCCTGCACTTGCTTTCAATCACAATCGTCTTACTCCTCAACTACCTGTTTCCCTTTCATACGTCTTGTCTCTTCTGCTCACATATCATAAGCATCTATCAATAATTTACTCACGGAATTCTATTCAACGCATACTTCTATCTACCCTTCGTTTTACCCAAATCCGATTAACGGATTGAAAGTTATACGATAATCAAGTAAACACAGAATATATAGACCGATAGTCAATTAACAAGTCACATGTAGCACATAATACATCACGTAATCAATGATATATTATTTATAAAGAAATCTCGGGTCATAAATAGACTTTCTGGTATTTAAAATGATTTTTAAAATATTTTTCGGAATTAAAACGGGTCGTTGGATCAATTTCGGGTTAATAAACAGGGTTCGGTTGGCCCATTCTGGCTCCGAAATAATTTTTAGAATAATTATCGAGCCTTGGAAATAATTTAGAATAATATTTTAAAGCTCGAAACTATTTTTCAGAATTTTTAAATCATATTTAAATAATTAATCTAATTAAATAATTAATTAAAATCAATTAATAATTAATTAAATCAATTAATCAATTAATTTTCGAATTAATTGACCAATTAATCAATTAGAAATTAACTGAAATTAATTAACTAATTAATTTAGATTTATTTGTGAATTAAAAATAATTTTCAGAATTAAAATAATAATTTTTAGAATTTTCAGAAATTAAAAACGAATTTTTATAATAAAAATAAATAGGAAATATGATTTTTAATCATTTTTAAAACAGAAATCCATTTTTGCAAAGTCTGGAAACTACAGGGACCAAACTACATCGTTTTCAAAACTATAGGTACTAAACTGTAATTTTCCAGGGGGTCGCCGGAAAACAGTCGGGGATGGCCGGAGAACAAGTTCCCGGCGTCCTCACCCCCACCAACACCTCCAGATCACATCTTCACAACATCAGGAACACAACCATGCAATCAATTCATCCTAACAATCCCTGAGTTGGCCGGAATTTGGCCGTGAAGTTTTCCAGTTTCCAGCGAACATCGGAAAACTTCAAAACACAACTCCCTTCTATAAAGACCTCGTTGGTTCATGAAACTTATACGACTAGATTGTAAATTTCACAGAGAACACAACCCACTATAACACATCATCAATCTATCACAGAATAAGAAACCCCCAAATTTCAATTAAGAACATTCATACGGGTTATAAACCCTAATTTTGAAATTCGAAAATCAAACTCAAATTTGAACATGTTATTGAACTCCAAATCAGACGTATGACATATGAAAATCATCAGGATAACAAGCTCTACAACATGAAATCATCAAATCATACAAACAGTCATCCGAACAAAAATTCATATTTTTAATAAAATAAATTTGAAAATAAATAAATTTTTAGAAAAATAACCTTGATTTTTGCAGTGAAACAAAGCTCAGAATCTGATAGAACACTTCAAATCCTTCGTTTTGGTTACTCAAGCTTTGAAAACAGAGATCGGTAACGCCTTCGTTTTAATGTTTGATTCTTAGAACAGTTTTAAGAAATTAGGGCTTTTCTCTGAAAATTATATAATTAACTATCTGCAAATGATTTTGATACGAAATAAAATATGGTAAAAGGCTATTTATAATTATGGAAAATTTGTATCCCGTTGGATCATTCCGGATATAAAACGGTAAGTTTATTTGTAAAAACTGATCCAAACGATATCGGTTTTCGGGATAATTATCCAAATTAGTACAATTTGTACTGCGGTCTTGGTCTCAGTGCCTGGTTACACGTATTACGAAGTGATAATTGGGATAGTTTAATAAAAAGCTCCCGTTTATCGAATATACGGGTTTTATTGATTTACTGAAACGAATATTGTATCGAAAATGTTGCGCCGGGACCCGCGCAGGACAAACCGTAAGCCGGATCGAAAAAGTCGAAACATGGAAAATGCTCGGAATATTACAATTAGGTTAGGAAGGAGTTCTCGGAAGAGTTTCGGGTTCCAAAAACGTAACAACGGTTGACGTCGGTTGGTTCCCGTTTTTATAAAATAGATTTTAATTACCCGGAAAAAGATTTTAGAAATTTCATATGATTCTTATAAATCCATAAATCAACATAAAAATAATTAGGAAGATATGACAATTATTTATATTTTATTTTGGACATATAAAAATTAAAATACTCAATTAATATTATTTTTGAATATTCAAGTACAGATAACACTTAACAATTAACTCACAGAATAGATACTGGGCACACATAATAATATCAAAAATAATTACACGATATATCCCGGATATTACATCCTTCCACCCTTAAAAGGATTCTGTCATCAGAATCTCCTAAGAAAACAAATGAGGGTATTTTTCTCTCATATCATTTTCTAACTCCCAGGTTGACTCTTCAACCTTTGGGTTTCTCCACAATACTCTTACTAACTTTACCACTTTATTTCTCAATACTTTCTCTCTTGGCTCTAGAATCTCTATCGGACTCTCTACATATGATAAATCTGCCTGAAGCTCTATTGGCTCATATTCTATTACATGCCTAGAGTCTGGATTATATTTCTTGAGCATCGATACATGAAAAACATTGTGAATGTGCTCCATGTGCGGAGGTAACGCCAATTTGTAAGCTACTTTGCCAACGCGCTTTAGGATCTCAAAAGGTCCGACATATCTTGGGCTTAGCTTCCCTTTCTTTCCAAACCTCGTTAGTCCTTTCCATGGTGATACTTTCAGTAATACCAAGCTTCCTTCTTCAAATTCCATGTCTTTCCTTGATTGGTCTGCATATTTCCTCTAACGATTTTGAGCGGCTATTAATCTTTTCTGGATAAGTTCAACAACTTCCTTTGTCTGCTGTACCATTTCAGGTCCAAGTATCTTGCGTTCTCCTACTTCGTCCCAATATATGGGAGATCTACATTTGCGTCCATAAAGGGCTTCATAGGGTGGCATTCCAATGCTGGCATGATAACTGTTGTTGTAAGCAAACTCTACCAGAGGTAAATGTTCGTCCCAACTTCCTTTAAAATCAATAGCACAAACACGTAACATATCCTCGATTGTCTGGATCGTTCTTTCACTTTGGCCATCCGTTTGGGGGTGATAAGCTGTACTCATATTCAATCTTGTTCCCAAACATTCTTGAAAACTCTTCCAGAATCTTGAATTAAACCTTGGATCTCGATCAGATACGATAGACACTGGAACTCCATGACGAACTATAATTTCTTTTAGGTACATATGGACCAACTTGTCGAGCGAAAATCTTTCATTTATAGGCAGAAAATGAGCTGACTTGGTAAGTCTATCCACTATAACCCAAATGGCATCATGATTAGCCCTTGTCCTTGGTAATCCAACTATGAAATCCATGGTAATATGTTCCCACTTCCACTCTGGAATCTCCAATAGCTGTAGCAATCCGCTTGGTCTTTGATGCTCTGCTTTAACTCTCTGACAGGTATAACATTTGCTAACCCATTCCGCAATTTCCCTCTTCATATCTGGCCACCAATTATTCTTCTTTAAATCTCTGTACATTTTGGTACTCCCTGGATGGATGGAATATCTTGAACTATGTGCTTCTTGTAAAATTTCATTCTTTAACTCCGTCACTGGTGGAATCCAGATTCTAGATGAAAATCTCAAAATGCCTTGATCATCCTTCTGCGTGCATAATTCTTCACCTACCAAACGATTTATATCTTGATCCATTACATCTTTCTGACATTTCTTTATTTTCTCCAACAACTCCGGCTGGAAAGTCATACTGTACACTTTCGCTTCCTCAGGTTCACAAACTCTAATTTCCAATTCCAATTTCTGAAATTCCTTATATATATCCTCAGGTACTAATAACTCATTTAACTTTTCCTTCCGACTTAACGCGTCTGCCACCACATTCGCCTTACCGGGATGAGAATTAATCGAGCAATCATAATCCTTGATTAATTCTAACCATCTCCTTTGCCTCATATTAAGTTCCTTCTGGGTAAATATATATTTCAAACTTTTGTGATCCGTGAAAATCTCACACTTTTCTCCATACAAATAATGTCTCCAAATCTTCAAAGCAAAAACTATAGCTGCTAGCTCCAAGTCATGAGTAGGATACTTTTGTTCGTGTGGTTTCAATTGTCTTGACGCATACGCAATCACCTTTTCGTGCTGTATTAAAACACATCCTAATCCTTTATGAGAAGCATCACTATAAATTACGAAATTCCCTTGATCGTCTGGAAGTGACAAAACAGGTGTCGTGATTAATCTCTGCTTCAATTCCTGGAAACTTTCTTCGCACTTGTCGTTCCATATAAACTTTTCATTCTTTCGTGTAATCTTTGTTAATGGTGTGGCAATCCTTGAGAAATTCTGAACGAATCGTCGATAATATCCTGCCAATCCCAAGAAACTTCTTACCTCAGTGGGTGTTCTCGGTCTCTCCCAATTCGTAATTGCTTCGATCTTTGCCGGGTCCACTTTGATCCTTTCGTTACTGACTATGTGTCCTAAGAACTGAACTTCTTGTAGCCAAAACTCACACTTCGAGAATTTAGTATATAACTTCTTTTTCCTTAAAATCTCCAAAGCCGTTCTCACATGTTCCGCATGATCCTCTTCCGTCTTTGAATAGATTAAAATATCGTCTATAAACACAATAACAAACTTATCCAAATACTCTTTGAAAATTCTATTCATCAGGTCCATAAACGCTGCTGGGGCGTTGGTCAATCCAAAAGACATCACTAAAAACTCGTAATGTCCATACCTTGTTCTGAAAGCTGTCTTTGGTATATCTTCTAGTTTGATCTTCAGTTGATGATATCCCGATCTTAAATCGATCTTGGAGAAATACTTGGCTCCCTTCAATTGGTCAAACAAATCATCAATTCCGGGTAACGGATACTTATTCTTGATTGTCAACTTGTTGAGCTCCCTATAGTCGATGCACAGTCTCATGCTTCCATCTTTCTTCTTGACAAATAATACCGGTGCACCCCACGGGGATACGCTGGGTCTGATTACTCCTTTCTCTAACAGCTCTTGTAATTGCTTTGCTAACTCTTTCATCTCAACGGGCGCCATTCTATACGGGGCCTTGGATACTGGTTCGGTTCCAGGTGCTAAGTCGATTGCAAATTCAATTTCTCTATCTGGAGGAAGTCCTGGCAATTCGTCGGGAAATACGTCTGGAAATTCATTCACTACTGGGATATCTTCAAGTTTCGCTGGCTCCTGACTTTTGTCAATCACGTATGCTACGAAATGCTCGCATCCTTGCCGTAGTAACTTCTTGGCTTGAATCATCGTTAAGAACTTCTTTACCTGCTTCCGTCCCTGGAACGTTACTATTCTTTCGTCTGGCGTTTTCACCATTACTTTCTTATTTCGACAATCTATCTGAGCATCATGCTTAGATAACCAATCCATCCCTAATATCACATCAAATTCTCCTAACTTAAATGGTATCAAATCTACACAAAACTTACTACCAAAAATCTCAACCTCACAATTCTCATAAACTTGATTCACAACTACACGTTCTTGATTTGCTAACTCCACAGTCATTATTTCATTTAAGCACTCAACTAGACAATTTAATTTACTAACAAAATCTTGTGAAACAAACGATCGAGTTGCTCCCGAATCTATTAACACTTTGGCACATAAAGAGTTCACATTAAGCGTACCTGCCACGACATCCGTATCCTGGATCGCATCCTTCACCGACATGTCAAAAACTCTAGCCCTCGGAGTCTCATTCACTGTTGGGGTAGATCCCATAATCCTCAATGCATTACTGACTGGGTCTGGTGTCTTGCAATCCCTGGCCATATGTCCTGGCTTCCCACATTTAAAGCATGTAAATCAAATGACTGGAACCTTCACTGCTGGATTTCGGATAGGCTGATCCTTATTTGCTGGCTGATTTCGGCACTCCCTTGAATAGTGCCCTTTCTGGTTGCATTTAAAACATACCACATTCAACTTGTTACAAACTCCTCCATGCTTCTTTCCACATACTTGACAATCTGGAAAAGTTAATCTCAACTGATTCGGATGATTCACATTAGCTGGACGATTGCCCTGGCCTCCGTCTCCTGCATTTTGTCTCCTGAAATTAAAATTTCTCCCTGGCTGAAACTTGCCCTTCTTAAAATTTGGAAACTTCCCTGTTTGTGACTGACCCTCACTTCCCTCAACTTTTCTTTTCTTGCTTTCCTTATCTTTCTGGAACATCTCACTCTCTGTCTCTGCGATCATAGCCTTCTGTACAACCCCGGCATAGGTATCCAATTCAAAAATAGCTACCTTCCCCCTGATCCATGGCTTCAAGCCTTGCTGGAATCTCTTAGCTTTCTTTCTATCAGTATCAACATACGATGGCACATACCTTGACAATTCCTCAAACTTCCCCTCATAATCTGTTACCGACATATTCCCTTGCTTTAACTCTAAAAACTTCAGCTCCATTTGATCCTGAACAAACTGAGGAAAATACTTTTCTAAAAACAATTCCTTGAACCTTTCCCAACTAATAACATCTGTGCCTTCCAATGTCTTCACCATTTCCCACCAATAGGTGGCCTCATTCTTCAGATAGTAACTTGCAAACTCAACCTTATGTTCCTCTTTCACTTTCACTAAGGCAAATGCCTTTTCTATTTCCTTTAACCAAACATTTGCTTCAATTGGCTCTAAGAAACCCTTGAATTCTGGTGGGTTTATTGCCTAAAAAGTTTTGAAAGTTACCTGGGGATTGGTCTGTCTTTGTTGTTGTTGTGCCAGGTGAACTGTTTGTTGGGCCAAGATTTGAAGAATCTGAGCTATTGCTGGGTCCATGGGTCCTGGGTTCACATTCTGGTTTGTATCATCTTGGTTGTTATTGTTGTTGTTGTTGGTTTCTTCATTCTGGGTGTTGGTGCGGGTATTTCTTCTGGGAGGCATTTTCTGTAAAGAATCAATCAATTTATTTAGCTTTTGAATCAAATCTTTGTATAAAAGAAAGGTTTTGTAAAACAGGAATATCTCTTTTTGAAAACAGTTGTGACTAAATAAATTGCATGCTTCTTTACAGAATATAAACAGTTATGGAAAACAGGGCACATGGTATCACAGGGTATAACTGGTGCAATAAATAAGGTAAGGTAAAACAGGTGCAATAAAATAAATGACAGTGCTGGAAAGGAAAAAGGTACTGATATATATAGATCAAAAGTTTTAGGGTAGTACAAGCGTAAAGACGCTTCGAAAGTCAAAGCAAAAAGGGTACAACAAACTACTCACTAGTCAGCTTCGCTAGTCTATAAATACAACTCAAAAGTCTTCTGATACACACTACACACTACTGTACATACTACATAATCATAACAACACTGCTCAGCATCTCCATCTCAGAATCTCTGGCTCATGGCAAATCTAGACCTCCTATCTCCTCAAGCTCCTCTAGAACCCACTTAGCCCACTCCACTAGGAAATCAGGGGTGATGTCCTCATGTGTAGCCTCAGCAATCCTCACAGCAGTTGCTCTACGAAACGCCTGGAGCCTCTCCCTAAGTCGCCTCTCACCACTCCCCATCTCTCTGGTACGCATGATATGCAATAACTCCTGGATCTGACCCTGTAGGAATCGCTGCTCCATAAGACAAGCCTCAAACTGATGATATGGGACAGGATAGGAAGAGAACTGGAAAGGTACTCCTGTGACTGAATGACTAGTAAAGCCTAAATCAGCAGGTGGGGGTCCTCTGACAGGTGGCCTCATGCATGGAGGTGGAATAGCCTGCAATGGTACGGGCTGCAATACCGGTGGAGGTAGAATAGCCAATGCTGGTGGAATAACAGGTCGTGGATCCGATGCTGGTGCTCCAACTGAAGGCTCTGAGTGATCAGCTGATACGGGAATAAAAGAGTCGGCCATCTCTACTATCTGAAATTATATCGTAATATAAGAATCTCATACCACGACGCAAACTATACTAATACCGGTTATACCATAACACTCAACGTCTCGACGTTCTATCATCCTATACCTTACTTCTAATCCTAACCCTCTACCCATTCCCGTTAACCTAGGCTTGTGTCAGTGACTTATAACCTGTAGCTCTGATACCAAACCTGTGGCGCCCTCCAAACCCGGGTCAGAAGTTTGGGGTCCACACAAACACCTTAATTATAACCTGCTTATAACAATAATAAAGATAATAATAATAATATATGCAATGACCCTACTTACCAATCACCACGGACCGCAACAGGTTAAAGTATGCACACAAGCCAAACACACTAATATATTACAAACCGTTCAAATCCCAACTATTTCAAATTCAAACTGAGTATTAAACATTATTACAAACTTTTACAAACTTAAATTATCCCAAAAGAAGCCTACTAGCTCAGCTTTCTCAACCTGAACCCCTAGCTCTCGCGCTGGACTGGGGATCCTCGCTACCAACTGGTTCTTTTTGAACTGGAAAGAATATAAACAACATCGCACAAATGAGCTAACTAGCTCAGCAAGTCACAATGACAAAACTGAGAATAATGATCATCAGGTGAATATGATTATGATATGAAGTGAACATTGGATTATGATTTAGAATTGGATATTATACTTTTAATTTAAAAACCAAGGTTAGGTTGCTGATCAGTCACGCACTAACCCCGAGCAAGGCACACAGCATTGCTCTAACTACTGGATCCAAGGCACACATTGGCCTAACTTGACCATTATATGGTCTGACCACGAATCTGGTCCACAATTTTATAAAAACAATCCAATTCTAACATAATAACAGAATATGCAATAATAAACAATAACCGAAATCATTAACAACAATAAATGTTTAACAATGAAAGGGTTTAAATCCTTGTAAGGATCAACAAGGTACTTTTAAAGCTTGAATGCTGGGTAATGAAAGAATTGGATAACAAAGGAAACAACGTTTCAGGGTTTCAAGGATTTGGTCTTTCAAAGCATAAGATATCATGGATTGAGTATATAATAATTCAGTTCAGTGTCTGGTATTTAGTTTGTATGTATTTGTAGAGTAGTATCATAGATTTGTGGTTCTTGTTTGGGTATACAATAATCAATGGATTAGAAATAATATGGTTTATAGCTCAAGAACAATAACTGAAATCAGGATTTAGGTTTTCGTGCTTCAAAGCACTTGCAATGTCAACAAGACTATCAAGAATTACAATATCTCGAGAAAGTTCAGAACACTTGCCTGATATTAGCTTACTATCCTGCACTTGCTTTCAATCACAATCGTCTTACTCCTCAACTACCTGTTTCCCTTTCCTACGCCTTGTCTCTTCTGCTCACATATCATAAGCATCTATCAATAATTTACTCACGGAATTCTATTCAACACATACTTCTATCTACCCTTCGTTTTACCCAAATCCGATTAACGGATTGAAAGTTATGCGATAATCAAGTAAACACCGAATATATAGACCGATAGTCAATTAACAAGTCACATGTAGCATATAATACATCACGTAATCAATGATATATTATTTATAAAGAAATCTCGGGTCATAAATAGGCTTTCTGGTATTTAAAATAATTTTTAAAACATTTTTCGGAATTAAAACGGGTCGTTGGATCAATTTCGGGTTAATAAACAGGGTTCGGTTGGCCCATTCTGGCTCCGAAATAATTTTTAGAATAATTATCGAGCCTTGGAAATAATTTAGAATAATATTTTAAAGCTCGAAACTATTTTTCAGAATTTTTAAATCATTTTTAAATAATTAAATCTAATTAAATAATTAATTAAAATCAATTAATAATTAATTAAATCAATTAATCAATTAATTTTCGAATTAATTGACCAATTAATCAATTAGAAATTAACTGAAATTAATTAACTAATTAATTTAGATTTATTTGTGAATTAAAAATAATTTTCAGAATTAAAATAATAATTTTTAGAATTTTCAGAAATTAAAAACAAATTTTTATAATAAAAATAAATAGGAAATATGATTTTTAAACATTTTTAAAACAGAAATCCAATTTTTGCAAAGTCTGGAAACTAGAGGGACCAAACTGCATCGTTTTCAAAACTATAGGTACTAAACTGTAATTTTCCAGGGGGTCGCCGGAAAACAGTCGGGGATGGCCGGAGAACACGTTCCCGACGTCCTCACCCCACCAACACCTCCAGATCACATCTACACAACATAAGGAACACAACCATGCAATCAATTCATCCTAACAATCCCTGAGTTGGCCGGAATTTGGCCGTGAAGTTTTCCAGTTTCCGGCGAACATCGGAAAACTTCAAAACACAACTCCCTTCTCTACAGACCTCGTTGGTTCATGAAACTTATACGACTAGATTGCAAATTTCACAGAGAACACAACCCACTATAACACATCATCAATCTATCACAGAATAAAAAACCCCCAAATTTCAATTAAGAACATTCATACGGGTTGTAAACCCTAATTTTGAAATTCGAAAATCAAACTCAAATTTGAACATGTTATTGAACTCCAAATCAGACGTATGACATATAAAAATCATCAGGAAAACAAGCTCTACAACATGAAATCATCAAATCATACAAACAATCATCCGAACAAAAATTCATATTTTTAATAAAATAAATTCGAAAATAAATAAATTTTTAGAAAAATAACCTTGATTTCTGCAGTGAAACAAAGCTCAGAATCTGATAGAACACTTCAAATCCTTCGTTTTTGTTACTCAAGCTTTGAAAACAGAGATCGGTAACGCCTTCGTTTTGCTATTTGATTCTTAGAACAGTTTTAAGAAATTAGGGCTTTTCTCTGAAAATTATATAATTAACTATCTGCAAATGATTTAGATACGAAATAAAATACGGTAAAAGGCTATTTATAATTATGGAAAATTTGTATCCCGTTGGATCATTCCGGATATAAAACGGTACATTTATTTGTAAAAACTGATCCAAACGGTATCGGTTTTCGGGATAAATATCCAAATTAGTACAATTTGTACTGCGGTCTTGGTCTCAGCGCCTGGTTACACGTATTACGAAGTGATAATTGGGATAGTTTAATAGAAAGCTCCTGTTTATCGAAAATACGGGTTTTATTGATTTACCGAAACGAATATTGTATCGAAAATGTTGCGCCGGGACCCGCGCAGGACAAACCGTAAGCCGGATCGAAAAAGTCGAAACATGGAAAATGCTCGGAATATTACAATTAGGTTAGGAAGGAGTTCTCGGAAGAGTTTCGGGTTCCAAAAACGTAACAACGGTTGACGTCGGTTGGTTCCCGTTTTTATAAAATAGATTTTAATTACCGGGAAAAAGATTTTAGAAATTTCATATGATTCTTATAAATCCATAAATCAACATAAAAATAATTAGGAAGATATGACAATTATCTATATTTTATTTTGGACATATAAAAATTAAAATACTCAATTAATATTATTTTTGAATATTCAAGTACAGATAACACTTAACAATTAACTCATAGAATAGATACTGGGCACACATAATAATATCAAAAATAATTACACGATATATCCCGGATATTACACCCAACCAGACTCATTCTCAGGAACTCAAGTGCTGGAGTTCTGGAGGTCAGGAGTGTATGATGATGGTGGAGCCAATGGGTCTCCAAGTATTGTATTTACAACAGGGGAGGATGCCCATGTGGTGACTTTGGCCACAGTTCGACAAGCACTTCATCTGCCACACAACTGCATTTAATCAACAGTTGAGATGCCTGCTCTTCAACAGCTAATGCCAATCTGGGCTATGAGCAAACTTTGGCACCTCCATCAGCACCTCCAACCACTACACAACCAACCACCTCTCAACCTCAACCAACTCAACCTACCATCAGAACTTACTTACAACCATCAGCTCAATCCCAACAATAACAACAACAACCATCAGCACATACCATCAGACCTTCATTCTCTAGGCCAAAAAGGGCAAAGTCTGTTCCTCAACCTCCACAAAAGAGAAGGAAGATGATTCTCAGGGATGAAACTGATAGTGAGGAGGAAGCACAGGTTCATGCATCAGAAACTGTGACAGTTGAAGCTAAAACTCTGGTTTTTCAGAAAGAAACAGAAGCTGCAGGGTCAACCCCACAGGTAAATGCTGAAGCTCAAAGTTCTGACACTTTGAATAGAAAGAGAACTGCTAGTTCTGATGCTCAAGCAACTCCTTCACTAGCAAGGAGATTGAATAAAATGAGGGCTAAGAGGCATTTGGCTAAGCCTCCATCAGAAGATATTGAAGAAGCTGAGGAAGGGGATCAGGAATCTATGATCTCAAAAGAGCCAATTATCATTGAAGCCCTTCCAGAACTAAAAGACATTGTTCAGGATACAGTGGTTACACCTCATGTCTCTCCTCTTCATGAAGATCTTACAGTTGAAGATTCAGGCTTAAGTCCTGAAATCAACATCAATAGGCTGCACATTCCTACTATTCTTTATTTGGAAGCTCCTACAGCAGCTCATCCATCTACTGATAATTCTCCAATCTTAAATGTTGATGCTGAGATACCATCTACACCAATTCTGGATCAAGAACCTGAAGATCAGAATTTAGATGAAGTTGAATCAGAAACTCCTATATCCTCACACACTGTTGTGTTATCAGAGGATAATGAGTCTTCTTCAAGCTCTGGAGACAGTGTTTCTGTACATACTCCTGCTCCTGTACTTGGAAAGGAAGCATTGGTCAAGAAATTTGTTGAACAGGATGCTCCTGTACCTTGGGATGAAACTCATAGAGGAATAGAGTGGACCAAGAAGTGGAATGATTCCGATTTCATTCCAAGCTCTAAAGTTCCGACAGAGCACATTGCTAAAGCTGATGAGCTGTTGATGAATTCTGATATCAAGACACAGCTCAGGATCACTGCTCTATCTACCAAGAACCTTCAAGGTCTTCACTCTCAAACTCAAGTAAAGGCTGATACACTACAAGAATCATTTAACAAGCTAGACATGCAAATCAAGGTTGACAAGACAAGGATTATCATACCTACACTTGAGAAAGTAGAAGCAATTGAGAAAGCTTAAGAGAAGCAACATGACTAAATCTCTGAGGTCCTAGCTAATCAAGTTTCTCAACAGGCTCAATTGGATGAGATCAAATCTTCAGTGGAACTTCTTCCCTCACTCCTACTATCGGATGATGCCAAAAGGGGGAAGAAGATAGTTAAGTCTGAATGCTCTAATGATCAAATACTGAAGAAGAAAGATGATGAAGCTGATGATCAGGGAAACCCTAGCAAGGGTAGAGGTCAAGTTCAAGGAAAAAAGCACAGCATCAAGGTTTCCTCTAGGAAACTAATTACTGATGCAAGCAGATCTTCTATTCATAAGAAGACAAGTTCTGAAGCTGCTCAAACTCAAAATCTGATAGCAAGTACTGAAACTCAAAATCTGATATCAAGTTCTGATGAGCAAAGTCTGATGACAAAGCCTGATGTTCGGATACAAGGTGGAAGTCAAGATTCACAAAAGTTCATGCAAACTCTGAAGCTCAAGGGAAAACAGACTACTGTCTACTACAAGGATCCCAAGATTCAGACACTTGATGAGGAAATTTCTAGAAGATTATTTCTGAAGCATAATCCAGGAATGGATTTAGAAAATCTCAAAAAGGAAGAAGCTAGATTTAAAGCTGAAAAGACAAATCTAAAGCCAAAAGTTTCTGTTGCAAAGAAACCTCCAAGGCCTAAGGTAAAAGGCATTGTGATCAAGGAGAAGTCACATACTAAGGCATCAAAGCCCAAAACAAGATCAAAATCTGAGATTTATCCCAAAGACAAAGGGAAAGGAAAAGTTGATGAACCAACCAAGCCACTAGAGATGAAAATTCCTCAAATCTTGATAAAGCCAGTGTGCAAAATGGTTCAAGTTACTAATGACACTCTTGCTGAAGATGAAGATGTTCAAACTCTGAAAAGAAAGAAGATTACTAAAGAATTCAAGACAACCTCTGATAAGGCTCAAGTTGTTTAGAGTGAAGAAGTGCAATCTACAACAGAACCAACAAGTTCTGATAAAATCATCAAGACATCAACCTCTGACAATGCTCAAGTTGATTTAGACAAGATGGAAGTAGCTGATTAAAAGAAACTTCTGTGGAAAAATGTCAAACCATCAGATCCAAAGAAAAGCCAATTGTTGTCGACTTTCATGACTATTGGGTTAAATGCTAGAGAACCAAGAGACAGGGCTGGACTAAGTTCTGATGAAGCTAAGATCAAAATAGGAGTTGAAGTTGCTACTAGAGATCCATTTCTATTGACTGACAGACCTCTTGAAGATGTTACACAGAAACACCTTGATAAGGTTATCTCTGTTCAAGTGGTACTGGATGCTCATGACAAGCACAATGTCAAGGAAAATCTGATTCTATTTCTTGAAGATGGAAGGACATATCAGATGTCAGAATCAGATGTGCTGAAAAAATCACTGAAAGAACTTCAATTCTTTCATTTCCTTTTAGAGGTAAAGTCTGATATTACCATGAGATGGTCAAACTTCATATTGAAGACCATCAGAGATAAAGTAAGAATTTCCGGTTCAAGAGTTACATAATTCATTCTTAATATTGTTGAAGATGATGGAAGTGAAACTCCAATGAAGAAGGATTCTGCTAAGCTTGAAGTGTTACTGAATGAGAAATGTTTGTGCTACAATGAAGATTCTTCTCATCCTAGGGTAATAATACTGAATGATGGTTTAGAAAGAAACCATATCTCTACTTTAAGGACTACAATCTACCAGATTGGGAGTCAAGATGAAGAGATGACGTAAGTTAAAGCTACAATGTCTCAAGTCATGAGGAGTAAAGAAGAAAAGCTGATATCAAGCTTTCTCAAGAATCATTATGGATTCAGATTGACTCAGTGAGATTGGTAAAAGCTACAAGGACTATAATTTGTAGTTAGTTATCTAGTTAAACCCTTATTTGCATTTGTACTTAAATGTTTTTGACATCATCAAATCTATTAACTTGTATATTTTGCATAATTTACAAGTTAGGGGAAATTATTAGATATATTTGAGATGTCATGTCTAATATGATTCATGTTTAGTTTTCAGATCTTAACAAATAGGACATATCAGGACTTACTAAAATCAGGACTTACTGGAAGTCAGAACTTAATATCAAAACTTAAGGTCATATCAGAACTTAAATGTGGGAAGACTTACAGTTGAGGAAGGAAGCTGATTTACAGTAGAAGATCAAGACTAAAACAAAAGAAGATATGCAGGGAAAGAGTTAGAAGACTGGAATACTTGTAGAAGATATCTGATTGATATATTATAGGAGACAGAATTATATTCTATATCAATTATAAGTTATCTTGTAACTATGTACTATATAAACACAGACTTAGGGTTTACACTATATGTGTTATCATTATCGAGAAGATTATACATTATAACCTAGCAGCTCTTAGTGATATTTGTTCATCACTGAGAGAGAAAAACAGTTCTTATTATAACAGAGTTTATTCAATATACTTGTGTTAAATCGATTTGATTGTATAAACACTGTATTCAACCCCCTTCTACAGTGTTGTGTGACCTAACACAATTCTTTCATATCCACTAGTGTCATCCGATACAGAGCTTTAGAAACTGGTTTTGTTCCGGGTGCTAGATCAATTGCAAACTCAATCTCTCTATCAAGAGGTAACCCTGGAAGATCGTCTGGAAAGACATCCGGAAACTCATTGACGACTGGAATTTCTTCGAGCACGGGATCTTCTTTTTTGGTGTCTATCACATGGTCGGAATACGATTCACAATTCTGACGCAATAACTTCTTCGCTTGAGCTATTGTTAAGAACTTGTTTTCCTGCTTTCTCCCTCGAAATATCACTTTCTTCTTACTATCCAATGTTTGAAGTCTCACTTGCCTATTCTTACAATCGATCTGAGCATTATTCTGTGACAACCAATCCATTCCTATGATAACATCAAATTCTCCCAACTTAAAAGGTATCAAGTTGGCATAAAAATAATGTCCCGCTATCTCAATATCACACCTCGGGCACATTCGGTCGATGGGAACTTGGTTTTATTAGCTAATTCTATCATTAACGCTTGTTCTAATAATTTAACTTCACAATGCAGTTTATCGACAAAATCTTGAGAAATAAATGACCTTATAGCTCCAGAATCAATTAAAAATTTAGCATCTGCGGAGTTGACTGGAAGCGTACCTGCAACCACGTCTGAACTCTGAACAACATCCTTCATAGTCATGTTGAATGTCCTGGCTTTTGGCTGATTCTTTGTTGGTGGTCCTTCAATCCTTGCCACACCCTGAGAAGATGGTCCCGCAATCCTTGGAACATTTGCACCTTGAGCTTGCTCTTTACAGTTGTTAGCATAATGCCCTATCTTCCCGCATCAGAAATATATAACTTCTGGCATCTGATTATGGCACACATATGCATGATGTCCTTTCATATTACATTTGTAGCAAATAGAATTAGCTTTGCAAACCCCAAAGTGTTTTCTGCCACAAAACTTGCAATCTAGCATTGGTGGACGATTGGACCTCTGTTGATTTGAATTCTAAAAATGGCTACCTTGTCCCTCATTTCCTGATTGTGGTTTTCTGAATCCCACATTCTGGTTACCATGAAACTCTGGTATTCTGTTGAAATGGCCCTAAAAATTACCCTGCTGCTGACCTCCTCCTGAGGTTTTTATTTTCCTTTTCTTCCTATCCTTGTCTCTCTGAGACATGTCGCTTCTACTTTCGATCACCATCGCTTTCTGAACCACTGCTATATATGAAGTCAACTCGAACATGGCCACTATATTCTGAATCCAGAATTTTAATCCATGTTCAAACCTTCTTGCTTTCTTTTCATCTGTGTCAACCTGATCTGGTACGAACCTCGCCAATTCAGTAAACTTAGCCTCATACTCAGCGATAGTAAGATCACCCTGTATCAGATTCAAGAACTTGATCTCCATTTGGTTCTTCATATATCCCAGGAAATACTTTTCTAGAAACAACTCTGTAAACCTTTCCCAGGTTACAAACTCTCCTCCTTCTAATGCTCGCATGGATTCCCACCAATAGTTTGCCTCTCCCTTCAGGAAATAGTTGGCAAATTTGGTCTTTTGTTCAGCTCCCGCTCCGACTAAGTCAAAAGCCTTCTCAATCTCTTTAAGCCATGCATTGGCTTCCATAGGATCAACACTTCCCTTAAATTTAGGTGGTTTCACAGCTTGAAACTGCTTAGAAGTCACTACAGGTGGTGTTGCTGCTTGCTGCTGTTGTTGTTGTTGTTGTTGCTGCTGCGTAAGATACAACTTTTGTTGCTGCATCAGTCCCAACATCTGGACAATCGTTGGATTTATATGACTCTCGGTACAATCCTCTCCTGAATTACTTCTTCTCTTTGGCCATTATTCTGGTAAGAAACAAGCAACATATATAACAATATGTCAAGCATTGTGTAAAATATGTAGCAATTATTTAACATACCAAACTTCTAAAGTATTATCTCTTTTCAAAATATCATAAAATTGCTACCATATTAACACATGCGACATGATTATCACATAATCCTGCTTATTATCTCAAGAATAATAACACAAAGAAAACTAACGAAGAATTATCCAAACCTTTAAAACTCTTGCTCAAAATCTCAAATAAACCAACAAACGATGGATAGGGTTGCAACACAACCTTCCACCCTCTTTCATTACTTCCCATTATCCTCAGAAACGAATCAAAATATTAAAGCAATGGCACAAAGGCCTAAAGCTAAACACAAAATATGAAATCTGAACAACTTAGCTATAAACCAGCCCAATAACCTAAACTTAACCCTATTAGAGCTAAACTACACGCGCTTATCTTATGTGATCTTCCTATGACTCATTTATGACAACCGTAAGCATGTTTCAGTGACCATAACCTGTAGCTCTAATACTAACTTGTGACGCCCTCCAAACCCGGGGTCTAGATTTGGGGGTCACTATATGATAAACCACAATATAATAGACACATCAAAATAAAATATAAAATATGACCCCTTGCACGCAACTGGATCGATCACAGGTTATAGTATGAAACATGCACTAATACAAACCAACTGTTATTACAACCCATAAGTCTAATTAGTTTTACATTTATTCAAATTTTATTACAAACCTCTAGACTAGTCAAGCATCCCAAAATAGTCTACCTGGAAAAACACGCCAACTATCTACAAGCACACACTTTGGGTCAAACCTGGAACTCAAGCCTGCTCTGGCTTAGTTGAAAGATCAGAATAATAAACAAGTATGAGCGAAGAAGTGCTCAGCAAGCGGTATGTAGTTTATAAGTGAACAACAATAACAATATCTGAGTAAAACCAGAAGTTGATATAAACTTTAAAGTTTAAGCGACCTTTTAACAAAACACAATTATGCACTATGATGTTCCTGATGATCAGTCATGAAACAGAACTGGAATCCCGAGCCATACCGTAAGTATAGGTATCGGTATCTCACATCCATACCGTACCTATTGGATATCCATAAAAAGGCATATACTCTCCTTTCAAGATATTACACTTTCATATAATAGCTCACGCTGGACCGGTGTCTCGGCCTCTTACGCTAACCAATCACCAATTCATAAAACAATTTTGATTAAAGGAGTCAAATCAGTGACATCCTTATCCATTCAACTCCCCATTTCACATGGTCCGGAGTTATCTCAACAACTGATGGCTAAATAACTAGAACAAATAGTTATTCGCTAATCTCATCGCAAAGTTTCACTGTATAAAGTATATTCGGATATCATAGTTATTCACTATCTATCAACTCAACAGGTTTGTTCTAGCAGAATGATTGCTAGAATAAAACAATTCCAATAAACAAATGACTATTGGTATCCAAAGTGCTACCAGAGTATTTATAAACAGTTCTAATATTTTGAATACGTAAAACAGTAAGCTATTCTGAATTTAGAATAGGGCAGAAAACTTGTCTGGTATGTTCGATAACCTTTTACTATAACCTTAGCTTATATCTGCTGGCTACTCACTTAGTCTAACACTTGACTGCGCTCCTTGCTACTCGATTCTATAAATAAAAGGACTATTTTAATTGACAGAACTAAACTCAATCGACGTAACTATACGTCTTGACGTCCACCCAATCGTTTATAACTAATCATGGCATTTCAAAACCGTAAACAGATACCATGCATATCACGTAATCATGTTATTCATATATCATGTAATCACATACTTCATGTAACACATAAGTTAGATCATCAAATGATACGTTTCAGAACGTTCAGAATTGAAATCGGGTCAATAATGGTGTTTATCGATCAAATACCGACTCGGAATGACTCGCAAATCCAATGACCTTGTAATTCAAAAGGAATTAGGTCTTAAAAGTAATTTTATTGAAAGCTTAATGTTTTTCTGAGTCTATACGCGATCGTTTCGTATTGAACGGACGAACGATTTATTTATTATGGATAAAATAAGAAATAAATAGAATTAAATCAATTAATAATAATATTAATTGATTTTGAAATACCAAAATATAATTTTTAAAAGTTTAAAAATGATTTTTAGAAATTATTTCAATTAATTATAAATAATTTACATTTTATTTAACTATTTATAAATAAAATTAAATTATTAAATGATTTAATCTATTAATTAAATCCATAAATAATTAACTAAAATAAATTATAAATAATTAAATCAAATGGAATTTTTAAAGATATCAAAAGAAAATAAATTTTAAAATTTAAAATAATTAAGTAAATAATTTTAATATTTAAAATAATTATTAAATGATTTTTAGAAATAAATAAATTAATTTTTGAAAATAGGAAAAATGATTTTTAATTAAAAGTAAATAGAATTTGTCAGAAACATCTTTCAGAATAAAACAACGGACTAGAAAAGATCAAACCCGGGTTTTTACTTGAACCCATGGGTCAGACATCCGGATCAGACCAAGAACGAGTCCGCTGGAATCTGGGAAACCGAGAAACCGGTGGCCGTTCCGGGCACCGGACAAAACTCCAGTGGAGCTCCGATGAGCCCCAAAATGGTGCAGAATCGATTGGTTTTCAATCCCAATCAATCCCATAACATCCCAACGCCTCTGTTCATCCATCCCCGCTGATAAACAATCCAGAAATCAAAGATTCTGGCCAAAACTCAAGCATAGCCCGGCGACTTCACCGGAAAATCCAAACCATACAATCCTAAACGAAATCTAATGTTCTATATACGAAAATGATGATGATAACACGTACAATATACTCCTATTAACCTTTATATCAGATAATCAACAACTAAGAACAAAACTTCAATTTCAAAAATGGGGCAATTTTTGATTTTTATAAAAACACAACCAAACTCTACAAATCACCCATCAACTTGATGCTCGAGACGAATACAATCCAAAACAATCATCTAAACTTACAAACAATCAATCGTTAATTCAAAAATTCAAAAATTAAGAACGAAGAACTAATATTTCAATTTTACAAAATACTCGATCTCAAATCAAGATAATTATACTGTAAGATCGGTCGTGAATCAAGCTTCAAATCGACTATTAGAGCATCAAGATTGGATCAGTACAACTCTCAAAATCATTAATCAAAGCCAGGCTCAAGAATTTCACCCCCAAACTCTTTCCTGAACTTTTTTTTTTAATAAAAATAAAATGAAATATAATAATCATTTAGGCCATTTATATTTTTGGAAAATAAATACCCTTAAAATCAATTAAGGGTGTTTTATTCCCATAATTAAAATAATTAAGCCCTAAAATAATAATTACGGGGAATTGAAAGGCATATGTCATTAGCCTATTTGTTTATTCGAGGATTTAACTCAACTCAAATAAGAATGTAACAAGTAAATAGTGGATCTACGGTCAAAGAGATCTCACAAAGTAACATCTGTCAAAGGATTCAGAAACAAGGTTCATCTACAGACTTGAGGAATTACTTCACTGGAAGAAGTTCAAGAAATTGATCAAGCCTCAGTGATATAAATCAAGATTGTAGATTTAATCAAGTGACAGAGATCTTGTCAGGGTATTAGATAATTACAGGGATTTAATCTGAAGAAAATCAAGTTATCAAAGTCAAGACATGAAGAAACGTCACGAAAGTTAGTCACTCATGAACCAGACAGTACATCGAGTGTCAACATTGAAGTGGTGGAAATGATTCATAATTGACAGTGATTTTCAGAAGATTTTCAGAAGAATGGTTGTTGTTCAAGAGTAGTATTAATTATCTATTAATTAATTAAGTCATATAATTTAATTAAGAAAATAAATTAAATCTGCAAAGATTAATTTATTGATTAATTGAATTAATTGATTAATTGATTCTGAATTAATATTAAGAATTTTCTGAATTATAATTGAATTCAAATCAGTTTTAATTCAGTAAGACAATTGAGATTAAACTGGCATGACAATCTGGATTGTCATACCGATTGTCATACCAGGCCATTCCTGATTGTCTCACCGAAAGTTCTACTAGAAGGAGGATTGTCTTGCCAGTTCATTTTGATAGTCTTCCTAGTTCATTCAATTGTCTCACCGAAAGTCATGGTGGTTCAACAGATTGTCTTGCTAGCTCAACGGATTGTCTCACCGAAAGTCATGCCAATTCTCAGATAGTCATGCTAGTTCAAGTGGATTATGTTGATTGAAATATAAAAGACAGAAGCAGCAGAAGACTTAAACACTTCAACCAATTCAAGAACATCAGCCGCAGAAGAAATATTTTATCTCTCAACTGTTGAAACAAGATTATCAATTTCTAGTTATTAAAGTTAAATCCAAACCACTAGAAATCATTCTCTTGTTCTTGTGTAACTATCTAGCGGATCAAAATCCCTAGAACTTAATCTCAAATTGCTTTTAGCATTTGATTCTTTTTATTGCAAAAATAGAAAAAGTTCATGTCGAATTTATTCTAGATTTGTGATAATTAATTTGAGATTAATCCCTTGTAATCGATACCGTTGTTGTAACACCTTTCAAGTCTAATAATAGTTTTATTTAACTTGAATTTTGTTTCAATTTTTATTCCGCATTAAATTCAATTAAACGGTATAGTTTGTACTCAACCCCCCCTTCTACAAACATATTGGGACCTATCATTTGGTATCAGAGCCTTCTGATTAACGAACAAATCAAGATCCTAGACTTTTGTGATTCTTCCACTCCTTGAATTTTTATTTATTCAAAAATTCATAATGACTTCACAAAAAGTTGAAACCGTTAAAATTCCACTATTTGATAAAAAAAATTATATTATGTGGAAGAAGAAGATGCTCTTGTTTTTACAAGTTGCAAATCCCAAATATCTGAACTTGTTAAAGAAGGGTCCAAAAATTCCGATGGTTATTGAACCAGAGGTTATAGAAAATGATGTTGTAATTACCAAAGCTAGAACCTATGCAAAAGAGCCTGAGGATTTTACTCCTGCTGAAAAGGAAGAAGCCTCCTTGGATGCTAGCCTTCAATTAATTTTAGTTGATTCCCTTGATTCCTTGATGAACAGACATGTGATGAACTGTAAAAATTCCAAACACATCTGGGAAACTATTGAGGTGATTAATGAAGGTACAGAGGAAGTTAGGGAGAACAAGTTAGAGATCCTAACCTCTGAGTATGAACATTTTAAATCCAATCCAGGAGAAAGAATTACTGAAGTGTTTGAGAGATACAATGCATTGATCAACAACCTGAACATAAATGGAAAATATTATTCAATCAGGGAGGTCAACAAAAAGTTCCTTTTAACACTGCCAACTCATCTTGAACATAGAATCACTGCCATAAGAGAAGCTAGAATTAGAAATCTGAGTGAGATTTCTTTGGATAGACTCTATGGTGTGTTAAAAATCTATGAGTTGGAGCAGATTCAGCAGAAGGAAGTCTACGGGAAAGATAGAGTGATCAGCACATCTACTGCTTTAGTAGCTGAAGGTCAACAACAACAACAACAATCTCAACAGTCAGAGAGAATGGTACAGTATTCCAAGGCTGAGGAAAATGTATTAGTAGCAGAATATGATCCTCCTACTACAAATCAATCCAGTGATGATTTTTACTCCTTGGAAGAGCTGGAGCAATTGGAAGATGAGTCAATGGCCCAGATTGTCAAGAGATTCTCCAATGTCAAATTCAAGAGAAATCCCAAGTTCAAGTACAAGTCCAACTACAACAGATTCCAGACAGGTAGATCTTCATCCTCTAACACCAGTAGTAGTGGATACAAAATAGGGATGGTTGATCGGAGCACCATTAGATGCTATAACTGTAATGAGTTGGGACACTTTGCCACAGAATACAGGAAGCCAAAGCAAGTAAGGAAGAACTCTTATGATTCAAATCAGAAGAGTAACTCTGAAAGGGCTTATCTGGCAAAGGGAAGAAGCTGGGATGATACTGATAGTGAAGATGAAGAAGAAGGGAATCTTGCTCTTATGGCAATTGATGGAAATACTTCATCGTCAAGAAAAGAGGTAAAATTTACTGATGTTGAATTAGTTTATCATCTAGGAGGTTCCTTAGATTGTGCTCGTCGTGATAATGAACTGTTAAGTCAGCAGATCAAAGACCTTGAGAAAGAGGTCAATAAATTAAGACTTGTGCACATTAATCAAGACAAATTAAAAAGAACAAGTATCTTTTCTAGAGAATAGAGTTAACTGTTATAGACAACTCCAAACTATTCTCAAAGACAAGATCACCGGTCTTGAGACTAAGGTTAAAGCTTACTTTAATTCTTGTTCGAAGGCTAAAGAGTTCTACAGTAAGCAAGATGTTAATCAAACATCTGGAATAGGTTTTGATTACAATGCTGCTATTGGAGAATTAGGCATAAACTCCCCTCCTCATGTTTGTGCTAAAGGTAGGGAAGTACCGCATGTGCTTAAGGGTGTTGATAAACCCCTCTATAAAGGATCAATTGTTGAACCATTTGATGAGACCTCCTTTATTATTCGAGAAGAAATACGCGCTGAAGATCGTGCTAATAAGAAGGTTGTTTCCAAACCAAGTGTGTCGAAAGTTCCAGTCAAAGTTGTGAAAGCAACTGAGACTAACTCAGACACACATGAGTTGGATAACAAAAATGCCATGTCTTCCATGCATAATTTTCCTGTTGTTAATTCCTCTCATAAAGTATGTGGCGTTTCTAATTGTATGTCTTGTGCTTTTAATTTGATGTATGCTTATTTTAATGGTAAGCATGTTTCTAGTGATAAGACTACTCCTCGTCAGTATGTGAATAATATGAAGCATGATAGGTCTAAGACTGCTAGTCCTTCTAAGGCTAGAAAGGAGACATTTGTGCCTAAGCCTAAACAGAAATTTGTTAAGGCTGTTTACAAGGTCAAATGTCCGGTCATTGAGAAAGTTGAGAACATTAAAGTTAAGAATGTTGTTTTTCCTGACAAAGGTCAAATCTACAAGTATGCCGGACCCAACCAAGTTTGGGTTCCGAAGAAGGTTTAATCCATTTGTGTTGCAGGGCATTAAATAGGTGGAACCGGTAGTGTGGATTCTTGACAGTGGATCGTCAAGACATATGACCGGAGATAGAGCCCTGCTATCAAATGTGGTTGAGAAAGCTGGCCCAGTGGTTACCTTTGGAGATAACATCAAAGGTTTAACTGAGGGATATGGCTGTTTGCAAGCTGGTAATGTTATCATTGAACTTAAACTTCTTTCAACATTAGTGATTTCTTATTTCATTTAAAATCTTTTGAAATCACTATTGTACATCATTTCTCTCAAAAGATTTAATGTATAATTTTCATTCATTATCGATCTTAAGTACATTTTATCTCTATATTGCCATATGTTCTGTGATACGGGTTCAGTCTCCAATGGCTTTCTTTCATTGACAGTCATGAGGTTGAAACCCCATAACATCTATCCCAGACTGTAAAGACAAACACAGAAACAGAACCAACCAACACTCTCTTACCACTAAAATGAAGTATGAATGAGCGTGAGGGAGATAGTGCCTTAGTGCACCACATAAGGAAGGTTCTGAAGTCAACCCAACAGCTCTGTCTCCTACAAAAATGAGTAGTATTTAAACCGAGACAACTGCTAGCTCCCATACATCTTCTCAAAAAGATGTAATGGCTGAAAAGGCACAAAAACAGTTACTAGATTCATCCTCTCAACAGGGTACGTCTATTGAAATTTACCTATCGGCCAGGGTATCCGTTGTAGTGTCACCACCTCAAACATAAACAATTCTTGATGCACAAGGAAAGGTTACACAAACAATGGATGAGTGATGGAAACAAAAGTTTCGACCATTTTAAGGTCAGATTCGATTGTTCAAGGTTCTTTAATGGACCAATTGCCTTTACAGGTGTTAGGAGAGGATACTGATCCAAAAGCCATATGTCAGTGGTCAGTGTCTACCTCCCCAGGCTTAAATCCCCTGGATGCATCTGCGGATAGTGGATCTGACATAGGCGCAGATCGGCAACTTGTTGACAATGATTTAGATATTACCTGTTGAGTCACAAGGAAATGTCTTCACAGACATTAGAAGGGAACTTTGATCCTTATGCTAAATTCGTTGGATCATCGTTTACCTTCCCAGAATTCAAATCTGGAACCCTAAAAGGGAAACTAGAAACTTGTAGATTATGACTCAGATTCACTTGACGAGTTTAACAAGGATGGGGATTTGCGAACTCCCATTGCACCACCTGTGACCTCCTTAAGGATGGCTAAGGTGATTTTCCTTGCAGGTACAGCTGAATTTTGGAGCTATGAGAGGAGTGATACACTTGTGAGAATGAGCGTAAACACGAGTGGACAGAAGAGTGAAACACATGTGAGGTACATTAAAACAGAATCACACACTCACAGTAAGGAAGAAAGAGAAATTACTTGTTATTTCTTTTCCAACCAAGTGAAATATGAGAACTCCTTCGGACAACGGCATACATTCCTTCTGTAAGGGGGAGATAAAAGCTTAAGTAATAGTTTGGAGGATTCCTCAACTAAGGGGGAGAAATAGCAGTGAGGAAAGAAAAAGAAAAAGGTAAAACATATGTACACTATACCACACCATTGTTGTTTGTAACTACGGATCCTATTGTACGGGAGACGTGGTAAACACAAGGTGATCTCCTTTAAGCAGTTGATTCTCATAGGGGGAGAAGCAAGAGAGATATGCGATTCTCATCAGGAAATGTGGTTGTACAAAAGAAGATGAAACTACTTGAAGATATGTTCAGTCTAGAGGAACATCTATTTGGAATCTGGAAAATGTTAAATGTTATCCAGAACTTTTCTGCTATTTACTTTGCATTTTTGTTTATATCTTTTTCTTATTTGTTAGTTGAGTTATCCTCTAGGTATTTATTGTTATTGTCTAACAAACAAATAGGGGGAGATTGAAAGGCATATGTCATAGCCTATTTGTTTATTCGAGGATTTAACTCAACTCAAATAAGAATGTAACAAGTAAATAGTGGATCTACCATCAAAGAGATCACACAAAGTAACATCTGTCAAAGGATTCAGAAACAAGGTTCATCTACGGACTTGAGGAATTACTTCACTGGAAGAAGTTCAAGAAATTGATCAAGCCTCAGTGATATAAATCAAGATTGTGGATTTAATCAAGTGACAGAGATCTTGTCAGGGTATCAGATAATTACAGGGATTTAATCTGAAGAAAATCAAGTTATCAAAGTCAAGACATGAAGAAACGTCACGAAAGTTAGTCACTCATGAACCAGACAGTACATCGAGTGTCAACATTGAAGTGGTGGAAATGATTCATAATTGACAGTGATTTTCAGAAGATTTTCAGAAGAATGGTTGATGTTCAAAAGTAGTATTAATTCTCTATTAATTAATTAAGTCATATAATTTAATTAAGAAAATAAATTAAATCTGCAAAGATTAATTTATTTATTAATTGAATTAATTGATTAATTAATTCTGAATTAATATTAAGAATTTTCTGAATTATAATTGAATTTATATCAGTTTTAATTCAGTAAGACAATTGAGATTGAACTGGCATGACAATCTGGATTGTCATACGGATTGTCATGCCAGGCCATTCCTGATTGTCTCACCGAAAGTTCTACTGGAAGGAGGATTGTCTTGCCAGTTCATTTTGATAGTCTTGCTAGTTCATTCAATTGTCTCACCGAAAGTCATGGTGGTTCAACAGATTGTCTTGCTAACTCAACGGATTGTCTCACCGAAAGTATGTCAATTCTCAGATAGTCATGCTAGTTCAAGTGGATTCTGTTGATTGAAATATAAAAGACAGAAGCAGCAGAAGACTTAAACACTTCAACCAATTCAAGAACAGCAGCCGCAGAAGAAATATTTTATCTCTCAACTGCTGAAACAAGATTATCAATTTCTAGTTATTAAAGTTAAATCCAAACCACTAAAAATCATTCTCTTGTTCTTATGTAACTATCTAGCGGATCAAAATCCCTATAACTTAATCTCAAATTGCTTTTAGCATTTGATTCTTTTTATTGCAAAAATAGAAAAAGTTCATGTCGAATTTATTCTAGATTTGTGATAATTAATTTGATATTAATTCCTTGTAATCGATACCGTTGTTGTAACACCTTTCAAGTCTAATAATTGTTTTATTTAACTTGAATTTTGTTTCAATTTTTATTCCGCACTAAAATTCGATTAAACGGTATAGTTTGTATTCAACCCCCCCTTTTACAAACATATTGGGACCTAACAGGAATAATTTTAAAAGTAATAAAATATAAAATTTATATCAAAATTCCCCAATAATGCGAATAATTCAAAAATGCAAAAATAATGGGTATTTGAAATACAAATGTTTCTATAAAAATAAAAACATGAATTTTATTGGCTTTGACGTCCCGGTGGGTTCCCGGTCTGTTGATTTTTGAAAAACCAAAATGATTCCTAAATTAACAAAAAATCCTGAAAACACATAAAATACATTCAAACGCACATAATACGAGATAAAATGAATACCTCGATAAAGACGCAAATAAACACGTGTCCCGATTACAGATCGATTCATATAATTGCAGTTTAAACACATATTAATCGATCAAAAAGCTTTCTGGTCCACACGGGAACACAATTAACAATTACTGCATGTCATATCATGGAAAATGAACATTTTAAAGTCATACAAACACATAATATTGATTTATTTAACATATAATACTCACATAATTTTCCCGGTTATTACAGTATATATATATATATGTATGTATGTATGTATGTATGTATGTATGTATGCATATAATGTATATATGTATGTATATATATATATATATGTATTATATATGTATATATTTATTATATGTGTGCATGCATGTATATCTATATTAATGTATGTATCCACATATTAAATAGAAAATAATTAATAATTTTTAATAAATGAATGAGAGTGAAATAAATGTAATATAGATATTAATGTATATTAATGTAGGGTTATAATTGACATATTAATTAAATTGCTTATCAAACCCCCTGTTGTTGTATTATATATATAATAGATAGATTAATAATGTATAAACTTGACTTCATAATTTAAAATTATGTTAAAGATTTGTATAATTTTATTGTAAATCACAAAAAATAATCATTACCTAAAATATTATTATATATGCACATGTACATATACATGTATACATATATGTATGCAGGTAGTTATGTATGTATAAGTGTGTATGTAATATATGTATGCATGCATGTATTTTTTAATCACTATATAAATAATTATTAGATTTTTATTAATTAATGATGAGATAAAATAAATATTAATTTAATCTAAATAATTTTCACTAAATATATGTATTTATGATTAAATATAATAATGACTTAGAAATAAACATGCATGTTAATGGTGTTAATTATAGGAAGTTAATGTGAAATAAATATTATATAAGTACTATTAATATTTGGAGAATATTTATTAAATATTAATGAAAGTATGTTATAATACATATAAGTATTAAATACGTAATAAAGAATGTGTACTAATGGTTGAATATAATATTTTATGAATATTAATTAGAGTAATTATGAATAAATTTGTTCGTTGAGCCGTTGTATTACTCTGTATAGATAATAGATAATAGATTTATAACATTTATAAATTTAAGTTTACCAACACATCGAAAACTTAAAATTATACCTAATATATTATATTAAAGTACTCCCTCCGTACTTTTGATTTGTTATCAAAAGAATTGGACACGAAGATTGAGAAATATGTATAAAGTAGTGAAAAAGAGAAAGAAAAGTGGGTGAAGTGGCGGGGCTCATTCATTTTTAATGTATAAAAGAGAGATAGTGGGATAAAAGTAGTGTGAAAAGGAAGAAAATGTGGGGAAATAAGGGGACTCATTGACTATTTTTGGTAAGTTTTGAAATGTGAAAAAATGAATGGGACATCCAAAAAAGAAAAGTGTAAAGAAATGAAAAAGACAGAAGGAGTAGTAAATTTTTTATGTGCATTCATCTTTATATGTTGTCATTTATTTGAGATTATGTGTATAATATTTTTTTTAACCTTTTATGTCACCTGTGATCACAACTCTGTCATCCCAGGTGTCCCCCCGCTCACCCCACATACCCATATACCCCACGGACCAACCAACAATTTTAATACTTTAGTTTAAAAAATAATATAATTAGGCTCAGATAACAAAATTAGTATACATGTGAGTCAAATTCTTAACATTTCTCTTTTAGTAAACTGGGCCTGAAGTTGATGATGGGTATCTTAACTATGATTATAATACTATTTCATATATGATATTTTTGTAATAAATGAATATCCCCATGTATTTATAAAATTAACCTCTACTTATATTACTAGGGACTTTTTGGCCGCGCTACGCACGCTCCAAATTTCTTCAATTTTGAATTTTTTTCTGGAAATTTGTAATTTTTATAACATAAACGGTTATCTTCTAGTTTTATTTAATTTATTTATTACAGTTATTTAGGTCCCGTTTATTTTGAAATATAAAATTGATATTATAGTTTAACGTTAAATATCAGTATTTTATTTTAATTTTCTTTCTCTCGCATTTTAACCAATTAAAAGTCTTTTAACTCATATTTTAACATTTCTCTTTTACGTTTTTAGTAGTCAATATTTTAATAATTTGTACAACAAAACTGAGTAAATATTTTTTTAATTAAATACCTTTTAAAAAAATCCAGTAAATATTTTTTTTTCCGCTAACACAAAAATTCGTCCACAACTCATATAATTTTAACTATATTATAAAAAATGCCAAAGTCTTACTTAAAAAAATGCTAAAATCTTAACTTTTAAAAATGATGTAATATATTATAATTATAAAATTAGTAATCACTATTTTTTTCTTCGCTAATACAACATTCCGTCCACAACTCATATAACTTGAAATTTATTCTAAGAATTATGCAAAATTCAAATATTTTAAACATATCTCATTTGATTTATTACGTAATTAAATTAAATTAGTTTTAAATTTTTTAGTGATACAATAAAAAAATTATTGATTCATAGAATAGATTTTTTTTCCCGCAAACACTTAAATTCGTCCACAGCTCATATAATTTTCATTGTATTCTAAAAAATGTCAGAGTCTTGCTTATAAAAAATGCCAAAGGCTTATTTTTTAAAATTTTCTTAAATTATGTAATATATTTTTATTACAAAATTTTTAATCAATATTTTTTTCTCCGCTAACACAACATTCCGTTCACAACTCATATAATTTTAAATTTATTCTTATAATTATGTAAAATTCAAATATTTTCAACATATCTCATTTGATTTATTACGTAATTAAATTAAATTATTTTTAAATTATTTAGTGATACTATAAAAAATTATTTATTTGTTCATAAAAATGATATATGTCAAAAGTAGTTGAATTTATTACTTCTGTCTAGTGTACAAAAGGGGTTGCATGTAGATATAGGACCGACCGTTTCTCTCGATTCCTTCTCAAATTCCCGGCGTAGAAGGTCTATCAATCCTCATGCCAAGCTCAATCCTCAGATAATCTACACTGCCGTATTAATTCCTCAATCCTCTGTTACTGTTTCTTTAATTTGAAGTTCGGTTGTATACTTCAATTTGTCCCAATCGGTTGTTAAAGTAGTTTATCTAACTTATCTGGTCTGATCTGTATGATCATTGAGAATGTAATTCAAGTTGTATTGATCTTAATTGATGCGTGTAAAGACTTAATCCGATCGGGTTATGAATAGTAGTATCTGAATAATTTGAGAAGCAGAGCAAATTGATGTTTTATTTTATGAGTAGTAAACATGTAGGTATGTTCTATTTGATATATGCATTCACAATTGTAATTTTTCCTTCTGTTTAAAATCATGGTAAGGAATTTGATATGGGATACTCTTCCTCAATTGTACATTATCTGTCATACTTGGTGCCCAATTTATCGTTTTTTTTAGTAGTCTCCGCACAATGTGAGAAGCAGAGAAAATTGATGTTTAATTTTAGCAGTAGTAAACATCGAGGTATGTAGAATTCGATATATGAATTCACAATTGTAGTTTTTTATTTTGTTTAAAGTCATGACCAAGTCATTTGATATGCGATACTCTGCTATAATTATACAGTACTTGTTGTTATACTCGGTGTAGAATTTCGATAATTTAGTAATGGTGAATACAGTGGTCTTTCGTAATAGTGAATACTTGTTGTTCTACTCTGTTTTTTCAGTCGTGATATCATAGACGGATTTCCAAAGTTTAGTTTGTTGCAATGGGTATAATGATTCGAATGTGTTCCTCATTCTTGCTACTTAATTGACAGTTGATTTAGTACAATTTTTCTGGAAAATAAACATCGGAACAGTCTTGCTACTTTTTAGATGAATTAGGAGATGATAGTGTTACAGAGGCTCCGATATAAAGTCATTGTCATTTCATATGAGCTATATTTCCTGTTTATATTGCATATATGAGTGGAAATACTGATTTCCGTAGTGCAAACATGCAAACCTTGAAAGATTCAGAGATGGTAAACTAAAATTCACTATCAATCCTTGTAATGTACTATAGTATATTCATCATTTTTAACTCTACATATTATGTGTGCTCTTTATCCAACATTACATCAGCTTAGGTACTTTAGCGAGAAAAATCCATCGTTCTTTGTAACTCTCCCACGTGATGACAAAGACCTTCGTGAAATGGTATATTTTACTAATATAATGCTAATGTGCATTCTACTATCATTTGATCTTATTGCATGCCTGAAGAGTTTAATGATATTATATGATTTAAAAGTACTAATGTGAAAACAAATTTGTCAATTTCCAGAAACTACCTGATAACTTTGTCAATAGTCTTCGAGAATCTATTCCTAGTAAAGTAATTCTTGTACTTGCTAATGGACATGAAACCTATGTGAATTTCAAGAAGTCTAAACAGTCTCTCTGTCACATGAAAGAGTTCAACACTGATTGTCGAGGTTTGTTCGGTTCCACTTTGATTTACTCTTATAAGGGCAACGGGAAATTCTTTGTGAATTGTTTAAAGGATGACCTCTGCGAGGTTATATACTTCAAGAATAGGACAATTCCACGCGGCACTTTCTATAATCAAGGTACTATACACAAACTTCATAAAAATCTTGTTGGACTACTATGATAAAAATAAAGTTTCTTATGAATGATATGTTTTTTCAGATTTAATGACTGGTATAGGATGGAAGTTCCTGGTGTTTCTTAACAATCCTGCATTTCAAAATGGAGAAATTGTAAGAACACTATTTTCTGTCGAAGTCAGTTATTTTATGTTTCTGATATTTAGGTTAAAAAAAGTAGATTACAGTGTTAACGGCCATATCCACTTGTACAGAGCCTATAATTCTGGGCACTTTAGTAATTTATCCATTTATTATTAAAATGTAAAAGCTGGTACTTTATTAATCTTTGATCTTTGATAGCCAATTCCTGCACATTTCTGGAGAGCATTTGGGAAGCTGCTACCACCTAAAGTCCAGTTCTACATGAGAAATGGAAGTCGATATGAAGGAACGTGTTCCAAAACTGAGAGAAAGATGTATGGCTTTGAAGATCTTGTGCGAGAATATGGTTTGAGCGAGACTGACAAAGTTTTGTTTACCTACTTTGATGAAGAAAACTTTTTTGTTATGATATTTGATAATTCAAATGTGGAAGCAATGATGCTTGACCAAGATTCTGAAAGTTCAGGTTATATCTACTAAACAAAGCATGTAATTAATTTTAAACTTACATATTCGTTTTTTTTTTAATTTAATGTTATTTATACTACAGAGTCAGAGATAGAGATTACTGATGAACCTGTTCAACTTCCTGTTAACCTGGAAGTTGATGTTCAAAACAATGAGAACATGACTTTTACCCATGTCATGATATCATCCAATATGGATAACACATCTCATGGAGTGGTACGAAATATTTTATAAAATTTTATAACACAGTTGCCCTGTTTTTTATAATACTTTAACTTGTACTTATTTTTTACATTTGTATTGTAGTATATCCCGAGCTACATTGAATCACCAAATGGACAATGGATAGCTGGTGACATGGTAAATTTGAGAACTGCTGCCGGGAGTTGGTATGTCGGTGTTGTCAAATCGGGGAAGATGTTTAGGTTTTCAAGTGGTTGGAATCAGTTTGTTAGAGACAATGAAATCTCATTACATGAAACAATTGTATTTCAATTGTTGGAAGAAGATCAGGATGTAGTTTTTCTGGTGATTTTCCCACACAGGCCTTGAGATGTTTTTCCCATATAAGTAGCTTTAAGACTATGTTTTTTCGGTTCTGTTAATGTCTCAGACTACTGCTTCTCGTTCTCATCATATTTTTCTAACATGTTACTTTACTATGGTTGTGTAAATACTTTATTGATTCGGGAACGTTTTGTTGGAATTTAATTACTGGCTTTAAGTTGTTATATTTTTGTAGAGTAGTTAGAAATTCTATTATTTTATCGTATGTTTACAATTTCCTGATTAACTACCAAAAAATATAAAGTCATAAGCTCTATGTAAAATATAAAAATAATATCACTTGTCTATCGTATTGACCTTAAAGTATGGACATCATAGAGTTAAAGAGATATGTCATTCTCACTTTTTTTACACCAATTTTTCTATGATTGACATAGATTACCATAATACTACTATTTTACACAAACACTATATAACTATACATGTAGAAGAAACGGTAAAATAAAGATCAATAGAGCGTGTGGATACATGACCAAACTTTTGAACTCTTACATAATAATGGTAAGAGAAACTACTATTTTACACAAACACTATATAAGTATAAAACAGATTCTTAGCTTTTGTACACTTCTTTATTTGTGATATACGGAGATTAGAAAAATATGACAATATTAAAATATTCTTAATATTTGTTAACTTATAGCGATTTATTTGTTAGCAAAGACAGTTGTTGCAGATTTTACTCTATTACCAAAAAATATGCAGTGTAAAACAAAGACCAAATAAATGGATTATTAAATCTTGAAATCTTGACGAAAAACTTCCATTACTCAAAAAATCTGAAACAAAATACGAAATTATGATAATATTTAAAGGAATTAAGTTTGAGAAGCAAATCAAAGCAATCTTCTTAAAGGGAAAGCAAATAGAACTTATTACGAACTAAAGATAGTTCCATCTAATTCAAACAAATTCTGCAATGTTGACAAATCCGACGAAGATTTCATCATCCTCTTTCACTTTTCCTGTTTATAAAAAATTGTAGCATATTTTAGAAAACTCCATTATAAACTATGAAAAATAAAACATTATAAAAAACAGGCATCATACCATTTTTATTTTGTTCAAAGTGGAGTGAACAGAGCCGGGAGTTTCAGAATGATTTGATAGATCAACCATATTCTGAGTAGATGCTTGTGACAGACCATACCAGAAAAGTTTCACACCTCTTTTGGACAGTTAATACCTGTCAAAGTACAGTTGATGTTAAAGAATGGAATGATATACAATTGTCAGTACTCTGAATCTACTGGGAAGATTTCTGATCTACTGGAGCTAGTCAATGACAAAATGTTCGAGAGGAAGGATTTTATATTGCTTACCTACAAAGGATCTGGGAAGTTTGACACTGTCATTTCTGATAGTTCAAAAATTAAAAAATTACCTGTCAGATGTTCATCAAGAAATGGTAATACTTTAACTACTGCATATCATTTAATTTGTCTGGTAATTAGGATACCAAATATTAGTCATATAATATTCTTGTTAAAATGTTAAGACTTATTAAAGCAATGCACCCATTCGCTAATAATGGAGAAGTTATTTATGAAAATATTCATCTTAATACATTTTCTTAATTGTCTACAGATGTTAATGAAGAGCTTGAAGGTGGAATTGCGAAAATAGAACAGATTGTTGACATGAATATTAAAGAAGAGGCTGATGATGCTGCAGAAATTCCTGAAGCAGGAATACAAGAAGAAGAAGAAATCTTTTATATGGATATTGAAGGAGCAGCAGAAGATGTTGTAGAAGAGGGTGTAATTGATGAGGAAAATGATCAAGTAATGGCGATGCAGTTCACCGCAACGCTGACAACTTCAAATGTGAACAACACATGTCATGGAGCGGTATTGTTACACTAATCCTTCAATTCACCTATAATTTTTTCACAAATACAATATAAAGTTCACTTGTGTTGTGACTAATTAATTCAAAAATGATATTTTTTGCAGTACATCCCAACAGCTATACAGCCAAATGGTAGGAGATGGATAAATGGTGAAAATGTAACCTTGAGGAGGGGGTTCTAACATGGAATGTTAAGGTAGTGTGTTCCACTGGATTGCCTCGATTCTCTGCTGGATGGAAACAATTTACAACAGATAATAAGCTGGAAAAAGACGATACCTTGGTTTTTACTTTTCATCAAGAAGACTTAATATTCAATATAGTTATCGAATAGTGTGTTTAATCTCTATTAAATTGGAAAGTAGATGAATGTGATCGAGTACTTTATGTATGAAAGATGATGTATTAATCTTATGGATTTTATTGGTTTAAATTTGGATTATGCATCTAAATTTTATTGTCTTCCATACCATTCAAATTAAATTTCTATTGAGTTCATGTAGTAAATAAAACATTTATTCATAACTCTCGAGAAACTATAGCGTTAAAATGTTATCATCGAAAAGTTTGATTGAGTACTTGTGGAGTATAAATAATTGGTCAATCTTTTATATCTTAAGTTTTATTATTTGTACAACGGATAGAATTAAAGAAAACTAAAAACAAGAATCTAAGTATCGAATTACATAGATAAATATATGAAGCAATCCTTAATAATGATATAAAGTATTGAAGGAAATTATTATAGAAATTCTGGAAATTGAAAGAAACTGGATCATAGTACGTACAACTTGTCCAATCTGCAAATTTCATTTGCATCAATTTCAGAAAATAAAGTTATGAAAGATAGAATATGATGATCACAACTTGATAATGGTCATTATTTAAAACGAAATTCAGAAATGTTAAACACCAATCCAATCCAGCTTTCGTACATAACATCAAGCAAAATAATTGAGTGATAAACTGCTGTATTACCTCTCCTGCAAATTTTATCAAATTAAAAATTCTTAGAATATGACCAAAACAACAGAAAAAACTTATAGAATATAGGTACTTATTAATATATTTATACCAATCAATTCATGTCAAATTGTAATGTAACTCAGACTTCCATCAAGAACCAAAACCAATATGTAATCCTTTAAATTTAACGTAGAAAAACAACTTATCTTACAACTTATGAGGATAATTAATGAACGGACTATAAGTGATTTAATGCAAAAAAACAAAATACAATGCATAAATATATCTTACCTTTTTAATTTTTTTGGTAACTGATTTTGCAAAGCCTGGAGTATGATCAATGGCATCAAGATCGACAGACTAACAGAAAAATAATTACGCTTTATAAAGATTTGTTGGAAGACTAAAAGTTATAAAATTATAATGTGTAACACCCCCAAATCTGGGGTCGGGGATCCGGGTTGTCACGAGTTCCATTTCCCTTAATAACACCCAATCTTAATAAATAATCAACTATTCTGTACTGTGACCCCACCATAAACACACACACCACAAGTTATAGTCTCAGAGATGAATATCCAAAAAATAATCACAAGTCATTTTATTCCACAATTATATGCCAATACACCTTAAAAGGGTTTCTGAATAAATTTACATTTCTTTTCCATTATTACAATTGATAAATATACATAAATCTGGTACATCAAAAGTTGAAAGCCTAGCCTATTGGTAGTTCCTACCTCAGCTACAGCGACATCAACGCCTATAGGAAACTGCGGAACGTTTCCTATCCGCTCGCGAATTTGGAAGTTTGGTCCTGTTCATCTTGTCTATCTGATGTTGTGTGATAAAAGAAGAAAGCAAGGGTGAGCAGCAAGCCCACCAAAATAATATGTATAATGATTAACAATATATGAGCCTTCTCATAGTACTCATGAAAGTCTTGGTCAAAAGAAATGGACCAAGTTTGATATCTTAATGCGATGAAGTCGCAAAATATTCAGTATATATACATATATACTTTTCAAAATATTGGAAGTCCTCTTCCATGCATAATACACAGAGTTCCAGTGTATAACTGTATCAAAATATCGTTGCAAGGTGATCTCATATATCTAACCTTGTCTCAGCGTTTTTCTGAAAATCTTTGTCATGCATAAGATAATCATTTACTAGATATAAGTTTAAAAGATGAAGTTACAAGATACTCCAATATACTTATATCTTTTCCGAATACTACTTGAACTACCACCGTTCAAGTTATAATTAGTTTCAAAAGTTCATCACATAGATGAGACTACAAGAAAAGATTTGAATAGATTCAATCTTTGAAATATCATTATAAATAATGAAGTTACGAGATACTTCATTAAGTCCCGATATATATATACACCTATATATATACATTTCATACACTCCTTGAAAACCTCTGTTATGAAAATTATAAACAGAGTTGCAAATCCAATAAATTTGGAAAGGAGAAAACCTTTGGCATAAACCCGATATCTTGCTGATCAGGCAAAGATACCAATAAGTAACCTTTTCTACTAGTAGATGGATGAATCCCCCTCCGGTCATCACCCTGGCCACATAAGGACCTTGTGCTGGACCGCCACCCGGCCTTTTACGCGTTGATGGACTGCCACCCAGCCACTTACACTTCGATAGACCGTACCCCGGCCTGTCGCTTATGTCGACTCAATTAGATGGACTTACTTCCCGAACGTTGGGTAAATAATCAATTCATTTGTCAAAACAACAACCTCGTTGTGAATATAAAATACACCACAGAGCCGGATCCCTCAGGTTTTGAGCGAATATTTAAATCCCCTTTGAAAGGAGGATCTTAAATATAAAAATGAGTTTTGGGATCCGCCCTAACTTTTAAAAATCATTTTGAAGACTCGAAAACATATTTAAGAATGTTTGGAGTACTGCTGAATTATTAAAATAAATCAGTCCCGATATATTAGAAATATCTGAATATTATTATTTAAATAATATTCTCATAATAATCGAAGTAGAAGTTTAAAACTTATACTTGAAATGGATATTAAATAACCAAAGATATACTTATATGAAAGTACTATCTTTATTTGAATAATCGAAAATAAGTTTGATTATCGAAACATTATTCTTTAATAAAATAAAGAATATTATTTAACAAAATAAGCGGAGTCATAATACCTCGAATGAATATTATAAATAATATTCATTAAATAAAATAATCGGAGTCTTACATCCTTAAATGAATATCCAATTAATAATCATTAAATAGAATAAACAGAGTCATAAGTCCTCGAATGAATATTCAAATAATATTCATTAAATAAAATAACATTATCGAATAAACCTTATTCGATCAATAGTTTTGAAACTATATCAATATATATATTTATAAATATATATAATATACTCGGGAACATCGACTCCCGGTTTTAGAAAATGTTCACCTTTGGGGTCCCCTTTTCTAAGGGTATATGCAAATTACCGCTTATCTCTAGCATAGGTATTATGCAACTAATAAGCATTTGAACCAACAGATATATAAATCAAGAATACGAAACAGGCATGCATATATACAATATCACATGCTACAATATATCGCAAGAATTTGCTAATAACAATCATGCATTTATCACAAGATCATGCATATACACATATACATCACAACAACAGTTATACGGGTAGAAAACTTGCCTGAGCGACTGGGGGTTACAAATGGCTCGGGACGAGTCTGGTAACCTATAAACAACATGTGAGTTGGAATTAAACCAAAGTCACTTGTAAATCTATACTTTAACCAAATTAGACTCTAACGCTCGCTTTGCGCTTACTGATTCTCTTAAGTCACTCGAGTACCCTCGGCTCCACCATTTTTAATAATTTAACCATTACGAGTTTTAAGGCGATTCTTTCGCGAGTGTCTTACCAACTGCCTAACACACTCTACATAAATGTTTCATACTCCAATTAGTCCATTAAGGTCTTTAACCAAGGTTTCAAAGTAAGGCGAGGGGTAATGATTTGTTCGCGAAACGTCGTTACTTAAAACGGTCGTTTCTCCTAAACCGTACATCGGAATCAAACGAACCACATATCAAAACGAAGCTCGTAACATGAACTATCTAAAAATGGCAATGGTCAAAACCTATCAGGGAGTTCTCGGGTCCTAATGTTATGAACAAAAGCAGTCTAAAGTAAATCGGACATTACGACGGCTATGTTTACGCGATTTCCCAATTTTATACCATTCCAATTCAATCACCAATCAATCCCAATTCATTCATACAACCAACATCCATCCACACTACATCATAACAGCCCCAATCAACTCAATATTAATAATTATACTTATTCTTAAACTTGAATTTAAACTATACTTAAGTCCTTTAACCAAACCATAAGATTTCAACATTCAATTCACCACCATTCCAACCCAAACTCTAAACCAACAAGCATTAAGCTACTCTATTACCATAACAACCAAAATCATCCTAATATACAAAGTAAAGCTAGGTTTTGGAGATGATATACCTTCCTTGAAGTGATGTGAGTAGCTAGGAAGCCTTAAGAAGCCTTAGAATGTCTTAGGGATGCTTGGATCTTAAAGGAAAAACAAGAAAAATCAAGTTAAAAATATTGAAATCACTATTCATTATCTTCTTCATTGATTTCTTGGAGAAGATTGTGAATGATTTGGAGGCTTAAACTCATAGGATAGCCATAACTATGCATAAGGAGTACTAGAGAATTATCTTACCAATTTAGGAAGCTTGGAACTTGAATTTTGAAAATTCTTCTCTTTGAAATGGGAAAAAGCCGAGAGCAATGTGGGAGAAATGAAATGATTTTGTGTTTTTGATTTGCTTAGCTTAGCTTGGTTGTTTTTGTTTTGTTTTTGGTTAATTACCTTTCTAACCTTGAACTTTGTGTGGTTTTAAAGCAACCACATCTCCTTCCCCTTATGTCATGCTTATGTCATGCTTATGATGTCATTATCCCTTACTTGCCCTCTTCTTATTGGTTGGTTGACCTCATCATCCCTAACCTCCTTGATTAACTCCCTAATTGTTTGCCTAATGACCGTTGATCTATTATACGGTTCGCTTAACTTTCGTTCTCGTTTCTCGTTTGAGGGATCATACCCGGGATCTTATTACTTGGGTTTCCTTAACCTTTCTCAATACATTATATTCCTTTTATGATCCTCTCTTATAATCCTTTAATTTAAATCATTTTTATCCTGTTACCTTATACTCAATTCTTTCCGTATCTAGTGGATTTCCGGGAAAATCCAAAGTGTTCGGAATTGGATTCTGACGATCTTTACATACACTTATATACCATATAGAGTACTAATAAAATCTTAGAATATCCATAAAAGAAACCCTACATAGTGTGGCATGAACAGTTTTCTTATTCAGCAAATCAGCAAAAACACTATTCATAAGGGTTACAAAAAGTTCAAAATTTTGAGGTTATTACATAATGGTTCGGTATTATAACATATAAAAACCAAACTTACATTAACGGAAAAGTTGATGGAGGAAGATTCTGATATATGTGCAGATTCAGATGGACTTGGACTCCGCATAGTCGTGTCAAATATGTCATTTGCATTAAATATGGTACTATCCTCAGTTACATTTTTTTTGTTCAACTGAATAATGACAGTGACTTCCTTTCCAACCAAATCTTTAAGTACCTGAGGAAGGCCTTCTTCAGGAGCCTGAGACAATGTAATAATTATTAAACACTTTAATTGATTATTTAGAACATTACATTGGATCTGCTTTGTTGTAATGAATTTATACCTTCTCAAAATCATTATACGCTTTTGCTGCACTTGTGCCAACAATCCTTCTAGCAGCTCGGTCCATGAGCATAACATTACATGAAAATGTATCATCTTCGGCAAGGACCATGATACGAAACCTGAATTTATAAGGAATTATGTGATAAGTATTGAAAGTTGACTTTAATACAGAGTAAACCATAATAAATTTTTGATATAACTCTAATTTGTTCTACCTTTTAGGGGCAACCAGAATTATGCGAGGGAAATTATTACATCGAAATCTCATGTCAAGCCGTTCAACCTCTTGTTGACATTTGTTACAACTGTAAAACCCCCATGCTACTTCCTCATCCACCTTAACAACTGAGAACGTGATGTACATCCTTTTCTGTTTGAAGTGAAAAAAGTTCAGATTTAAAAATAAATCATATTCAATATGGTTATGTCGTGCAAATTTATAAAGGTTATAAAACCTTCAAGTCATCATATGTCAGCTTTTCATTGAGATCCTTTAATATCATTCTTTCCATAAAGGTTTGAACAAATTCAGATTTTTCCGCCTTAAGATATTTTTCTCTCTTTGACAAATATCCCTCCTCCTTCAACCTACAAAGGTAAACATTGATGTTTATTAACTCAGCCTCCTATCAACGGTTATTAAATATGCAAATGTGCTGTAATTATAAAATTATTATAATTCTTAATCGTAGTACCTCATCCTCATATCAGTCACAGATTCATCATCTAGGTTGAGGTACAAGTTTGAAGATGGCAAAGTACTAATCTGCACAGTATCTAAATCAAAGCAATATAGTTCAGGAAATTGTTGTATAATGTCAAGGTCATTTATACAAAGTAGATAAAGAGAACTTACTCATGAAAGTTGTAACTTTTGTGCTCGTTATTATTGCAATGAATGGAGATTAGAGTTCCTTAGTATAAATGTTATTGGCCAACGCAGCAAGATCTCCCCAAACACTGACTTTATGCTGATTACTATATTGAAAAATGAACATATATTTCAGGATATAAAACTTTCACTATTAGAGGCGGACTTAGAAAATAATTAAAATTACAAGATAAATATTAAAACATTCGGCAAACCTGGAATCACAAATCCTGAATTTGACAATGTCTCGCATGCCAAATTTTGTGTCAAGTTTCGTTAGAGGTTCAAAATCCTCAATAACTCCAATTATATCTAAATTAAACAGAGCAATATATTTAATTTAGTGAAAGATAAAATGCAGTGAAATATTAAGGTATGCATTTTAAAAAACTAATAATCTGAACCAAAAGAGTATTATATTAAGGTCACCTATAGCAAATTCAGGCTGTTGTTGTGGCTGATATTTGCTGGCCTCAGCAAAAAGATCACCTAAATCCAAAAATTCAAATTTGTAGGCAGGAATCATGCCAATGTCTTCAACAGCGGTGACCGTAGTATATTGTGAAAATCTGATGCAGATATCAGCTTGTACAGGCTTCAGATTATCGATAACATCTTTCACAGAAAATTGGTCAAAAACATAAACGACTCCTTCAATCACCGGAGTTTTGAATCCATTCCAAATATTGGGATAAGCAAATGCATGGACGTGATTATTCTAAAACAAAAAAGGATGTTACATTTGGTATACAAAAGAAGGTAGGATTTTACGTAATACCATAATAAAATTTTAGAACATAAGACTTACATCATCATCAAGCAGAATGACATTATATCCTTTGACTGATCCATTCTCAGAGCTAACGCTGGTCCATATCCTAGTTACTCTAGCCTTAATCTTCCAATTGGTAGTCGATTGATCAAGGTCTTCAATAAGATTGAATACTGCAGACTCCATTGAAGCTTTTGTTCAAGTCAATTAAATAAAGTGTCAAGCATTAACAATTGAGGAATTAAAGCCTACAATATTTTAACAAAAATTGACAGCATGCACGATGAAGAAATAATGTTAACATATTAGATCAGTTCCAATCGATGATGTTTTTAGAGAGAACAAATTGAGAGGAAACCTAAAGTTTTATTTTTAGTGTCAAAGTATGTTTGATGTTTATCTCAAGGCATGAAATTTAAATGCATTTGCAAATTATATATGCAACTTGATAGGTTATGATTACTATTCAAACTGGTAAATTGATGCTAATTGATACTCTATTTTAATTGTATGATAAAGACTGCCAACAATATGGTCCTGATTGATTCTCTAATTTTTCATCAATTATCTTATTCAATCTAGTAAGTTGATGTTAATTGATATTTTTTTTAAATATGTACGATAAAGACCGACAACAATATAATCCTAAATGATTATCTCATTAATCATCAATTATCTTCCTATCTATTCAATATAATTCTTAAATATATAAGTACAATTTAGATGTAACGGAATATTATATTTTAAATTTTGAGTTAATTAGTTAATTAAGGTTAATCAATTAAATTAATCCAATCATCACAATCAAAGTGTTATTAATTCCATTTTTTATCAACTTATATATTTTTGTTCATAACTCTGTCGGTTTCTCTAATTCATTTAAAAATATGCATAATATATGAAAGTGATATGAATATTTATAACAGAATCTGTTTGATTCTTTCGAAATGGAATTATAACATCTTTTTTAGAACTTTAGAATATACATATTAAATTAATGTATTTATTTAAACTGTTGAGTTGAGATAATGTGATCAAAATTGTTCCAACATTTAATAAAGAAAAATACTGAGAGAATTATGTTTGACACAGAAATTATAAAATAATCCATAGCATGGTAAATAAGTTTAATAAAGAAAATACGACAATGCGGTTGAATCAGGAAGTTTATCAGTATTACAACAATTGAAAAATGATATGTCTCATCAATTTAATAAAAATGCAGTAGAAATAAAATGTCTTCAAGCTTCGTTGACGGGAATGGTTCTGCAGCGTCAAATTTGGATTTGTCAAATATCCATGAACCTATATTGCAAAGTATGTAAAAATTATAAGCGTATATATGAAAAAAATGATGTAAAAATCAAAAATATATAATTTATATTTAGTTACTCTGCCTCAAATAAACGACATATGGATAATCAAGATTGACAAAAAGCTTTGTTGACGGAATATTGTTGATCTGCGCTCTTCCTGTTTTTAAGAGCGAAAAATATATATTATTTAAGAGCTAGAAGAAATTCTATAACTTATGAGAAGGTTTACAATTTTAAAGTTTTTTAATATAAAAAATAAGACATTAACCTCGATACATAAAGACTCTAACAGATTCCAGAATCACAATTTTGGGTTCAATTTCAGTAACTTGGTACAATGATTCAAAATTTGTTGGCAAAGAACCGCTAAAACACACTGGGATGGCCCTCCTAAAACGAATATAATAAAGTGTCAAACACTTATGGATGTTCAATAGTGTTAATACGTAAAATATGAAAATTGGAGGATGGTAGTATTTTTATAATTGTCAAAAATTTTATTGAAGAGTCTTACACACAATCTGAAATTCTGAAGTGTAACATTTCCTTTTCACCAAATCTTGTCATAATATATTGTACTAGTTGCAGGAGTTCAACAATTCCAATAACATCTATAACAATAAACTTAAAGTTAAAAACAACAAATTGTAAGCGATTTGTTCTAAAATTTAATACGAAATACCAGTGGAATAAATAGGAAGCTCATCGAGAGCAGAACAATGAAGAGAATTATATAGGAGCGTCACAGGAACCAGATCAAATTTATGGCGCGGTATACTCAAAATTTCCTCAGGTTCCAACACCACCACAGTGATGGAAAGAAACATGATGTAATTAGCAGAACGTACAGGCCTCAAAAACCCAGCAACTGGAAGAACATGAACATTTCTGATATGTAATAATGTGCCAGGTTTAATGATAAAGGAAAACAAATTCCAAAGAGCTGGTGGAACAATTGCAAGTATGTGATTATTCTGCGAAAAAGAAAATCTTAGGATAGAGGCCGGAAAACACAATCATAGATGTGGTATAAGTCATATAGTTATTCAATCAAACCTCACAGTCCAATAGAATAAGATTGTGCCTGACTAAAACACCTTGTCGATTAGTTAATACCCACATTCTTGTCACACCGACCTTCAAAGTCCAAGCAGTATGATTACCATCCATATTGGATAAATGGTGATGGTCCTGCATATCTGAGTAATGAAAAAGTTAATAGATGTTATCAAAAAAAGAGTATGTTAAATGTTCATATCAATAAAGAGGTAATGAATTGTAATTATAGTTGGATGTTCTGCCATATGAAGTCTGAAATTAGTTTGTGAGTTGGATATATAGCAAAAAAATCCGAATGTGTGGAGCGTTTAAGACAATCGGCTGTATTTTTAATAAAGATATACACTATCTTTATAGTTAAGGTGATAGGCTGATAATTAGTCCATAAAAATCTCAATCAATAGATATCTATTAGAGTTGTATGATGATCCTTAACAGCTTACACTAATATTGGCATGGAAAAAAGATTGTGTTAAAATAGAAGATCAATAGTAACATAAACGTGATATTAAACAAATATTTAAATATGAGTTAATTATCTGATAGATATTATTTTTATCCCATAATCTTCTCTGATTATCATAATGTCTCCTTATTAATATAAAACATATCACATCTAATTATATTGAGAATTTGATATGCATAAAAACTATTCGAGAATCTGCCTTTTACTTCGCATATGAGCATCAATAACCAATATGACCTGATGTAATTCTAATTTAATAACAAATAATTTCTCAAACTACCAATTATAATAAAATGATGAGTAACTTAGTCAGGATTGTAAATGTGCAATACAAATAACTAATCTGATACATTCTCATCATTTATGCTCGGTAGGTTGTAAAATACTTCTTCATAGACTACATTTGATGTAACATTTGTGGTGGTACCATCATCACTGTCGATGAGAATGTGGAGACCTTCTGGTATTATAACTCTTGAGATGGCAACGTAGACATGGCCATGAGAAAACACTGCTCTGGGAAGGTATAGACCAACCGTGTCAAGTGATTGGCCCTAGCTCTTATTAATTGTCATTGCATAACAAATATGGAGTGGGAACTGAATTCTTTTAAACTCAAAAGGCCAGCTGGTATCTTTTGGAATCATCTCTATCCTCGGGATCAAATATTTTGAGCCAATATGGGATCCGTATAATATTTCACACTCAATACTATTCTTCTTACAGGATGTCACAATCATTTGCGTGCCGTTACACAATCCCATAATTTGGTTTAAATTTCTCATAAGCATGACAACGATGCCAACCTTGATGTTTAACTCGTGCTTAGGAATGTAAGGCATATTTAATGAGTTCAGGTACTCTACTGGAAATGCTAATCTTAATTCATTATCTTCATCACCAGCATCGTCAATTGAATCCTGACTAAGATATGTGTGTAGAGTTCTAGGAATTTTCTTAAGAATGCTTTTATTGATATCGTCCACCACAACATTAGTTGGTGTTAGAATAGCTCTTGATCTTAGATAAGAATGTGAAGACATGTTTCTTAAAAAATCCGGGTAAGTAATTTCAAAAAGACTTTCTATAGGATTTTGCGTGGTATGAACAACATATTGATCTGAAATCTTTATTAGCATTTCACCAGTGTCTGCATCAGGACAAAAGTTCTCAACTTTACCATCGCCAACTAAAAGCTGCCATTTACTGAAATCCGCTATAACCTTATTCTCCATTTCTGTATTTCCTGCATGAAGCCACATATTTTGCTTAAGTAAAAATACTTGGCAAAATTCCCAAATCTTTGATTTATTGAGGGTGGAACCTACTATTTCAGCTCTGGATGCCTTTGGAATCACAGGTAAAATCTGCCTCTAATCTCCGCCAAAAACTACTGTGATACCACCAAATGGCTTCTTTGCTCTCCTTTTGTTAATAGCAGACATTATATCCCTCAAAGAACGGTCAATAGATTTAAAGGCATGACGATGTTGCATTGGCGCTTCATCCCAAATGAACAAATCAGTTTGTTGGATTAATTCTGCAATATCGGTTCCATGTCTGATTCCGGCTGTACTGTCCTGATCAAGTTTCAAAGAAATATGGAATCTTGAATGTGTAGTTCTACCACCAGGCAACAATACATCTACTATTCCACATGAGGCAACAGGAAGCACAATTTTTCCTTCTGAATGAAGGCGACAACATAATGTCTTCCATAGAAATGTCTTGCCACATCCTCCACTTCCATATACAAAGAAAACACCACCTACCTTATTATAAACATTTTATATGATAAAATCGTAAACGTTCTTCTGTTCAAGGTTGAGCATTCCATGATTCTTTTCATGCAAAATTTTCAGTTCTTCTTTATTATATGAAGTTTCTTCTTGGAGTACTCTGTTGACAGCATTGCTAAAATAAACTTCACATGGAAATGGCATTTTCACGTAGTCCTTCAAACTCTTCTCGATGTCATTAAACAATTTTTCAATTTCTGCAGGCAAAAATATATATGAAGTGTTATGTTAGTTTAAAAGTATACTACATATAATATCTAAAACAGAATTATGTTAATTATTCAGGTAGTATGATAATGAGATATAAACATGCAAGTGCATAATTCTTCAAATCTTCGTCTGATAGGTATAGATGAGGATCATTAAGCATATGTTGCCTGATGATGAGAATATCGTCTGACATACATTGCCAATTAGCTTCCCAAAGTCTAAGTGGATCTGAAATAGGACTATATGTCAAAATATTGACAAACATTGCACGTAACTGTGGAGGCAATGATGTATGGAAGTTCTCGGCAATTGCTTCATGCCATTGGTTATCATTTTGTAGAAGACCAAGGGCCGCGCATGCTTCTTTGAATGTTTCGTGGATGTGTCCATTAACAGTTTTAAGATCTTCAAAAGACCTAGAACCTTTCTTCCTAAGTAACAACATGCGGAGATATAATAGTTCACCACTTGATGAATGCACTTCTGAGAGTCTCCCAATAACATCTCCTCTTTTCCTTTCTTTCCAGATACCAGGTCGAGGATGCCAAGTAAATTAATTTGGAAATTCAGAATAACTATAATTCCTCACATTTGGGAAAGTTTGATTTGCATCAAACTATGCTTCTAACTTGGTTTTTTTTGATATTGACTTGTCGCAAACATCTTCCAAGACATCTCCAGCCTTAAACGAAACATGCTTCTCGCCTGGTAAATTTATCGGTAACCTCTCTACCGATGGCCAACGGGAATGAATGTCAAAAGCAAATATCCTCCAAGATGCTTCTGACGTGCAAACATATCTCCCATCCAAATAATGTTTCACCTCATCAATCGGACCTTTTGGTGCTTTTTTTGGGATTGTTGCAGAAGTACATGTACGTGTTTTCCTCAAACACATTATTTCCGTGTCATGACCCTTTAGACAATATTTGAAAAGGTACTTTAATGATCTTGAATATTGCAAATCTCCAGATTCATATGCCATTGAAAATGCACCAAAAGATCGCGATTGAATGGGACAACAAAGCGATTATCAAGATTGACCCCCTTCTTGTTAATGGTAATTCCAGTCCTCCTTCTTCTATATATGGGGAATCCACACTCATCAAAAAATGTATGAGAATTATACCTGTAACAAAACATATTTAAAACTGTAAAAAATCTGGTAATAAAACTGGAGGTATTAACAAAGTAAAGTATTTATAATTTAAGGATCTTAATGAAAATACCGCTTAGGAAAATGCTTTATCCAGTTGCCTTTGACCATGCATGGAGATTTAGTATAATCAGAACCACATGGTCTGTGGATCATATAATTGCTCACGGCGTTATATCCAACTGGATGAATTTCTGGATCGGGAATTTCAGCTGATACCATTTTATCAATTTGCTCAATTGTTTTACGTCTATCGTCGGGGTGCAACCAAATTAATATATGAGCATGATGCAATCCACTCTTCTAAAATTCAATTACATGCATCACTATGGAAATATTGTAGAAAAACGGTTAGTACCAGGCAAAATATATACTAAAAGTGCATTTTGATAGAACAATTTAGGAATAATTGTGTGAGTATAAAAAAACTTAGCGAAAATTATACCTCCTATACATCTGCCAAAACAATTTTTCTTTTTAATCATATCTATAAGTTGATCAACCTTCATTTTAAAGACTCTGGCTACAACATCAGGTGCATCAGCAACATCAACACCAGACATATGTTTTAACATGCGCTGAATTTCGGGCCATTTTGTATTAGTGGTCATAGTAAGGAACAATAAAGGATGTCCTAAAGTTCGACATATTGCTAATGAGTCTTTAAAATACTGAGTCATGTAGCGCTTACTTCCGGTGAATGAAGCGGGAAGTATGATTGCTTTACCAATATTGGATGGATTTCTATCTCCCTTTTGCATTGCATCTATGATATTATGGTAGAGATCAGATCTTATAGTAGTTTGATGGTCTCTAATCCAGTCCAATCTGTACTGCTCAATTGCGGTGAAAGCATCCACAACATGTTGCTGCCATAAACGACCTCCAAGATGTGGTGTCAAACCTGTTACAGTAAAAGGTATAAATGAATCGAATATAAACTAATTATCACAAAGTTGAACAGCTGAATGAGAAATTATACTTCTGTTAAATAGAAAATTTGTACCTTCTAAAAGACGTATTGTTAGGTCACACACACTGTAGAGGGGGGTGAATGCAGTGTATAACACAATCAAATCGAACTCTAATAACTCAAGTAACAGAAAACAAACTTTATTCAAAACAATAAACTCTGTTACAGTATGGAACTGTCCTCTCTCAGTGATGAACAAATATCACGAGAGCTGCTAGGGTTACAATGAATAATCTTCTCGATAATGATAACATTTATAGTGTAAACCCTATATATGTGTTTATATACTACACAGTTACAAGATAATCGCTAATTGATATGGAATATAATTCTGCTCCCTAAAATATATCAATCAGATATCTTTTCTTCCAAGTATTCTATTCTTCATAGAATTCCTTCTTCATGCATATCTCTTCTTACGTTTGTCTTGATCTTCTTTTCCTATAATCAGCCGCCTTCCTTATCTAAACATTTCCTTTAAGTCCTGATATTATCTTCTGATAAATATCTCCTGAACCTTAAGTACTGATGACTTAAGTTCTGACTTAGTATAAGTGCTGATTTCAGTTAAGTACTGATTTGTCCTGTTTAAGTAAGATCTGAAAACTAAACATAAATCATATTAGACATGACATTATCAAATATATCTAACAATCTCCCCCAACTTGTAAATTAGCATAATATACAAGTTTAACAGATATTTGATGATGTCAAAAACATTAAGTACAAATGCATGAGAATTTGACTAGATAACTACAACTTACAGTCCTTAAAGCTTTACTAACTTTAACTTCTGATAACAACTTCAGTCTGTATTCATATCAGAATTTGAGCAGTTGTAGATCTTGACTTGGCTTCACTTTCTGATCTCTCTGATGTCAGGAGTTGTTCTGAGATAATTCTTTAACAAACATCTCTCAGCATATCTGAGTTCATCAATCATCCTCCTTTTAGCATCTTTAAGTTCTGCAGAATCTTCACCAGTTTGAAAGATTGCAGCCCTGAGATCATTAATTTTAGCTTTCCTTATGTCCTGATCCAGTCTGATCAAATATGCCTTGTCAGACTCAAGATTGAATTCCACAGCCTTGTAACCCAGAAAGGTAGTTATAATCTTAGCAGAGTTAGGCTTCATTTCAACAATATCACCCTTGTGATCTCTGTACTTTGGAAGATATGTGTTGTCAGACTTAACAGAATAAAGCCTTTTCTGTTTCTGAATTTGACTCTTCAAATAGTTTGCAGCACTTTCTGTTATTTTGTCATTCACTTGAAGTAAGAATAATACATGTTCCAATTCTTCAAAATACTTCAGTGGAATGACATTTTCCCTTATATGATAAACCCTACCATCTATCATGAAGTACAAAAAGATGTGTTCTCTCAAGTAGGTATGGTAAACCATCTGTACAGATTCTAGTTGATTCAATCTTTCAGGAGTTGCTCCAATATCTGGTTCACTTAAGGAAGTTGGAACATTGGTTGTGTTCTGTATTCTTCTTTCATCAGCACTACCCAATCCAGATTTATCTCTTGCTTCCTTTCCAGTAACCACTCTTGCTTCAAAACCACTTACAGCAGTCTTCAAAGGTTGAGTTTGTTTGGCTTTGGTGAATCCTGGTAGGAGTAACTTTGAAGGTTTAACATGAGCAATGTCAGAGGTTTCCTTTGATTTATCTTCTGATATCAAGTTAACTTGAGCTATGTCAGAGGTTACTTGCTTCTTTGAGATATCAGAACTAACTATATTTTGACTCTGAACAACTTGAGCCATGTCAGAGGTTGTCTTAGAAATTTTTCTTGAAGTCAGAGCAAGATCAGCATCTTCAACATTAATTTCTTCATCCACAGGAGGCACATAAACCTTGATAGGTTCACCAACTTTCTCTTTGCCCTTGGACCTTGGATCTATCTGCAATTGTGATTTAGCCTTGGTTGCTTCAGGATTTGTTCTTTCTTTTATCACAATGCCTTTGGCCTTTGGAAGTTTCTTTTTACCAACAGAAGCTTCAGATTTAGATTTGACTTTTTCTGACTTAAGTCTAGCTTCTTCTTCCATCAGACTCTCAAAGTCCATTCCTGGATTTTCTTTCAGAAATAGCTATCTTGATATTTCTTCATCAAGATCCAAAAGTTCATCAGAACTTATCCTTTTACTAGTAGCAGAAGTAATTCTTTTTCCAGCATCAGAACTTGTCCTGTGACTTGTAATTTCAGCTCTTCTTGATGAGAAACTTCTACCTTGACCATGACCTCCACCCATTCCAGAGTTTCCCCGGCCATCTTTTTCATCATCCTTCCCCTTCAGTGTCTGATCAGTTTTGCATTTGGACTTAATTACTTTCTCCCCCTTTTTGGCATCAGCAGGTAAGGGAAGAGAGACAAGCAATTCCACTGAGGCTTGGATTTCATCGAGTTGAGATTGCTGAGAAGCTTGATTTTTTAAAATATCATCAATCTGAGACTATTGCTTCTCTTGGGTCTTCTCAATGTAAGCAACTCTGTCAAAGGTAGGTTGGAAGAATTTTTTCTTATCAATTTTCTGAGTCATTTCTTGCTTGAGCAATTCTTCCTGAATTTTATGTAACTCTGCATGAGTTGTTGAATGGAGACCTTGAAGATGTCTAGTACTCAATGCAGTGACTCGAAGCTGTGTCTTGAAATCATCATTAATAAACATTTCATCAGCTTTTGCCAAGTGCTTAGCAAAAATCTTTTCAGATGGAACAAAGGTAACTGAGTTCCATTCCTTATTCCACTCCTGTCCTCTAGGAGTTTCACTCCAAGGAACTGGTGCTTCTCTTCGAACAAACTTCTTGACTAACTCACTTTTGTGAATAGTTTGTTGAGGTGCATGTCCTGATGGACCAGCTGCAGTAGCATCTTCATTTATAGCAGCATCACCAGTAGTATCAGTATTTGAAGCATCAGAACTAACAGAATCAGCATCTTCTGATAAAACAATAGTATGAGAAGCAATTATGGCTTCAGCATCATCCTCTAAGTGCTTATCTATTTCCAAGTTCTGATCAACAGCCATATCCTGATGCTCACCTATATTCTGATCATCAACATCTAGATGCAGAGAAGGTGTTGTAGACAATTCTGGAGTTTGAGTAGCATCATTAAAATGTGTTATTGATGGATTAATTATTGTTGGAGCTTCTAAGTAGAGAACCTCAGGCACAACCAGGTTGTGAATATCAATTTCAGCACTTGTGCCTGGGTCTACATGAGATACAGTTTCATGTACAGGAGACACAGATGGTGTGTTTGCCTTTTCTATAGCAGCTTCCTGAGTTGGGGACAATGGAGAGGGAGATGCAGTAGCTTCAGCAAATTCTGGTTCTTTTGAGATCAGAGATTCCTGATCTCTTTCCTTAGCTGCTGCTTCCTCATCATCTGAAACTGGCCTTTTAGCTCTCTGTTTCTTGTATCTCTTTGAAGGTGGGGATTCCCTGTGAGGTTCAGCATAAGTAATTCTTCTAAGCCTTTTGAGAAGCTTAGATCCCCCAATTCCAGAATCCTTCTGAGAAGGGACCTTCTCAGCTTCTTTAACAACATGTTCTGATGGAGAAACTTGTTCCTCACTATCAGACTCATCTCTCAGAACAATCCTTGTTACGACCGACATTTTATGTAATATTATTTGTGGATTGGTATAATATTAAAGTCAAATAAAAATATATTCAATAATTGTATGCTAGTGTGAGTGAAAGTTTCTGCATTATAAATTTGCTTTGTGTAGTATATGATTTTTCAAAGCAAGAGTTTATTTAATTTCTTTATTTTTGATTTATAAGGAATATTCTAAGCTTTGGAAAATTTTTCTTTTAAAAGGTATTTTGTTCACAAATTTTGAAAATGATTTTATAAAGTCTCTAAAAATCCAAGTTATTTTATGATATAAATTTTATAATTTTTGAACTTGTATTTTATTTTATAAAAATAAATCATTATAAATTTTAGTTTTCATATTTATCAAATTACATAAGAGACCATGCATGCAAATCACCCTTCTATTCTCTCAAAGGGCAAACAAGACTTTTCCAACCCCACTAACTCATTTGATTATTACCAAATTACTACCTTAGCCTTGCATGCAAAATGGCCTAACTTTAACCAAGGGACATTTTTGTAAGTTCTCACTTCCACTCATCATTTGTAAACTAAATAGCATAAAACAAAGAAATCAAAGTGGGAGAAGTCATTCTCATTCCACACTCCAACACCCCACAAATTTTCTCTTCTCCCCCTCCCACATTGCTCTCGGCCGAAGGCCAATTCCCCACCCCCCTTCCATTTTTCAATTCATTCTTCATCTTCCCAAGTATAAATCTTTTACCTACATTCATCTTATATACTTTCCAAGTATTTTGTGACTTGGAAGTTGAAGTTCCATGGATGCATGTGTAGTTCTTATGTGATCTCCAAAAAGAAACTCTTGATTCTTGTGAATTCAAGAGCTCTCTATGAGATATATTATGTATATGTGCTAACTAAGTGTTTTATGGAGATATCATGCTTTAAAATCCTTTGCATGCTACTGAAATTTCATTATATATTTATGTTTAGCCATGCATGTTAGTTTTAAGACATTAAAATGATGATCAACCATGTTTTGCATGCTACTCTTTTCGAAATCATGTAGTTATGTTTAAAAATCTATAAATTCGAAATATGTGTGCTTAAAATAGATTGTTTTCATGATAAATTTCTTATTAATACTTAAAAGAAGTTATATTTCATGATTATTAAGGATGAATATTAGGTGCAAGTTGATTTTGCAAGCATTTACAACTTTATGCCTAGCCGAAATCTTGTTATGTGCTTTCCATGAGTTGCATGTTATATATTTAGTTGCATGTTGTTGTTTTTGGGCATGGATGATCTCACCCAAGTTTATTTTGAGAATAAGGGAGTTAGTTCAGTAGATTACCATGTATAAGTCTTGGTTTAAGTATTGAGTTGTTGTTAGTTGAGTTTGTCAAGTCAAAACCTTGGAAAATGAGAGTTATAGTTTCTGCAGAAAAATCAGTATAGCACCCTGAGGTTTAGAGTAAGTTTTTACCATGTCATTGGTGTGCACTTTGAGGCCCAAGCTACCAGAAGTTAGTATTGGGAGTATATAAAAGGTTTTAGGAGTTGGTTGGAGGTTTGCATGTCATTTGGTTAGGTGCACAAGTAGAATCACAAAATCTGTCCAGCAGGGGACAGTTTTGTTGCAACTTAGAAATAGGGAGATTTGACCATGTCATGGGTAGGCCCTCATTAGGCCCAATTGGGCCTTAGTTAGAGGGTATGTCAGAGAAGTTTTTTCAACCATAGTTCATAGGATATGAGCTAGAACCATGTGTCACAAGTTAATTCAAGTCAGGGCATTTTCTGCCCAGAAAAACAGAGGAACCTTGGACTTTTAGCTTAGGCCCAAGAAGGCCCAAGCCAGGCCCTTGAGCCACATCAAGCTTGTGAGATGCCCTTAGGTCAGGAGAGTCTTGTGTAAAAGTTTTGAAGGAAAACTTGTAGTTTAAGAGTGTCTAATGTACTCAAGAAACCATAGTTGTCACTCTGAAATTTGCACCAGTGAGCACTATCACTTATCACATAGTTTTAGAACACTTAGAAGTGAGTATTAGGTCGACCACCATAGTTGTAAGATAGTATAAGGTCAGTAGAGAAAAAGGCACAAGTGAGGGTCAATAGGTTTTGGATAATTTAGGAAAGGCACATCGAGTTAGGAAGCCAAAATTAGAAGACCTTGTCTAGTTTAGCGACCAAGTGACTTAAGTTGTGAGTCGAGATCATCCAAGCCTAGTGTTGCATTATGGTATATATGGTGTTATGTGGTGTTAATATATGATATGTTAATATGTGGCTATGTGTGTGTAATTATAATTTAAAGGAGAATATAAATTAAGTGCATATAGGCCTAAGTGCCATCCGTGTTTAATTTCGAGTTGTAAATAGGTTAAGTTGGTGAGAATATATTATAATGAGGATTATTATTATTTATGTAGGATCTCGAGACGAGGGAAAAATTGCCATAAAAGTTGAGTGAAGCTCCAGTTGCTCTTACCAGTTAGACCAGACCAGCCTATCTCAAGGCAAGTGATTCAACTTGACCTTCGTATTTACTATAAACAGTTCATATATATATCGATGCAATTATCCTGAGTCATTTTGATATATTTAAATCAAGCGTATCTTTTGTTTATGTTTGAGTTATATAGAGATGCCATGAACCCTCGAGTACGTATTGCAAGTGGTTCAAAAGTCTTTCATGATAGTTTAATGCCATGATAAAATGAAGAGTTGACATATTACTTGATTGATCCTCTTGATTAACATGTTGATGTTTCCTATATATTGATATATCATCCTGATACTTGAATCCTTATAGAACCTTACTTTGAACCCTGCAAGTCAGAAACTTATCAACATGAACCCTCATTGATTGATACCCTCTTTCTTATCCTAAAGCTTGACAATTCTGATATGTCCTGAGTTAAAGATCATTCTTCATACCTTAACACCCTTAGTATTCATGAAGCTTACCTTCTTGATGATCCAGCACTTGAACCTTGATGAGAAACCATTGCTTTGAGACCAAATTGGCATTACCCTTCATATTATCCATTAGCCTCACTAAATCCTCTTGTCCAATCATTGATATATGAAAACCATTCAACTACTTGAATAGAGAATAGTTTTGTGAATCATGGCTCTGATATACAGTACCTTGTTTCCCGTGTTTCGAGTTGATCTATAATCCCTTGATAAAATGTTTACAGTCAAAAGAGATTTTGTCATAAATCGGCATCAGTTTTTAAAATGATTAAAATGTGGATTTCTCAGTCCCAAAGGGGGATAAATGTTTTCTTTGAATGGTGGATCTGGACTGAGACGCGAGTCCTTTCCACACTTATATTAGGCTTAAAAGTTGCCTAGGGATTCCCATTAATGTTTTAGAACCCAACGAGGTTCGGGATTACTTCGCGGCTGATCACCGGCTGTAATCCGTAGCGTCATAAAATGATTTTGATTAAGACATGATTTTAAAATTGTTTTGATGCAAGCAAAATGATGCCATCTCACATAGTTTTTATCTCTCGTTACCTTTGGTTATGACTTTCCATTGTCATTCTTAAAAGTATATCTCAATTTATGTTTTGTGTCATACTGTTAGCACTTGTTGAGCATTTGGCTCACTTCTTGCTTTACCCTGATATTACAGCTAGCAGTTATGGTTAGATTCAAGCAGACTGCCCGTAAGACCTGTGATGCTGATGCTTATGTTCGAGCGCAAGTAGAATAAGTAATAATAGTTGTGTGAGGACTCGGTATTTGTAATCAGATGTAATAGTTGGTAGTGTTGGGCTGTTCCAAACTCTAAACTGTAAGATCTTGGAGTTGGTTGTGTATTCTTCATTTAAAATATTGTAATAGCTATATTTATTTTGTTGTTTAAGTTGAGGGTGTGACAGGTTTTGGTATCAGAGCTACGGTTTAGAGTCCCTGGACAGCCCAAATAGGTTATAGGATTTGTGTGTAGGTTATAGATATTATGCGAGAGAGTAGGTTAATTAAATTATTATTAATACTCCTCTTATTGGTTGTCAGCAAAGGGCGCATTCCTCGTCATCCTCTGGGTCGGATGACACTATTGCTTTCTCCGTGTATGCTGAGTTGAGGCGCGAGTTCGACATGCTTCAGGGCAAGTACGACCGACTGATAGACCGACTGAAGAACGTGTATCCGGACAGCCGAAACTATGAAGGGAAGCCCAAGGAGCAGATGACTGTGAGACTTGAGACCTTGGTTCAGTACGTCAACACTAAGCTTGAGGAGATGCCAGCGCACTGGGACTGTACCAGCCAGTATGTCATTCAGATGGTGGCGGATGAGCTCCAGAGCATTGTGAAGACGCTTCGAGAGGGAAAGACTACCAAGCCCCGTTCAAATGGAGTGGAGCCTTAATTCTTTCCATTTACCTTTCATGTTGTTGTACTATCAAACTCTATGGAATCCCCAGTTGTTTCCGTTTTTCCTTTAAATAAGCCTGTTATTCTTAGAATCAGACTATGTCCCAATCCTATGTATTGTGACCTTTAAAATTTCAATAATTATGTGCTATTATTCCATTTGCTCTCAACTGTTATTTTATGTTTTTATCATCATATCTGCTTAATTTGGAAACTTGACCCCATATGAAAATAAGAATGCCATGCGATACCCTCGAATCATTTTATCATTCATATCTGTTTTGACACAACTCTTATTTCAGGATCATGCCTCCCAAAAAGAAGAACCCAACAACCACCTTCACCACAGACCCAAATATTCTTCGACTACTGGAAACCTTGCAACAGCAAACCAATGCTATAGCTCAACAACAACTAACTCTTCAACAACGAATTGAAAACCAAGATAACCGTGAGCCACACCAACCACCTGAACCACCAGTACCACCTAGACAAATTGTCACTTTCAAGGCTTTTCAGAATGTGAATCCACCTGTATTTCATGATACCACTGATCAAGTGATAGCTAACACATGGATCAGGGAGATGGAAAGGGCTTTTGAGTTGGTACAGTTAGGAGACGATCAGAAGACGCCGTATGCTACATACTTCTTGAAGGGAGAAGTTATCTATTGGTGGGAATCAGTAAAGGCTATGGAAGTCACTCAGCAGGTTTCTTGGGAGAGATTTAAAAAGTTATTTCTGGACAAGTATTACCCTAAGTACATGCAGAATCAGATGGAGCTAAAATTTCTTCAGTTGAAGCAAGGGAACATGACTGTATTGGAGTATGAGAAGAAGTTCACTGAGTTGTCAAGGTTTGTGACAAAGTATACCAGCACTGAGGAGGAAAAAGCAAAGAAATTTCAGCAAGGATTGGAGCCTTGGATCAGAGATAGGGTGGCTATGTTTGAGCTTGAAACTTATGCGGGAGTAGTACAGAAAGCTGCTCTGATTGAGAATAATGGGATGCAGTCAAGGAAAGAGAGGGATAACAAGAAGAGGAAGGTTCCATTTTATGGAGAAAAGTCTGAAGCTGGAAGTTCGCAAGATCGGAATGTAAAGAGGATTGGTTTTCAGAAGGGCGGAAATTTTCAAAAGAAGGGAAATTTGGGCAAAAGGCAAGAATCAAAAGGAAACAACCAGGCAAGCCAAGGGCAAGTTGGAGAAAACAGGTTCCAGAGACCGGAATGCAAGCACTGTGGAAGAAGGCACCCCGGAGTATGCAATAAGCTGAGCATGACCTGTTATAGGTGCAATCAGAAGGGACATTTGGAAAATGAGTGCAAGATGCCGAAGCCAGGAGTTACGTGCTACAAGTGTGGGAAGACTGGACACATGGCTAGGGAGTGTAAGGCAACAGGACCAGTCAAAGCTCTGATGAACGTGGCAAGTACCATTGCAAGCGTGCCAGCTGAGGTATTGGCATTACCTCCACCACCCGCACCAACCCCGCAAGCAATAGCAAGGACATTTGATCTAAAGATGAAAGATGCTGTTCAGAATTCTGAGATGATAGCAGGTACACTTTTACTCAATAATGTCAAAGCTAAAGTATTGATTGATTCGGGAGCAACAAGATCTTTCATATCAGAATCTTTTGTTGATAAGCTCCAATGTGATAAAATGGTTATGAGTGAGGTAGTAAATGTGGTAATTGCAAACCAAGAGAAGATTCCTGTGAATCAATTTTGTTCAAAGTGTGAGATCGATATTTCGGGATATAAGTTTTCAGCCGACTTGATACTCTTCAAGTTGGGAGAGTTTGACATAATTTTAGGAATGGATTGGTTAGGAGAGAATAGCGCTCAGATTAATTGTAAGACCAAGAGAGCGTATTTAAAGACGAAGAGTGGAGAGAAGGTAGTATTTAAGGGGCAGAGGCAAGAGCAACTATTTCTTACAATCGTTCAGGCTAAGAAGTTGCTTAGAAAAGGTTGTGAGTCGTTCCTAGAATATGTAGTGGATTCAGAGAGAGGCAGCCTCAGCATGGAAGATATTCCTGTAGTTAGTGAGTTTCCCGATGTGTTTCCCGACGAACTACCAGGCTTACCACCAGATCGACAAATTGAGTTTGAGATCAACCTTGCTCCAGGCACGGAACCAGTTTCAAAGGCCCCATATAGGATGGCACCAGCAGAAATGAAAGAGTTGGCGAGCCAGCTACAAGAATTATTGGATAAAGGAGTGATACGACCAAGTACGTCGCCATGGGGAGCACCTATTCTGTTTGTAAAGAAGAAAGATGGGAGTATGCGTCTATGCATAGATTACCGGGAGTTGAATAAGGTGACGATCAAGAACCGCTACCCGCTACCAAGGATAGATGACCTTTTTGATCAGTTGAAGGGAGCAAAATGTTTTTCGAAGATTGATTTGAGATCGGGATACCATCAATTAAAGATCAAAGAAGAAGATATTCCTAAGACCGCATTCAGGACCAGATATGGGCATTATGAAATCCTAGTAATGCCATTTGGATTGACCAACACTCCGGCCGCATTTATGGATCTGATGAATCGGGTATTTAAGAAGTATTTGGATAAATTTGTCGTGGTATTTATTGATGACATCCTTATTTATTCTAAGTCGGAAGAAGAACATAAGCATCACCTCTGGATAGCATTGGAGATACTCCGACAAGAGAAGTTGTATGCCAAGTTCACCAAATGTGAGTTTTGGTTAAAGGAAGTTCAATTTTTGGGGCATGTTATTGGAAATGAGGGAGTTAAAGTGGATCCGGCAAAGATTGAGGTAGTTATGAGTTGGGAGAGGCCAAAGACTCCTACGGAAGTGCGAAGTTTTCTAGGATTGGCCGGATACTATAGAAGATTCGTCAAGGATTTCTCGAAGATTGCCACGCCATTGACCAAGTTAACCAGAAAGAATCAAAAGTTTGAATGGAGTGCAGAATGTGAAGATAGCTTTCAAGAGTTAAAGCAGAAGTTGGTAACAGCTCCGGTGTTGGTACTTCCAGATGATCAAGGGAATTTTGTAATATTCAGTGACACTTCACATAAGGGTTTGGGTTGTGTGTTGATGCAACACAGTAAAGTGATCGCATATGCGTCAAGACAGTTGAAGCCGCATGAGTTAAAGTACCCGACGCATGACTTGGAACTAGCCGCCATAGTGTTCGCACTCAAGATCTGGAGACATTACCTCTATGGAGAGAAGTGTGAAATCTACACGGATCACAAGAGTTTAAAGTACATTTTTACTCAGAAAGAGCTCAATATGAGGCAGAGGAAATGGCTGGAACTGATCAAGGACTATGACTGCTCGATAAATTACCATCCTGGAAAGGCGAACGTAGTGGCCGATGCTCTGAGTAGGAAGGAGAGATTGAATATGATGATAACATCAAAAGAGTTATCTAAAGAAATCGAAAAATTGGTATTGGAACTTTGTGCTTATGGAAAAGTCGAAGAAGTTTGTCATGCAATGACCTTTCAGCCAACACTAGTGGAAAAGATAAAGAAGTGTCAAGAAGAAGTAATGGAGAAAGAGAAGAAACAGTTATGTGGAGAGGAGATTGATACTCAAAGGGATGAGCAAGGGATACTAAGGTTTTCATCCAGAATATGAATTCCCCATGTACCTGAATTAAAGAATGAGATCCTCCATGAAGCCCACAATTCGAAATTTTCAATCCATCCGGGAAGCACCAAGATGTATCGAGACTTAAAGAAGAACTTTTGGTGGCCAAATATGAAGCGAGACGTGGCATAATGGGTTGTGAAGTGCTATACTTGTCAGAAAGTAAAGGCAGAACATCAATGACCAAGCGAATTAATTCAGCCCCTGAAGATTCCAGAATGGAAATAGGAAAATATCGCTATGGACTTTATAGTAGGACTACCGCGAACGAAATCCGGACATGACGCAATATGGGTTATAGTTGATCGTCTTACGAAGTCGGCGCATTTCCTTCCAATAAACGAGAAGTCGTCATTGGACAAGTTGGTTCATTTGTATGTGCGCGAAATCATACTAAGGCATGGAGTACCCGTATCAATAGTTTCAGACAGAGATCCCCGATTTAACCCGAGATTCTGGAAGCAATTTCAGGAATGTCTTGGCACAAAGTTGAATATGAGCACGGCGTACCACCCGCAGACTGATGGCCAGAGTGAAAGGACAATTCAAACAATTGAAGATATGTTGCGCAGTTGTGCAATCGATTTTGCAGGAAGTTGGGACGACCATTTGCCGTTGATTGAATTCTCTTACAACAACAGCTATCATTCCAGTATCGGCATGCCACCATACGAAGCTTTGTACGGGCGAAAATGTAGATCACCAACAAGTTGGGATGAATTAGGAGAAGGAAGAATTCTCGGCTCGGATTTGGTACAACAGTTGCATGACTCGGTCAAGTTAATTCAGAAAAGGTTGCTTGCTGCTCAAGATAGACAGAGGAAGTATGCGGATCCAGCGCGTAAGGACGTTCAATTCCAAATTGGCGAAACTGTGTTGCTGAAAGTGTCACCTAGAAAAGGGTTGATAAGATTTGGAAAGAAAGGGAAGTTAGCACCTAGATACATAGGTCCTTTTGAGATTTTGAGTCAAGTGGGAAATGTGGCCTACGAGTTGGCCTTACCACCTCAGTATCGGCATGTGCATAATGTGTTCCATGTGTCGTTGCTTAAGAAGTACAATCCTGACGCTAGCCATGTGATAGAATATGAACCTATAGAAATTCAGGCAGACCTGTCATTTGTGGAGCAACCGGTTAAAATACTCGACTAGCAAGTAAAGAGTCTTAGAAATAAGTCAGTAAAGTTAGTAAGAGTACTTTGGAGAAACCCTAAGGTCGAAGAGTCGACTTGGGAGTTAGAGTCTGATATGCGTTCCCGGCATCCTCATCTTTTCTCTTAGATTCTGGGGACATAATCCCTTAAGGGGGAGAGGATGTTACGACCGGCATTTTATGTAATATTATTTGTGTATTGGTATAATATTAAAGTCAAATGAAAATATATTCAATGATTGTACGCTAGTGTGAGTGAAAGTTTCTGCATTATAAATTTGCTTTGTGTAGTATATGATTTTTCAAAGCAAGAGTTTATTTAATTTCTTTATTTTTGATTTATAAGGAATATTCTAAGCTTTGGAAAAAATTTCTTTTAAAAGGTATTTTGTTCACAAATTTTGAAAATGATTTTATAAAGTCTCTAAAAATCCAAGTTATTTTATGATATAAATTTTATAATTTTTGAACTTGTATTTTATTTTATACAAATAAATCATTATAAATTTTAGTTGTCATATTTATCAAATTACATAAGAGACCATGCATGCAAATCACCCTTCTATTCTCTCAAAGGGCAAACAAGACTTTTCCAACCCCACTAACTCATTTGATTATTACCAAATTACTACCTTAGCCTTGCATGCAAAATGGCCTAACTTTAACCAAGGGACATTTTTGTAAGTTCTCACTTCCACTCATCATTTGTAAACTAAATAGCATAAAACAAAGAAATCAAAGTGGGAGAAGTCATTCTCATTCCACACTCCAACACCCCATAAATTTTCTCTCATCCCCCTCCCACATTGCTCTCGGTCGAAGGCCAATTCTCCACCCCCCTTCTATTTTTCAATTCATTCTTCATCTTGCCAAGTGTAAATCTTTTACCTACATTCATCTTATATGCTTTCCAAGTGTTTTGTGACTTGAAAGTTGAAGTTCCATGGATGCATGTATAGTTCTTATGTGATCTCCAAAGAGAAACTCTTGATTCTTGTGAATTCAAGAGCTCTCTATGAGATATATTATGTATATGTGCTAACTAAGTGTTTTATGGAGATATCATGCTTTAAAATCCTTTGCATGCTACTGAAATTTCATTATATATTTATGTTTAGCCATGCATGTTAGTTTTAAGACATTAAAATGATGATCAACCATGTTTTGCATGCTACTCTTTTCGAAATCATGTAGTTATGTTTAAAAATCTATAAATTCGAAATATGTGTGCTTAAAATAGATTGTTTTCATGATAAATTTCTTATTAATACTTAAAAGAAGTTATATTTCATGATTATTAAGGATGAATATTAGGTACAAGTCGATTTTGCAAGCATTTACAACTTTATGCCTAGCCGAAATCTTGTTATGTGCTTTTCATGAGTTGCATGTTATATATTTAGTTGTATGTTGTTGTTTTTGGGCATGGATGATCTCACCCAAGTTTATTTTGAGAATAAGGGAGTTAGTTCAGTAGATTACCATGTATAAGTCTTGGTTTAAGTATTGAGTTGTTGTTAGTTGAGTTTGTCAAGTCAAAACCTTGGAAAATGAGAGTTATAGTTTCTGCAGAAAAATCAGTATAGCACCCTGAGGTTTAGAGTGAGTTTTGACCATGTCATTGGTGTGCACTTTGAGGCCCAAGCTACGAGAAGTTAGTATTGGAAGTATATAAAAGGTTTTAGGAGTTGGTTGGAGGTTTGCATGTCATTTGGTTAGGTGCACAAGTAGAATCACAAAATCTGTCCAGCAGGGGACAGTTTAACTTAGAAATAGGGAGATTTGACCATGTCATGGGTAGGCCCTCATTAGGCCCAATTGGGCCTTAGTTAGAGAGTATGTCAGAGAAGTTTTTCCAACCATAGTTCATAGGATATGAGCTAGAACCATGTGTCACAAGTTAATTCAAGTCAGGGCATTTTCTGCCCAGAAAAACAGGGGAACCTTGGACTTTTAGCTTAGGCCCAAGAAGGCCCAAGCCAGGCCCTTGAGCCACATCAATCTTGTGAGATGCCCTTAGGTCAGGAGAGTCTTGTGTAAAAGTTTTGAAGGAAAACTTGTAGTTTAAGAGTGTCTAATGTACTCAAGAAACCATAGTTGTCATTCTGAAATTTGCACCAGTGAGCACTATCACTTATCACATAGTTTTAGAACACTTAGAAGTGAGTATTAGGTCGACCACCATAGTTTTAAGATAGTATAAGGTCAGTAGAGCAAAAGGCACAAGTGAGGGTCAATAGGTTTTGGATAATTTAGGAAAGGCACATCGAGTTAGGAAGCCAAAATTAGAAGACCTTGTCTAGTTTAGCGACCAAGTGACTTAAGTTGTGAGTCGAGATCATCCAAGCCTAGTGTTGCATTATGGTATATATGGTGTTATTTGGTGTTAATATATGATATGTTAATATGTGGCTATGTGTGTGCAATTATTATTTAAAGGAGAATATAAATTAAGTGCATATAGGCCTAAGTGCCATCCGTGTTTAATTTCGAGTTGTAAATAGGTTAAGTTGGTGAGAATATATTATAATGAGGATTATTATTATTTATGTAGGATCTCGAGACGAGGGAAAACTTGCCATAAAAGTCGAGTGAAGCTCCAGTTGCTCTTACCAATCAGACCAGACCAGCCTATCTCAAGGCAAGTGATTCAACTTGACCTTCGTATTTACTATAAACAGTTCATATATATCGATACAATTATCCTGAGTCATTTTGATATATTTAAATCAAGCGTATCTTTTATTTATCTTTGAGTTACATAGAGATGCCATGAACCCTCGAGTTAGCAAGTAGTTCAAAAGTCTTTCATGATAGTTTAATGCCATGATAAAATGAAGAGTTGACATATTACTTGATTGATCCTCTTGATTAACATGTTGATGTTTCCTATGTATTGATATCTCATCCTGATACTTGAATCCCTATAGAACCTTACTTTGAACCCTGCAAGTCAGAAACTTATCAAGATGAACCCTCATTGATTGATACCCTCTTTCTTATCCTAAAGCTTGACAATTCTGATATGTCCTGAGTTAAAGATCATTCTTCATACCTTAACACCCTTAGTATTCATGAAGCTTACCTTCTTGAACCTTGATGAGAAACCATTGCTTTGAGCCCAAATTGGCATTACCCTTCATATTATCCATTAGCCTCACTAAATCCTCTTGTCCAATCATTGATATATGAAAACCATTCAATTACTTGAATAGAGAATAGTTTTGTGAATCATGGCTCTGATATTCAGTACCTTGTTTCCCGTGTTTCGAGTTGATCTATAATCCCTTGATAAAATGTTTACAGTCAAAAGAGATTTTGTCATAAATCGGCATCAGTTTTTAAAATGATTAAAATGTGGATTTCTCAGTCCCAAAGGGGGATAAATGTTTTCTTTGAATGGTGGATCTGGACTGAGACGCGAGTCCTTTCCATACTTATATTAGGCTTAAAAGTTGCCTAGGGATTCCCATTAATGTTTTAGAACCCAGCGAGGTTCGGGATTACTTCGCGGCTGATCACCGGCTGTAATCCGTAGCGTCATAAAATGATTTTGATTAAGACATGATTTTAAAATTGTTTTGATGCAAGCAAAATGATGCCATCTCACATAGTTTTTATCTCTCGTTACCTTGGGTTATGACTTTCCATTGTCATTCTTAAAAGTATATCTCAATTTATGTTTTATGTCGTACTGTTAGCACTTGTTGAGCATTTGGCTCACTTCTTGCTTTACCCTGATATTACAGCTAGCAGCTATGGTTAGATTCAAGCAGACTGCCCGTAAGACCTGTGATGCTGATGCTTATGTTCGAGCGCAGGTAGAATAAGTAATAATAGTTGTGTGAGGACTCGGTATTTGTAATCAGATTTAATAGTTGGTAGTGTTGGGTTGTTCCAAACCCTAAACTGTAAGATATTGGAGTTGGTTGTGTATTCTTCATTTAAAATATTGTAATAGCTATATTTATTTTGCTGTTTAAGTTGAGGGTGTGACAATCCTCCTTCTCTTCTGTGGTGTCTGAGGGACAGTCTTTGTCCTCTTGGGCTTGGAAGATGAAGGCTTCACAGTATGTGCTGATGATGAAGGTTGAGCTATCTGTGAAGGTTTGAGATGTGTTCTGATAGAGGATTGAGGTATAGATGTATGAGTGGTATATTCTGATGGTTGTTATGGTGTTTGGGATGTTGTGGTAGGTTGAACATCAGGATAAACAGATCTATAGGTTTAAGGATCAGCATTTACCAGGATATGTTTTACAGACTGAGGAATCTGTAAAGGTCCAACCACCATTTTCTTAGGATCAGCATTTACCAAGTCATTAAAAGCCCGTTTTGCAAGTTTAAAGGGTGGAAATAAGTCAGTGGTAGGTTGGGGTTCATCAGCACAACAGAAATTATATATAAGCTGACAGAGTCTAGCAAAGTAGACAACATTCCTATCCTCTGTCATCCTATCTCCTATAAAACCTAGCACAACACTTGCAAAATCAAAATGAGTTTGGTTAATAATAGCATACCCGATGTGCTGACTCATTATTGGAATGGCATCAAAGTTGGAACACTTATTCCCGAAGGCTTTAGTGATGCAGTCGAAGAAAAAGCTCCATTCATTTATGATATGTGCTCATTTCAACTGTCCAAGCTTATCCAAACTCTTCTTATACCCCAAATTGGCCATGAGCTGCTGTAGAACTGGTTCCTCCGGTGTTAAGAAAATGCAGCCTTCTGGTAAACGTAGAGCTTTACGAACTGTTCCAGGAGTTACCACATGTTCAACATCATTGACTTCAAAAATAATGCTGGGAGTACCAGTAGCACCACCATTATCAAAATGCCCAGTCCGCCAAAATGTCAGAACTTGTTGGCTTGAAAAGACTGGTGGTTGGGTCAATGCATACCCAATTTCACTGTGTGCAAGAAGATCTTGCACAAAGTGCAACTCAGATGGAGCTTCATCATGATTTAAGATTGCAGCATAGTTGTTGGGAACGAACTTGGCTCCATCTATAATCAAATCCTTAGGTGCCATGAGAAAAAAAAATTGAGAATTAAGGTAGCCTGTAAGGTATTTGATAAAATGTTTGTATGAAAACCAACGTCAGGAGATGAGAGAGAGTAAAAGTAAAGAAAGAGAGATAAAGTGTAAAAGTAAATTAAAGATTGTATAATCTTCTCTCTCTCTTACTTATACAAGGTTAAAAAAATAACCATTGGACACCTGTCAGACATGCAGCAATAATGAATAGTTAATGGTCACGGGAAAACAGTAATCATTACTTATCACATGCAGTTTTTCAAGGAAAAACCGTTCCACTTACCAAGTAATCCCATTAATTGAGGTAAGTCAGTTTTAATTCAAAATTTAAACTGTTCCCACTTATTTAATCATTTTCACTGCAAAACCAATATTCTGTAAAAATATTCAAGTGTGAGAATGACCAAAAAAAATAAATCAAGTAAACAAGTACTGATATTTTAAAATCAGAACTTAATTTATATCAGTAATTAAAATGGTCATCAGAATATGGATATATCAGGATTTAAAAATGCAGCAGAATTTAAAACATCTCAGAGACAAAATCTTGCAAAAATATAAAACTCCATTAATATATTAAGAGAATACATTCATGAAATTGAAATTTACATCAAAACATTACAAGACTGTCCTAAGCTACAAACTCCAACATCAACAGCTTTTATCCTTAGCTAAGAAGCCGGACAAAGCTGACGATGAAGAAAAACAGGAAGAAGAAAACAAATTATTTCTTCTTCCGACTCTCTACAAAAAGAATAGCGAGTCGAATGATTCGCTCTTGTTGGCAGAGAGCTTCCAGCCTTTCTTCTTCCAATCGCTCCAGATGGCGATGGTAGTCCATGTAAAAGAACATGAGGTGTGTGAGAACCTCCTGGGGAACCGAGTCCTAAATCTCATCAGGAATGACAGTTACGTGCCATTCCTGCTGCCAGTTGTAACACCCCCAGATCCGGGGTCGGGGATCCGGGTTGTCACGGTCTTTCTTTCCACAATATCACTTCACTTAATTAATAATAAATAACCTCATGCTGTGACCCCATACTAACACACACCACAACCCGTTATAGTCTCAGAGATGAAATTGAAATAAGTACAAGTCTTTGAATCCACCATTTAAAAGTTATTACAACCCAAAATGATTACTTGATAAATTTACAGTTAATTGCCATTATCTGCCACAAGTTATAATTATACATAATTTGATTCTCAAAAGTAGATGGTCTGAACTACAATGGATCTACCTCTGCAGCTATAGCAGCTACAACATCATCGGAAAGACGCGGGACGCTTCCCACGCGCTTGCGCTGGGTCTGCTGGAGTCTGGCCATCTCTCCTAACTGTTGTTGTGTGATGAAGAAATAAAGCAAGAGTGAGCCTTACAGCTCGCAAGATAATACATAGTGATAACAATAATATAAGTATCTAAATGGATACTTAATAGAATCTCTATCATGTGTAAGATAATTACTTACTAGATATAAGTAAAAACAAGGAATGAAGTTACCAATACTTCACCACACTTATATCATTTATAAAGCTACTTGAACTACCACCGTTCAAAGTATTATAAGTTTTAAGAAAAACATCCCATAGATGAGACCACAAGTTAAGACTTGAATAGATTCAATCTTTGAAATATTATTGAATGAAAAAGTTATGAGATACTTTATTTAGTCCCGATATATATATATCCACATATATATCTCTTTAAACATTTCCTGGAACCTCTGTTATGTAAAGTATGAACAGAGTTTGAAACATCCAATAAATTTTGGAAAGGAAAAGAATTTTGGCATAAACCAGATATCTTGCTGATCAGGCAAAGATACCAATAAGTAACCTTTTCTACTAGTAGATGGATGAATCCCCCACCGGTCATCACCCTGGCCTCATAAGGACCTTGTGCTGGACCGCCACCCGGCCTCTTACGCGTTGATGGACTGCCACCCAGCCACTTACACAATAATAGACCGTACCCCAGCCTGTCGCTTATGCCGACTCAATTAGATGGGCTTACTTCCCGAACATTGGGCAAGTAATCAATTCATTTACCAAAACTGCAACCTCGTTGCGAATATAAAATACACCACAGAGCCGGATTCCCCAGGTTTTGAGCGAGTATTTAAATCCCCTTAAAAAGGAAGATCTTAAATATAAAAATGAGTTTTGGGATCCGCTCTAACTTTAAAAATCATTTTGAAGACTCGAAAACACTTTATAGAGTGTTTGGAGTAAAGCTAATTTAATGAAGTAAATCAGTCCCCAGAATATTTAGAAAATGACTGAATATTATTATTTAAATAATATTCCCATAAAGGATAATCTTTATAAAAATAATTGAAGTAGAAGTATTAAAACTTATACTTGAAACGAGTATTAAATAACCAAAGATATACTTATATGAAAGTATTATCTTTATTTGAATAATTGAAAATAAGTTTGATTATTGACACCTTGTTCTTTAATAAAATAAAGAATATACCTCAGCAAATAATCGGAGTCATAGATCCTCAAATGAATATTCAAATATTATTCAATAAATAATATAAAAGAGTCATAAGCCCTCGAATGAATATTCAAATATTATTCAATAAATAATATAAAAGAGTCATAAGCCCTCAAATGAATATTCAAATATTATGCAATAAATAATATAAAAGAGTCATAAGCCCTCGAATGAATATTCAAATATTATTCAATAAATAATATAAAAGAGTCATAAGCCCTCGAATGAATATTCAAATATTATTCAATAAATAATATAAAAGAGTCATAAGCCCTCGAATGAATATTCAAATATTATTCAATAAATAATATAAAAGTTAAAGTTATCGAATAAACCTTATTTGATTAATAGTTTGGAAAACTATAACCATATATATATATAAATATATATATATATATATCCATATATACAAAATCTACTCGGGATCCTCGACTCCCGGTTTTAGAAAATATTCTCACCTTTGGGTCCCTATACTAAGGGTATATGCAAGTTACCGCTATTCTCTAGCATAGGTATTATCAACTGAACCAACAGATATATATTTCAAGAATATGAAACAGGCATGCATATATACCATATCACATGCTACAATATATCGCAAGAATTTGCTAAATAACCAATATGCATTTATCGCAAGATCATGCATATACAAATGTATACATCACAACAACAGTATAACGAATAGAATACTTGCCTGAGCGACTTGGGGTGATAAAAGGCTCGGGACGAGTCTGGTAACCTATAAACAACAAGTAAGTTGGAATTAAACCAAAATCACTTGTAAATCTATACTTTAACTAACTTAGACTCTAACGCTTGATTTGCGCTCACTGATTTGTTTAAGTCACTCGGGTACCCTCGGCTCCACCATTTTTAATAATTTAACCTTTACGAGTTTTAAAGCGATTCCTTCGCGAGTGTCTTACCAACTGCCTAACACACTTAGCATAAATGTTTCATACATTAATTAACCCTTTTTGGTCTTTAACCTATGTTTCAAAGTAAGGCGAGGGAAAAAGTTTCGTTCGCAAAATGCCGTTACTTGAAACGGTTGTTTCTCCTAAACCGTGCATCGGAATCGAACGAACTACATATCAAAACGAAGCTCGTAACATGAGCTATCTAAACATGGTAGTGGTAATATTCTAGCAGGGGGTTCTCGGGTCCTAATGCTATGCACAAAAACAGTCCAAAGAAAATCGGACGTTACGACGGCTATGTTTACGCGATTTCCAAATTTTAAACCATTCAAAACCAACCACAAACCAACCTCAAATCCAACATACAACCAACACCCATCCTTATCACATCATAACAATCCCAACCAATTCAATTTAATCATTCATACTTATGCCTAAACTTAACTTTAATCATACTTAAGTTCTTTTAAATCAAAACCACAACAATTACCATTCCATTTCACTACCATTCCAAATCCCAAACTCTAAATCATAACAACAAGCTACAATATCATCCTACTAATCAAAATCATCTTATAATATATAGGAATCTAGGGTTTGGAGATGGTATACCTTCCTTGAAGTGGTGGGAGGAGCTAGGAAGCCTTAAGAAGCTTTGAGAAGTCTTAAGAATGCTTGGATCTTCAAGAAAAACAAGAAAAATTTCAAGTTAAAAACTTGAAAACATTATTCATTGTCTTCTTCTTTGATTAAATGAAGAAGATTGAGAAGGAATTAATGGCTTAAACTCATGATATAGTCCTAACTAAGCATGAAGATGATTAGGGAATTATCTTACCAATTTAGGAGGCTTGGATCTTGAGTTTTGAAATTCTTCTTGCCTTTTAAATAGTGAAAAGCCGAGAGCTTCAAGAACAAAGCCTTGGTTGCTTTTTGATTTTTGATGAAAATTATTTTACTTGGCTTGGTTGCTTGGTTTTTGTATTTGATTTAGTCAATTACCTTTTTGCCCTTGAATTTGTGTGGTTACAAAGCTACCACACCTCCTTCCTTCCCATGTCATGCTTATGTCATCCTCATGATGTCATCCTCCCTTCCTTGTCCTCTTTCTATTGGTTGGATGACATCATTCCCACTAATCCATTTGATTAACTTCCTAATCGTTTGCCTAATGACCGCTGATCTGTTATACGGTTCGCTTAACTTTCGTTCTCGTTTATCGTTTGAAGGATCATACCCGGGATCTTATTACTTAGGTTCCCTTAACCTTTCTCAATACATTATATTCCTTTTTATGATCCTCTATTATAATCCTTTAATTTAAATCCTTTTTTTTTATCCTGTTACCTTATACTCAATTCTCTCCGTATCTTGTGGATTTCCGGGAAAAACCAAAGTGTTCGGAATTGGATTCTGACGATCTTTACATACACTTATATACTACATAGAGTACTAATAATATCCCAGAATATCCATAACAGAACCCCTACATAGTGTGGCGTGAAAAGTTTTCTCATTCAGCTAAAACACTATTCACAAGGGTTACAAAAAGTTGAAAATTTTGGGGTTATTACAGTCTCCCCTCCTTAAAAGGATTCCGTCCCAGAATCAAACAGAAAACAAATGGGGGTACTTTTCTAGCATTGTGCTCTCTAGTTCCCAAGTTGATTCTTCCACGTTGTGATTCTGCCATAGTACTCTGACTAGCTTGATCACTTTGTTCCGAAGCACCTGCTCCTTCTTATCCATAATCCTTACTGGCTTCTCCACGTAAGTTAGATCTGGCTGCATATCCACCTGCTCGTACTCCACTATGTGTCTGGCATCCCGATGATACCTCCTTAGCATTGACACATGGAACACATTATGAACTTGTTGCAAATTAGGGGGTAGGGCTAGCTCGTAAGCTAACTTTCCAATCCGTCTTAATATCTCAAAAGGTCCAATGTATCTTGGGCTTAGTTTTCCTTTCTTTCCGAACCTCATTAATCCCTTCCAAGGGGATACTTTCAACAGTACTAAGTCCCCTACTTCATATTCCTTGTCCTTTCGGGCTAGGTCTGCATATTTCTTTTGTCTGTCTTGGGCTGCTACAAGTCGCCCTCTGATAAGATCCACTATATCTTTGGTCCTTTGGACCACTTCGGGTCCGAGCATCTTCCGCTCTCCTACTTCATCCCAGTACAAGGGAGATCGACACCTTCTTCCGTACAGGGCCTCATAAGGCGGCATTCCGATGCTAGCATGAAAGCTATTGTTATAAGAAAACTCGATCAACGGCAAGTGATCATCCCAACTTCCTTTAAGGTCTATTGCACAGACTCTCAACATATCTTCTAGTGTCTGGATGGTCTTTTCACTCTGTCCATCCGTCTGGGGATGGTACGCGGTACTCATATTTAACTTGGTCCCCGCACATTCCTGAAAGCTCCTCCAAAATCTGGAGTTGAACCTAGGGTCTCGGTATGAGACAATGGACGCTGGGACTCCATGTCGTGTCACTATTTCCTTAAGGTAAATGTCCACCAGTCTATCGACTGTGTATCTCTCATTGATAGGAATGAAATGAGCTGACTTTGTCAGTCGGTCTATAATTACCCAAATGGCGTCGTGATTGGCTTTCGTCCTTGGCAAGCCTACAACAAAATCCATCGCTATCTGTTCCCATTTCCATTCGGGAATCTCCAGGGGTCGCAAAAGTCCACTGGGTCTCTGGTGCTCTGCCTTTACTCTTTGGCAAGTCAAACACTTGTTTACCCATTCTGCTACGTCCCTCTTCATGTTGGGCCACCAGTAATATTCCTTCAAATCCCTATACATCTTTGTACTTCCCGGGTGAATGGAATACCTTGAACTATGGCTTTCATCCAAAATCTCATCTTTAAGTTCTTGAACATTCGAAACCCAAATTCGGTAGGAGTACCTCATTATCCCTTTATCATCTTTCTCAGTATGGATCTCCTCTCCAGTCATTGACTTTCTGCCTTCATTCATTATTTTCTCCTGGCACAATCTGATCTTTTCCAATAACTCTGGCTGCATTGAGATCTCAAAAAGCTTTTCAGCTCCGGTTCCGGTTACCTTTACTTCTATTTCCATTCTCTCAAAATCCCTTATCAACTCTTCCGAAGTCGTTATCATTCTGAGTCTCTCCTTTCTACTAAGGGCATCAGCCACCACATTGGCTTTCCCTGGATGATAGAGAATCTCACAATCATAGTCCTTGATTAGTTCTAACCATCTCCTCTGGCGCATGTTGAGCTCTTTCTGCATAAATATGTACTTGAGGCTCTTATGGTCTGTGAAAATTTCGCACTTCTCTCCATACAAGTAGTGCCTCCAAATATTTAAAGCAAATACTATTGCCGCGAGCTCAAGGTCATGAGTAGGATATCTAACCTCGTATTCCTTCAGTTGTCTCGACGCATACGCAATAACTTTACCGTGCTGCATAAGCACACATCCTAATCCTTTGTGCGACGCGTCACTATATATCACAAAATCTCCTTTTCCGTCCGGTAATGCCAATACCGGAGCCGTTATCAACCTTTTCTTTAATTCCTGAAAACTGTTCTCGCATTTCTCCGTCCATTCAAACTTCTCTGTCTTACGAGTAAGTCGTGTCAAAGGGGCTGCGATCTTCGCAAAGTCCTGAACAAATCTACGATAGTAGCCGGCCAATCCTATGAAACTCCTTACCTCTGTGGGTGTGGTTGGCCTTTCCCAATTTGAGGCCGCCTCTATCTTGGAGGGGTCGACCAATACTCCTTCTTTATTGATCACATGTCCTAAAAACTGTACTTCATTCCGCCAGAATTCACACTTCGAGAATTTGGCATATAACTGCTCCTCTCTGAGTATTCCTAGAGCTATCCTCAAATGCTCTGCATGTTCTGCCTCAGTCCTTGAGTAGATCAAAATATCATCGATAAAAACTATCACACACTTGTCCAAGTACTTCTTAAATACTCTATTCATTAAATCCATGAAAGCCGCTGGGGCGTTGGTTAATCCAAAGGACATTACCAAGAACTCATAATGCCCATACCTGGTACGGAACGCTGTCTTGGAAATATCTTCGGGTTTAATCTTTAGTTGGTGATATCCAGTTCTCAGGTCGATCTTGGAAAAATAAACAGCATCCTTTAGCTGGTCGAACAGATCGTCTATTCTAGGTAATGGGTACCTGTTCTTTATGGTTAGCTTGTTCAACTCTCGATAGTCTATGCACAACCTCATGCTCCCATCTTTCTTCTTAACAAATAAAACTGGTGCTCCCCACGGAGACACACTGGGTCTTATCATACCCTTATCCAAGAGTTCCTGCAATTGGATAGCTAATTCCTTCATTTCTAATGGGGCTAACCGGTAAGGTGCTTTTGAAACTGGCGCCGTCCCTGGGGCCAACTCAATAGCAAATTCAATCACTCTATCGGGTGGTAATCCCGGAAGGTCTTGGGGGAATACATCTTCAAATTCGTTGACTACTGGAATATCTTGTAAGTTGGGCACCTCCTTCTGCGTGTCCACCACATAGGCTAGGTAAGCCTCACTTCCTTTTCGTAGCATCCTTTTGGCCTGGGCCATAGTCAAAAATTTCTGCGTCTGCCCCTTTCCTCTAAATATAACTTCTTTCTTCCCGGGGATATTTAACTTAACTTTCTTCCCTTTACAGTCTATCTGAGCATCGTTGCTAGATAGCCAGTCCATTCCCAAAATCACATCGAACTCCCCTAATTTAAAAGGAATCAGATCAACACTGAAAGATTTCTCCCCTATGCCTATCTCACAGGCGGGGTGAATCTGGTTAACAGGAATAATTTCATGATTGGCTATTTCTACTTGTAAGGGTTCTATCAAGGGTTCAGCCTTAAGTTTTAACTTACGCGCAAGGTCCTTTGATATAAAAGATTTAGTTGCTCCCGAATCAAATAAAACATTTGCACTGACTGAATTTAGAGAAAGGGTACCTGCTATCACATCTGAATCTTTCATAGCATCCTGGACTGTCATGTTGAAAGTCCTCGCAGTAGGTGGCTTATTGGAAGCAGCCCTGCTTGCTCCCGAAGCTGCTGGTTTGTTCATTGGGCATTCCCTCTTCCAATGACCTGGGCGTCCGTACTGATGACAAGTGGCGGTTGGAATGACGGCAGGGGTTGATGATGGGCACTTATTTGAGTAGTGGCCTTCCCGACCGCACTTAAAACAGGTTACTGGCTTTCCTTTACACTCCCCAGTGTGATTCCTTCCACATATATTACAGGCTGGCAATGGGGGTCGAGACTGGTTGGAATAGGACATTCTTGACTTCTGGCCGCCCTGGCTCACACTCACACTCATTGGACGCTTAAACCCAGTGTTCCTTCCTGGTAGGGACACTGCTCCTCGATTAAATCTAGTTGGGAAGCTCCTTCCTGCGGAACCTCCACCCATGCTCATACTTTTCCTCTTTATTCCTTTCTTCTCTCTTTCCTTCTGCATCTGTTCACTTCCAACTTCTACAATCGTTGCCTTTTGCACCAGAGTGGCATAGTCTGTAAGCTCAAGGATTGCCACCCTATTCTGAATCCACGGTTTCAGTCCCTGCTGAAACCTCCTAGCTTTCTTTTCCTCGGTGCTCACAAACTCCGACACAAACCTTGATAACTCGGTAAATTTCACCTCGTACTCTGCTACAGACAAGTTATTCTGCTTTAGCTCCAAGAACTTGAGCTCCATCTGGTTTTCCATAAACCTCGGGAAATACTTTCCCAGAAACAACTGACTAAATCTCTCTCAGGTTATAATAGCATCTGCCTCCATGTTTTTCTTGGCCTCCTACCAGTAGTTAGCTTCTCCTTTCAGAAGGTAGGTAGCAAATACAGTCTTCTGTGCCTCCTCGGTACTCAAAATCTCAAAAGATTTCTCCATTTCCTTTAACCATGCCCTTGCCTCAACTGGGTCGGCTGATCCGTGGAACTCAGGGGGCTTAAGGGACTTAAAAGCCCTGAAAGAGTTTGCCACAGCATTGTTACTTCCTTGAGGGGGTGGGTTGGGTTGACGTTCCAAATTCTGCCTTAGAAGTTGCATGAACTGGCCCATGGGATCCATGCCTGGGTTTGGTACTGGTTGCTCAACCTCGGTTTCTCCTTCTTCAGCCTCTATCTCAAATCCCTCAACATCATATGTTTCCTCTTCCTCTTCATACAGGGAGTCATCCTGTTCCACATAATCCTCATCTTCCTCTTCACTGTGCTCCTGGTTCCTATCATCCTGGTTATGGCTTCCCTGGTCTTCAAATCCAGGGTTCGCCCTAGTTCCAATCTTTCTTGGCGGCATGATTCTGATAATAATAAAAACAATTATTGGGAAAATTCAACGTTAGGTGACAATCATATACAACATTGTGCCTTGCACGGCTCTTATAATGGGGAGAACGTATATCGCAATTCTATTATTTTAAGAAAGTTCTAATACGAAGTGCAATAATAATAATGATAAAAATAGTGATCCCGTCACTATGGAACTGAACCGAAAGGAAACAAATATATACATAATGCGAGAAATACATAGTTTGATCTGGTCAAAAGTACAACAGTGCTACAGTCATCTGTCCCAAAAGTGATACACAAGAGTCTATCTGTCTAGTCAGAAAAAGGGATGCTATATACAAGTCAACTATCCCGGAAAATTGGCTCTTACTAAGGCCTCGGCTAACTAGACAACTAGACTATTCCATCATCAATCCTGAATCACACACCGGAGCGGGTCAGCTCCCAAACCCTTTCCATCGCACGACGGAAGATATAGTCGGCCTGCCGCCTGGAGATCCTACCATGACTGTCCCCCTGGAGCGATCTGAGCCTCGCTCGGGATGTGAGCTCTATCCCCGTAAGCTCCCTCCTCAAGGATCGGGGTATAGAAGCCCTAGTCTCATAAGCTCGGGTACGCCTACCCGCCCTCTCTGCATCCAACTCCCTCCTGGCCTCATCTAGTCGGCCCTCGGCAACAGCCACTCGGGTCCTCAATACATCCTGAACATATCCATGAGCTAACGAAGACTGCCTGTGGGCAGGGTCAAGAGGTGGTGAATCCGGAGCCGCTGAGGGTGCCTCCTCGGTCTGCCTAGGCTCGGAAGTATGGGTCTCTGAGCTGTCATCATCAGGAATCCAAGATAGTGGTGGAGGGGTAGGGGCTCTGACCACCGGAAGTGTGGGTAATGGGGTACCAGCATACACTACCATAGGTCCAACACGCTCCTCAGCTACTGGGACCTCATCCAGGTCCTCCTCATCTGGAATAGCAATAACCTCTGTCTCTGACTCCTCTGAGGGGTTCTCCTCATCTGAAACAGCAATGACCTCCGTCTCAGGCTCCTCTGAGGGGTCCTCCTCATCCTCCTCCATCTCAGGCTCCTCCTGATCCTCAACATCTAGCAATGCCTCATCATGCTCACGCTCGAACATCTCAGGGTCCTCTATCTCAGGCGCCTACACATTAAACGAGCTAAGTTACTATCATGATACTTATAAGGGTTCCCGTAAGGGTTTTAACTGTCAGCACTACTTTAAGTAGTCCGACCATGAACTTGGCAAGAGTTCTTATTATCTTTGTGAGTTTGTTATTATATCGACGCATCATCTCTGAGGTTTATAACGCTTAGCTCTGATACCATTTCTGTAACACCCCCAGATCCGGGGTCGGGGATCCGGGTTGTCACGGTCTTTCTTTCCACAATATCACTTCACTTAATTAATAATAAATAACCTCATGCTGTGACCCCATACTAACACACACCACAACCCGTTATAGTCTCAGAGATGAAATTGAAATAAGTACAAGTCTTTGAATCCACCATTTAAAAGTTATTACAACCCAAAATGATTACTTGATAAATTTACAGTTAATTGCCATTATCTGCCACAAGTTATAATTATACATAATTTGATTCTCAAAAGTAGATGGTCTGAACTACAATGGATCTACCTCTGCAGCTATAGCAGCTACAACATCATCGGGAAGACGCGGGACGCTTCCCACGCGCTTGCGCTGGGTCTGCTGGAGTCTGGCCATCTCTCCTAACTGTTGTTGTGTGATGAAGAAATAAAGGAAGAGTGAGCCTTACAGCTCGCAAGATAATACATAGTGATAACAATAATATAAGTATCTAAATGGATACTTAATAGAATCTCTATCATGTGTAAGATAATTACTTACTAGATATAAGTAAAAACAAGGAATGAAGTTACCAATACTTCACCACACTTATATCATTTATAAAGCTACTTGAACTACCACCGTTCAAAGTATTATAAGTTTTAAGAAAAACATCACATAGATGAGACCACAAGTTAAGACTTGAATAGATTCAATCTTTGAAATATTATTGAATGAAAAAGTTATGAGATACTTTATTTAGTCCCGATATATATATATCCACATATATATCTCTTTAAACATTTCCTGGAACCTCTGTTATGTAAAGTATGAACAGAGTTTGAAACATCCAATAAATTTTGGAAAGGAAAAGAATTTTGGCATAAACCAGATATCTTGCTGATCAGGCAAAGATACCAATAAGTAACCTTTTCTACTAGTAGATGGATGAATCCCCCACCGGTCATCACCCTGGCCTCATAAGGACCTTGTGCTGGACCGCCACCCGGCCTCTTACGCGTTGATGGACTGCCACCCAGCCACTTACACAATAATAGACCGTACCCCGGCCTGTCGCTTATGCCGACTCAATTAGATGGGCTTACTTCCCGAACATTGGGCAAGTAATCAATTCATTTACCAAAACTGCAACCTCGTTGCGAATATAAAATACACCACAGAGCCGGATTCCCCAGGTTTTGAGCGAGTATTTAAATCCCCTTAAAAAGGAAGATCTTAAATATAAAAATGAGTTTTGGGATCCGCTCTAACTTTAAAAATCATTTTGAAGACTCGAAAACACTTTATAGAGTGTTTGGAGTAAAGCTGATTTAATGAAGTAAATCAGTCCCCAGAATATTTAGAAAATGACTGAATATTATTATTTAAATAATATTCCCATAAAGGATAATCTTTATAAAAATAATTGAAGTAGAAGTATTAAAACTTATACTTGAAACGAGTATTAAATAACCAAAGATATACTTATATGAAAGTATTATCTTTATTTGAATAATCGAAAATAAGTTTGATTATTGACACCTTGTTCTTTAATAAAATAAAGAATATACCTCAGCAAATAATCGGAGTCATAGATCCTCAAATGAATATTCAAATATTATTCAATAAATAATATAAAAGAGTCATAAGCCCTCGAATGAATATTCAAATATTATTCAATAAATAATATAAAAGAGTCATAAGCCCTCGAATGAATATTCAAATATTATTCAATAAATAATATAAAAGAGTCATAAGCCCTCGAATGAATATTCAAATATTATTCAATAAATAATATAAAAGAGTCATAAGCCCTCGAATGAATATTCAAATATTATTCAATAAATAATATAAAAGAGTCATAAGCCCTCGAATGAATATTCAAATATTATTCAATAAATAATATAAAAGTTAAAGTTATCGAATAAACCTTATTCGATTAATAGTTTGGAAAACTATAACCATATATATATATATATAAATATATATATATATATATATCCATATATACAAAATCTACTCGGGATCCTCGACTCCCGGTTTTAGAAAATATTCTCACCTTTGGGTCCCTATACTAAGGGTATATGCAAGTTACCGCTATTCTCTAGCATAGGTATTATCAACTGAACCAACAGATATATATTTCAAGAATATGAAACAGGCATGCATATATACCATATCACATGCTACAATATATCGCAAGAATTTGCTAAATAACCAATATGCATTTATCGCAAGATCATGCATATACAAATGTATACATCACAACAACAGTATAACGGATAGAATACTTGCCTGAGCGAATTGGGGTGATAAAAGGCTCGGGACGAGTCTGGTAACCTATAAACAACAAGTAAGTTGGAATTAAACCAAAATCACTTGTAAATCTATACTTTAACTAACTTAGACTCTAACGCTTGATTTGCGCTCACTGATTTGCTTAAGTCACTCGGGTACCCTCGGCTCCACCATTTTTAATAATTTAACCTTTATGTGTTTTAAAGCGATTCCTTCGCGAGTGTCTTACCAACTGCCTAACACACTTACCATAAATGTTTCATACATTAATTAACCCTTTTTGGTCTTTAACCTATGTTTCAAAGTAAGGCGAGGGAAAAAGTTTCGTTCGCGAAACGCCGTTACTTGAAACGGTCGTTTCTCCTAAACCGTGCATCGGAATCGAACGAACTACATATCAAAACGAAGCTCGTAACATGAGCTATCTAAACATGGCAGTGGTCATATTCTAGCAGGGGGTTCTCGGGTCCTAATGCTATGCACAAAAACAGTCCAAAGAAAATCGGACGTTACGACGGCTATGTTTACGCGATTTCCAAATTTTAAACCATTCAAAACCAACCACAAACCAACCTCAAATCCAACATACAACCAACACCCATCCTTATCACATCATAACAATCCCAACCAATTCAATTTAATCATTCATACTTATGCCTAAACTTAACTTTAATCATACTTAAGTTCTTTTAAATCAAAACCACAACAATTACCATTCCATTTCACTACCATTCCAAATCCCAAACTCTAAATCATAACAACAAGCTGCAATATCATCCTACTAATCAAAATCATCTTATAATATATAGGAATCTAGGGTTTGGAGATGGTATACCTTCCTTGAAGTGGTGGGAGGAGCTAGGAAGCCTTAAGAAGCTTTGAGAAGTCTTAAGAATGCTTGGATCTTCAAGAAAAACAAGAAAAATTTCAAGTTAAAAACTTGAAAACACTATTCATTGTCTTCTTCTTTGATTAAATGAAGAAGATTGAGAAGGAATTAATGGCTTAAACTCATGATATAGTCCTAACTAAGCATGAAGATGATTAGGGAATTATCTTACCAATTTAGGAGGCTTGGATCTTGAGTTTTGAAATTCTTCTTGCCTTTTGAATAGTGAAAAGCCGAGAGCTTCAAGAACAAAGCCTTGGTTGCTTTTTGATTTTTGATGAAAATGATTTTACTTGGCTTGGTTGCTTGGTTTTTGTATTTGATTTAGTCAATTACCTTTTTGCCCTTGAATTTGTGTGGTTACAAAGCTACCACACCTCCTTCCTTCCCATGTCATGCTTATGTCATCCTCATGATGTCATCCTCCCTTCCTTGTCCTATTTCTATTGGTTGGATGACATCATTCCCACTAATCCCTTTGATTAACTTCCTAATCATTTGCCTAATGACCGTTGATCTGTTATACGGTTCGCTTAACTTTCGTTCTTGTTTATCGTTTGAAGGATCATACCCGGGATCTTATTACTTAGGTTCCCTTAACCTTTCTCAATATATTATATTCCTTTTTATGATCCTCTATTATAATCCTTTAATTTAAATCCTTTTTTTTATCCTGTTACCTTATACTCAATTCTCTCCGTATCTTGTGGATTTCCGGGAAAAACCAAAGTGTTCGGAATTGGATTCTGACGATCTTTACATACACTTATATACTACATAGAGTACTAATAATATCCCAGAATATCCATAACAGAACCCCTACATAGTGTGGCGTGAAAAGTTTTCTCATTCAGCTAAAACACTATTCACAAGGGTTACAAAAAGTTGAAAATTTTGGGGTTATTACACCAGTCCTCACAGCTCAACTCCATGTTGAAGTTTTCATAGTTTAAAAACATATTGTATTTGACCATGATTGTGTTGGTATGAAGGAAAAGAGAGTGAGTATGTGAGAAAAGAAATGATGTGTAGGCTGATTTGAGGTGTTGGTTTATATAGGCAATAGAATGCCAAGAGACACAAGGAAATTTAATGCTGACAGGTAGAAATAATTCTACCTCGTCTCCCTACACTGGGAAGAAGAAAAACAGTCATTGGAAGTGTAAAACAGGGTTTAATGCGCACAAGAAACAAGTAAATATTACTGTGCATGTACGTGTTCCACTAACCCTAATTGTATTGATTGTTAATATCTCACCCGTACATATTCTTATTTAAAATAAGACTGTTTCAGATTTTAACCATAAATAAGTCAAATAAAGGATCAGAATTTAATATCAGCACTTAGACTTATATCAGGACTTAACAGTCATCAGAACATGATTTCTTAACTCGAAAAATGAATGCCTATCTCTGTGATTCTTCACACAAATTCTGATTTCGGTTCTTCAGAACTTATTTATCATAACTTCCATCAGAACTTGTCCTCAGAATTTATGCAATCTGACACATAAACTGTTCATCTAAAACAACATTGAACGCCACAGTAATTTTCATCATTCATATGGAGTGTAAGTGTGTGCATTAAGCAAAATATCAGACAAAGAGTAAAGTCTGATTCACTTCAGTACATCTTAGAAATAAGGCATAACTAAGAACTTTACTAAAAATCTGTCATTATTCTGAAGTTTACTTTTGAATGAGTTCATGCAAGAGTCCACCTCAACTGTTTTGTGCTTATTTTATGCATCTTTTGAAATTCTATTTTACAGTGGCTTCTCAGTGTAAGTGAGTCACGACTGCTTATCAGAATTTATGCTATTATCAGAGTATTTCTCCAGTAATCATAGAGTGTGAAAAGTCACCAAGAAAAATAATTATTTGCTTTTCTGATGCATATTACTTAATACCAGCAATGCACTTGGGTCGTCCCTTCCACATTTTTACTCTAGATCTCAAAGGAGTGCCTGATTTTTATTCCCTTTTCTTTTACTTTTTCTTTTGATGAGTGAGGTTTATCAGCACTTAGTACATCCATCAGATTTACTAACATCAGAACTTAACAGATGAGAAGCATTATTCTAGTTTTTGACTTAGTAATAAGATAGACAAAGTAAACGTGACTAAGCTCAATATCAGAATTTGCTTGTGTCAATAGATTTCCACATAAATAATTACTTCTAACATGGGATCTCTAGTATGTTAAAGACTACTAGGTCAGCATCCAGCACAGTTATCCTCATAGGATTGAATAGCCACAGAAACAGTCAGTTCACTATCAGAGTTTAGAAATTCACATCAAACAACAATCAATACTTAAGCAATTTTCAATTAAGCACAGATTATACAAAGAGAGTAATTTCTGTAAATACTGATCCTAAAGTCTGATGCATCAGAACAAAACTAGGCAGATTTGGAGAAAGAACCTGAAACCATTCCAAGTTCATTTACCAATCTTGTAAAAGTAGCTTCACACAGTGGTTTTGTGAAGATATCTGCTAGTTGTTGACCTGTTGGAACAAAGTACAATTCCACTGTACCTTTATCCACATGTTCCCTTATGAAGTGGTACCTAATGCTGATATGCTTTGTCATTGAGTGTTGAACTGGATTACCTATCATAGCAATAGCACTTTGATTATCACAGTAAATAGGGATTTTAAAATATGTTAACCCATAATCCAGTAACTGATTCTTCATCCAAAGAATCTGTGCACAACAGCTTCCTGCAGCAATGTATTCTGCTTCTACAGTTGATGTGGAAATTGACTTTTATTTCTTGCTAAACCAAGAAACCAATCTGCCTCCAAGAAATTGGCAGCTTCCACTTGTGCTTTTCCTGTCAATTTTGCAACATGCAAAATCTACATCTAAGTAACCTATTAGTTTGAAATCTAATTCTCTGGGATACCACAATTCCAGATCAGCTGTTCCTTGAAGATACTTGAAAATTCTTTTCACAGCTGTTAAGTGAGGTTCTCTTGGATCTGCTTGAAATCTTGCACAAAGACAAGTAGCATACATGATATCAGGTCTACTAGCAGTTAGATAGAGTAATGAGCCAATCATACCTCTGTAATCAGTAATACCTACTGATTTACCAGTATCCTTATACAGTTTTGTTGCAGTAGCCATGGGAGTGGATGCACTTGAACAATCTTGCATTCCAAATTTCTTCAGCAAATTTCTGGTGTACTTGGTTTGACAAATAAAAGTGCCTTCTTCATACGGCTTGACTTGAAGGCCCAGAAAATAGCTAAGCTCCCCCATCATACTCATTTGATATCTTGACTGCATCAGTTTGGCAAACTTCTTGCAAAGTCTGTCATTTGTAGAACTAAAGATGATATCATCAACATATATCTGAACCAGAAGTAAGTCTTTTCCATGGTTGAGGTAGAACAGTGTTTTGTCTATAGTTCCTCTGTTAAATCCACTTTCCAGAAGAAACTGAGCTAAAGTCTCATACCATGCTCTTGGAGCTTGCTTAAGGCCATAAAGTACTTTATCAAGCCTGTAGGCATGATTAGGATATTTGGGATCTACAAAGCCTGGAGGTTGTTCAACATATACTTCCTCCTCCAATTCTCCATTGAGAAAAGCACTTTTCACATCCATTTGAAAGATAATAAACTTTTTGTGAGCAGCATAAGCCAAAAATATCCTTATGGCTTCCAATCTAGCAACTGGTGCAAATGTTTCATCATAATCAATTCCCTCTTGTTGAGAATATCCTTTTGCAACCAACCTTTCCTTATTCCTTGTAATTATGCCATCACTATCAGTTTTATTTCTGAATACCCACTTTGTATCAACAACAGATCTGTTCTTTGGTCTTGGCACTAGGGTCCAGACTTTGATTCTTTCAAATTCATTTAACTCTTCCTGCATTGCTTGCACCCAATCGGCATCTTGAAGAGCTTCTTCCACTTTCTTTGGTTCAGTCTGAGAAAGAAAAGAATTGTAAAGACATTCACTTGAAGTAGATGTTCTAGTTCTGACACCTGCATCAGGATTTCCAATTATTAAGTCAGGTGTATGTGATTTAGTCCACTTCCTTGCATATGGAAGGTTTTCTCTAGAACTGGATGCTCCCCCATGATCCATGCTATCTTCATCAACATTTTCTGATGCTCCCCCTGAAACTATGCTCTCTGAGTTGGATCCTTCAGAATTTAAGTTTTCAGAACTATCAGAACTTGGCTTATCAGAACTTGACGAATCAGAACTTGAAGAGCCAGTTGTATGTTCTGATGCTTCTTGAGAGGTGGTTGTATCTTGAGTATGCTCCCCCTGTATAGGTGCATCTTCCTTTGGCGTAGTCACCACAGTTTCAATAATATCAGAATTTAAGTCTTCATTTTCAAATCTCAGCTGATCATGATCATTGAAATCTTCAAGTCCAGTAATCTTCTTATCATCAAAAGAGACATTGATAGATTCTATGAACACTCTTGTTCTCAAGTTATAGACTCTGAAGGCTTTTGTGGAAAGTGGATATCTAACAAAGATTCCTTCATCAGCTTTTAGATCAAATTTGGATAGCTGTTCAGGGTGAGTCTTAAGAACAAAATATTTGCATCCAAATACATGAAAATACTTCAGATTTGTAACACCCCCAAATCCGGGGTCGAGGATTCGGGTCGTCACGGGTTCCATTTCCCTTATCAATACTTAATCTTAACAGTCAACCAACTACTGAGTACTGTGACCCCACAATATACACACACACACCACAAGTTATAGTCTCACAGATGAATACCAAAAATAACACAAGTCATTTTATTCCACATAATAATCCATTACACCTCAAGAAGGTTCTGAATAAATTTTACATTTCTTTGCCATTATTACAATTCATATTATACATAAGTCTGGTTCATCAATAGTTGAAAACCTAGCCTATTGGTAGCTCCTACCTCAGCTACGGCGGCATCAACGCTTCCAGAAAACTGCGGAACGTTTTCTAACCGCTTGCGAATTGGAAGTTTGGTCTTGTTCATCTTTTCTATCTGTTGTTGTGTGATGAAAGAAGAAAGCAAGGGTGAGCAACAAGCCCACCAAAATAATATGTATAATAATTTACAATATATGAGCATTCTCATAGTACTCATGAAAGTCTTGGTCAAGAAGAAATGAACCAAGTTTGATATCTTACTGCGACCAAGTCGCAAAATATTCAGTATATATATAAATATACTTTTCAAAATCTTGGAAGTCCTCCTCCATGTATAATGTACACAGAGTTCCAGTTTATAACTGTATAAAACTATTGTTGCAAGGTGATCTCATATATCTAACCTTGTCTCAACATTTTTCTGAAAATCTTTGTCATGCATAAGATAATCATTTACTAGATATAAGTTTAAAAGATGAAGTTACAAAATACTCCAATATACTTATATCTTTTCCGAATACTACTTGAACTACCACCGTTCAAGTTATAATTAGTTCATCCCATAGATTAAGCTACAAGACAAAACTTGTATATAATCAATCTTTAAAATATCATCAAAATAAAATGAAGTTACGAGATACTTCATTTGATGCAAACATCATTTTGAAAACTGGACCCTGCCAACACTCAACAATCACCCAACCGTACCTATCTATCGAAGTGCTCTGGGTAGTGTTGCAGAAATATCCAATTGGATGATGAACTCATTACGGGAGTTTGTCGCGCCAAGAAGACCACTTACGATGATCAGTCGTAGTAGTCCAACCCCACCATTTTCTACATGTAGAGGAGAACCTGTCGGATTTACTTGTCAACCGAACACTGGACTCCTAAGGAATGGACCGTCTTAGCGGAACTTCCGAGCCATTTGGGCCAATATAATAAGGCTGGGCCGGCGCTACTCGACCACTTACGCCACTCCTAGTTCAGATGAAATCCATGACTCTGAAACGTAAAGCTCGTCCCCCCTTTCCCCAAGTAGAAACTTGTTGATACGGCTCCACCAAGAAGTCGTATCTAGTTGGAAAGGAAAACACACCGATATTTCCCAGGCGATGCCTGTTAATGGATTAACTTGTTCCAAGAATTTTACTTCCCGAGTATTGGGTAAGTAATCAAAAACTCTTTTATCAAAATAGCAACCTTGTTGCGAATATAAAACACACCACAGAGCCGGATCCCTCAGATTTTGAGCGAATATTTAAATCCCCTCTGAAAGGAAGATCTTAAATATATAAAAAAATGAGTTTTGAGGTCCGCTCTAACTTTTAAAATCATTTTGAAGGCTCGCAAACATTTTTAAGAATGTTTGGAGTAATGCTGATTTAATAAAATAAATCAGTCCCGATTTATTAGAAAATATCCGAATATTATTATTTAAATAATATTATCATAAAGAATAATCTTTATAAAAATAATTGAAGTAGAAGTTGTAAAACTACCTATACGAAAGTAATATCTTTATTTGAATAATCAAAAGTAAGTTTGATTATCGACACATTATTCCTTAATAAAATAAGTAATAATAATTAGTAATTAATCGGAGTCATAAGTCCTCGAATGAATATTCAAAATAATATTCATTAATAAAATATATGGAGTCATAAGCCCTCGAATGAATATTTAAAATAATATTCATTAATAAAATAAACGGAGTCATATGTCCTCAAATGAATATTCAAAATAATATTCATTAATAAAATAAAGTTATCGAATAAACCTTATTTGATTCATAGTTTTAAAAACTATTCATATATATATATATAAATATATATATATATATATATTATACTCGGGAGCATCGACTCCCGGTTTTAGAAAAAAATGTTCACCTTTGGGTCCCCTATACTAAGGGTATATGCAAATTACCGCTTATCTCTAGCATAGATATTATCAACTGAATCGGCAGATAAATGTATCAAGAATACGAAACAGGCATGCATATATACCATATCACATGCTACAATATATCGCAAGAATTTGCTAAATAACCATTATGCATCTATCACAAGATAATGCATGTACAAATGTATACATCACTACAACAGTATAACGGATAGAAAACTTGCCTGAGTGCTCTCGGATAGACTTAAGCTTAGAGAGGGTCCGATAACCTATGAACAACAACATAAGTCGGAATTAAACCCCGGTCGCTTAAGAAACTAGACTTTAACCATCTAGAGTCCTAACGTTCACTTTCGCGCTTAACGATTCACTTAAGTCGCTCGAGTACCCTCGGCTCCACCATTTTTAATAAATTAACCATTAGGGGTTTTAAGGCGATTCTTTTGCGAGTGCCTTACCAACTTCCTAATACACTTTATATAAATGTTTCATACTCCAATTAGTCTTTTAGGTCTTTAACCTATGTTTCGAAGTAAGGCGAGGGAAAATGATTCGTTCACGAAACGCCGTTACTTAAAACGGTCGTTTCTCCTAAACCGTACATCAGAATCAAACGAACTACAAATCAAAACGAAGCTCGTAACATGAACTATCTAATCATGGCAATGGTCAAAACCTAGCAGTGAGTTCCCGTGTCCTAATGTTAAGAACAAAAACAGCCTAAAGTAACTCGGACATTACGACGGCTATGTTTACGCGATTACCCAAATTTAAACCACTCTAAATCATCTCACAATCAACTCACAATCAACAACAACTCAAGATACACATCAATTCTACTGATTTCAGTCATAATAAGCTCAAGGATCTCAATCCAATCATATATTATAACACCTCTAAATTCAACTAAACTACTTAATAATTAAGCTCGAATCATGCTTATCATTCAAATTACTACTCATCCATCCAAACCATCTCCAAACTTCAACACTCAAACTTATTACTAAAGGGTGTGAAGATTTATACCTTTCTTGGAGGGTGTAAAGTTACTAGGGAGCCTCAAAGAACCTTGATTTATCCTTATATAACCTTGATCTTGCAAATGAAATCAAGAAACACAAAGTTAAAATTTGAAAACACTATTCACCCTAATCTTTGGTGAATTAATTAGCTATGAATCCATTTGAATCAAGAGCTTAAAATCATACCCAAGCTAAGTTATGAAATGTAGAATTCATAAAACAAACCATGGAATTTATGCTTGAGTGGAGCTTGGACTTTGGATTTTTCTTCCTTGCTTTTTCCTTGAAAGCCGAGAGCAAAGATGAAGAATGGTGAAATAACTTTGTATTTTGGTGAAATGATTTGTTGGTTGGTTGATTTTGATTTATTTTGTTTTGTTTTATTACCTTTTACCATGGTAACTTTTGTGTGGTTCTAATTCAACTAACAACACACTTGCTTTGGTCATGCTTATGTCACCAAGTGATGTAACCCTCCCACCTTTGTCCTCTTCTTATTGGTTTGATGACATCATCCCCACTAACCGCTTTGATTAACTTCTAATTACTTGGCTAATGACCGCTGATATGTTATACGGTTCGCTTAACTTTCATTTTCGTTTATCGTTTGAGGGATCATACCCAGGATCTTATTACTTGGGTTTCCTTAACCTTTCTCAATACATTATATTCCTTTTATGATCATCTCTTATAATCCTTGAATTTAAATCCTTTTTATCCTGTTACCTTATACTCAATTCTTTCGGTATCTGGTGGATTTCCGGGAAAATCAAAGTGTTCGGATTTGGATTCTGACGATCTTTACATACACTTATATACCACATAGAGTACTAATAATATCCCAGAAGATCAATAAAAGAACCTCTACATAGTGTGGCATGAAAAGTTTTCTTATTCAGCATAATCAGCAAAACACTATTTATAAGGGTTTCAAAAATTCCAAAAATTGGGGTTATTACAGTCTCTCCTCCTTAAAAGGATTTCGTCCCGGAATCAGATAGAAAATGAATAGGGATACTTTCTTAGCATTGCACTTTCTAACTCTCAAGTCAATTTTCCCACATTGTGGTTCTACTATCAAACTCTGTCTAGTTTGATAACCCTTCTCCAAAGCACTTGTTCCTTTTCGATCTATAACCCTTTCTGGTTGCTCCATATAGGTTACGTCTGGTTGCATGCCTATGCGCTCATATGCCCCTATTTGTCTGGCATCCGAATTATACTTCCTTAACATTGATACGTGGAACACGTTTTGAAATTGCTACATGTTTGGGGGTAGGGATAGCTCATATGCTAACTTCCCAATACGTCTTAATATATCCAAAAGTCCAACAATTCGTGGGCTTAGCTTTCCTTTCTTTCCGAACCTCATCCATCCTTTCCAAGGGAATACCTAAGATAGCACTAGGTCCCCTACTTCCTATTCTTTGTCCTTTCATATCAAATCAACATACTTCTTATGTCCATCTTGGGCTACTACCAGCCGTCCTCTGATTAGATCTATTATATCCTTGATCCTTTGGACTACTGCGGGTCTGAGCATCTTGCACTCTACAATCTTCATCCTAACATAAGGGAGATCGACATTGTCTTTCCTCAAAGATCTCATAAGGCGATATCTCGATACTGAGATACGATCTATTATAGACGAGATTTTACAAAAAAAAAAATTCGTAAGAAAACTCAATCTGCGTTAAGTGATCATTCCAAATTCTTTCAAGTCTATTGCACAAAATCTCATCATAGCTTCTAGCATTATAGCTTTTGCTTCTCAATACCCATTCTTTTCTAGTTCATAAGTGTTACTATCTTCAGTACATAATACTATTATGGCTATACTTTTGCTCGTTAGCGTTCTATAACCTTTTAATAACCGCGTCAACCTTAGCATCACGAACGCGTTAGATTCGGAATACCCCTGCACTGATACTACTCCTTTCTAGCTGCTTTTATCTTCGAAAGCTTAGTCCTTCATATAGAAGTAAAAGAATTTATTGAGAGATCACTATGATCATGAACACTTGTTATATCGCATAGTTAGTACAGAAGGTGGCCAGCCTTTAGTATTTGACAAGCAATTAAACAACATGTGGTATCCTACTAGGCTTCTATCACACAGATAGATAGTCATTCGGCAATACCTCCCCTTCTGGAAGGGTTGTTCTTCTCAGCTTACATGAAATGAAAAAGGGAGAAAAGAATGAATTGAAGAGAATTGTATATATAAAAAAAAATATACTGCCATAAAATATCTGGCTTGGAATCTACCTCTGAACTATAGAGGTTTATCATAGGAGAACAAAACATATATGTATATATATCAACATCAAGTATTATCGCATCACATTTCATATGCTTAAATATTTTTGCTATTCTGTCCATCATTCTATGGACCCATGCTCTTCCTCGAGCTTATACTCAATCATCTTTGAAACTCCCTCGACATCGAAAATTGAATCTGGGATCTCATTCTAGACATCGTCGTTACTAGAATTCTATGCTTGCATCGCAACCTTCCTCGTATAGTAATACGACTCTCTATTGATAAGAAGGAATAAATATTCAATAGGTAGATAATCTACTTAATCAGTCTATTCAACGATAACTTATACATCACCACAACCCGATTAGGGGTACCCAATCTCAACATCCATTACACTACAACTCTCACGGTTGTAATCGGCTCATTATTCAAAGAATCGTTGCTGCATTACTATGGTCCACCACTGACCTACTGTCGTCATTCATTTTCCTTGGAATCTTAATAGCTAACCATACGGAGTCCATACCTGTCGTATCAAATTCTTCTAAGGAGTTAACATAATTACCATTCATAATTCATAAAGAACACTCCAAATTCTGACGTACTTTCATGACATGAAGCAGATAAAATTGTAGAAGAGTTTCAATCAAAGCAACGATAGCAGGTTAATACCATTCTTAATCATATGCCTTGAATAGAAGACTTAACTCAAAGGTTCGTCTAGTCCTTTTTTTTTGAAACATGGTCCTGGCTTATCTCAAGATAGTACCTTCTGAGATAGATAGCCCGCTCATGGCGATTACACGAATTAAACCTTTACCAACTACTATTACGGTTGGATATTGCACAGTCATCAGAAGGAATGTCAATCTTCCAAACCATAATACAACCTTCACATCTTTAACCATCATCACTGTATTCCTTTGGCACAAGCGCCTATAATTATCCTCTTACCTTTAAAGTGTCGGCCACCTCTTTGGCCTTTCCTGATAATAAAATTTCCTTACAGTCAATGTCATTTTAACCACCTCCAAATAAATTTTCTACCTCATTTCAATCACTGCTTATATGAAGATGTTTTCCTTAAAATCTGATGAGTAAAAAACATATCACCTTTTTTCCATAAGTTATTGCCTCAGTCTTTAGAGGTTAATTACTGTCACGACTGACTCTCAAACATACTTAGAACATCTTTTATCTTAGGTCCTAATTGCCCTGAACAATTTCGACCTTTACTGGTTTGATCCATACTTTCTCGTGGTTTAACACGTGCCCCACTTGGCATCATTATAATTACGTCATATTTCCTTTATCAATATTTCTATTCTTGAGAATTTTGAATATTACCTTTCTCCTTGTAAAACCTCTAAGGGTATCCTTGAATTGTTCCTCCTGTATTCCCTAGATACAGGGCATATCAAGATACCATTTATTAATACCAGAATCATTGTCTATATACTTCTGAAAAATTTCTCCACTGATTCTTAAAGGTTGTTATTACCTTAATCCTTTCCAATTCATACTGTCAAAACTCATACTATCCCTATTAAGGGTGAAATGCCAACCTTTATGCATTCCCCTAGGATTCATTTTAAGTTACCGATGTTCTATCCTTAATTCCACCTTTAAAAAGGTACATGCATCCTTTTATGGATAAATCAAGTCATATATCCCTGATAAGGGTGTCTTATTCAATCATTCCCACCTCGATAGTATATGCCGAATTTCACAATAACATCTGTATTCAAAATGTGGTCAATCAATATGGCCTCCAAAAGATAACAACGGTTATCCGCTTTTATTGCCTAAATTGGGTAACGATAACAAGGATGTTCTGGAAGATATTGGTCGTGTTCAACGTGAACTTCTTCTTAATAATTCCTTATTTACTTTTTTTATTTATCTCAACAGTCATCTCAATGTTGGGATATCTTTCATACCTGGTGTCTCCCTTACTGGGTATCAAGCCACCGGTCTTACACTTCATATTCTTGAAGGTCTCTTCCTTCATCCAATTTTCCTAATTTCTTACTTTCTTGACTCTTTAGTCCATCCGTGTTTCCTTATTAATCAATCGATCTATCTCAAAGTTTCATCGAATACTGTCAACTTCAAGGGAATTAACTATACGTATCGCCTACGCCTTCAAACCTTGAATTTATCTCATGATCAGTCACCATCACGCTGATGATGACACACTTCTCTATATTTATTGCAAGGGTTTCTTAGGGTTTCCCATACCTAACTCCCTTATCACTTCTCAACTCTATTTCCTTTATATTCCTTTATACTCCTACCCTTTTCAGTCTTTTATTTTCGTTTCCATTACAACCATTACATGAACCAACACAATATAAGCATTGATTTCAAACATCCCGTCATTCTAGATTCGTGTCCTCAGAACGAATCTTGACAACTTTTATAACTTAAATTCATAATTCATCATACTTGTCCGCTTTTGTTCTGGCTCTAAAGTTTTTATACTACCTTCATAACCTTGGGAGTTACTTTCCCAAAAACAATTGACTGAACTTTAATCAGTTTATTCTAACCTCTGGCTCCGTGCCTTTCTTGGTCTTTCACCAGCGGGTGGCCTCTCTCTTAGGAGGGTAAGTGACAAAATAGTCTTTTTTGATTCGTTAATCATTTAGAATCTCAAATGATTCCTATATTTCCTTTAGCCAGGCTCTTGCCTTGACTGGGTTCGTTTGTTCCTTGGAACTCTAAGAGCTTAGTGACTTAAAGGTCCTGAAAGAATTTCCCACCGCACTGTCCCCTTAGGGTGGTGGTTGGGGATAATAGTCTAAGTTCTCTTTAGACAGGTCCATGAATTGTCGTATAGGAGTATCGTCTCAGGTCTCCTTTCCTTACTCGACTTTCAGTTTCCTTAGTATGAAATGTTTCATCCTTCTCCCATACTTGGGGTTATCTTATACGTTAAAATCCTTGTTTTCCACTTCATTATGTTATGGGCTCCTTCTTTCTTAATGGCAACCTACCTGACTATCACATTCGGGGTTTGCCCTAAATCTTATTCCTCGAGCTATGGATTTCGTCTAAGATCCAGTCCTTACGCTCTTAAACATTTGGAACCCAAATTCTGTAGGAATACCTCATTATTCCCTTATCATCTTTCTCGGTACTAATCTTTTATCTAACTATTGGCTCTCTGCCTTCATTCATCTATTTTTCTGGCACAATATGTTCTTTTCCGATAATTCGGACTGTATTGCAATCTCAAACAGCTTTTCAGTACCGGCTCCGGTTACCTTCACTTCTATTTCCATTTTCTCAAAATCTCTTATAAACTCTCCCAAAAACATTTTTATCTTGAGTCTCTCCTTTATACTAAGGGCATTAGCCACCATTATGGCTTTCCCTGGATGATAAAGAATCTCATAATCATAATCATTGATTAGCTCTAACCACCTCCTCTGGCGCATGTTGAGCTCTTTCTGCGTGAAAATGCACTAGAGCACTTATGGCTTGTGTAAATCTCGCATTTCTCTCCATACAAGTAGTGCCTCCAATCTTTAGGGCAAAACTATCGCCATGAGCCCAAGCTCATGGGTGGGTATATCGAACTTTATATTCCCTTAATTATATTGACGCGTACGCGATTACCTTGTTGTGCTGTATAAGAAGCACCCTAATTCCTTATGCGAAGCGTCACTACAATTCACAAAATCTCCTTTTTCATCCGGCAACGCCAACATAGAGGCCGCCACCAACCTTTGCTTTAGTTGTTAAAAGCTTTTCTCATATTTCTCTGTCCATTCAAACTTCTTAGTCTTACGAGTAAGCCGCGTCAAAGGGGCTACTATCTTTACAAACTTGAACGAACCTCCGGTAGTGACCGGCCAATCCTACCTCTGGTAGTTTACCTAACCATGGTCATCAATTCCTCAGTGGTCCTTTATTCATTCTTGTCAGGATCCTCCACGGAATCCTCCTCAGCCACAATCCCTTCTAGGACAACATCCTCAACCGCTACATCCTCAATATGAACATCATCTGGTCCTGTGTTAGGACGCTCTATCGGATCCACAATCCGATCTCCAATTAGTAATAAAACATCATCACGCTGTTTCTCCTCATCCTCAGGGTTTGGAGTCCCGCTACCATATACGATAACGAACTACGCTTCTATCACGATATTTATAAGGGTTCCCATAAGGGTTTTAACTGTCAGTACTACGTTAGGTAGCTCGACTATGAACTTGGCAAGAGTTCTTATTATCTTAGTGAACTTATTATCTTAACGTCACATCATCTCTGAGGTTTATAACGCTTGGCTCTGATACCATTTCTGTAACACCCCCAAATCTGGGGTAGGGGATTCGGGTCGTCACGAGTTCCATTTCCCTTATCAATACTTAATCTTAACAGTCAACCAACTACTGAGTACTGTGACCCCACAATATACACACACACACCACAAGTTATAGTCTCAGAGATGAATACCAAAAATAACACAAGTCATTTTATTCCACATATTAAGCCATTACACCTCAAGAAGGTTCTGAATAAATTTACATTTCTTTTCCATTATTAAAATTCATATTATACATAAGTCTGGTTCATCAATAGTTGAAAACCTAGCCTATTGGTAGCTTCTACCTCAGCTACGGCGGCATCAACGCTTCCAGAAAACTGCGGAACGTTTTCTAACCGCTTGCGAATTGGAAGCTTGGTCTTGTTCATCTTTTCTATCTGTTGTTGTGTGATGAAAGAAGAAAGCAAGGGTGAGCAACAAGCCCACCAAAATAATATGTATAATGATTTACAATATATGAGCATTCTCATAGTACTCATGAAAGTCTTGGTCAAAAAAAATGAACCAAGTTTGATATCTTACCGCGACCAAGTCGCAAAATATTCAGTATATATATGTATATATACTTTTCAAAATCTTGGAAGTCCTCCTCCATGTATAATGTACACAAAGTTCCAGTTTTAACTGTATAAAACTATCGTTGCAAGGTGATCTCATATATCTAACCTTGTCTCAACATTTTTCTGAAAATCTTTGTCATGCATAAGATAATCATTTACTAGATATAAGTTTAAAAGATGAAGTTACAAAATACTCCAATATACTTATATCTTTTCCGAATACTACTTGAACTACCACCGTTCAAGTTATAATTAGTTCATCCCATAGATTAAGCTACAAGACAAAACTTGTATAGAATCAATCTTTAAAATATCATCAAAATAAAATGAAGTTACAAGATACTTCATTCGATGCAAACATCATTTTGAAAACTCGACCCTGCCAACACTCAACAATCACCCAACCATAGCCTTTCTATCAAAGTGCTCTGGGTAGTGTTGCAGAAATATCCAATTGGATGATGAACTCATTACGGGAGTTTGTCGCGCCAGGAAGACCACTTACGATGATCAGTCGTAGTAGTGCAACCCCACCATTTTCTACATGTAGAGGAGAACCTGTCGGATTTACTTGTCAACCGAACACTGGACTCCTAAGGAATGGACCTTCTTAGCGGAACTTCCGGGCCATTTGGGCCAATATAATAAGACTGGGCCGGCGCTACTCGACCATTTACGCCACTCCTAGTTCAGATGAAATCCATGACTCTGAAACGTAAAGCTCGTCCCCCCTTTTCACAAGTAGAAACTTGTTGATACGGCTCCACCAAGAAGTCGTATCTAGTTGGAAAGGAAAACTCACCGATATTTCCCAGGCGATGCCTGTTAATGGATTAACTTGTTCCAAGAATTTTACTTCCCGAGTATTGGGTAAGTAATCAAAAACTCTTTTATCAAAATAACAACCTTGTTGCGAATATAAAACACACCACAGAACCGGATCCCTCAGGTTTTGAGCGAATATTTAAATCCCCTCTGAAAGGAAGATCTTAAATATATAAAAAAATGAGTTTTGAGGTCCGCTCTAACTTTTAAAATCATTTTGAAGGCTCGCAAACATTTTTAAGAATGTTTGGAGTAATGCTGATTTAATAAAATAAATCAGTCCCGATTTATTAGAAAATATCCGAATATTATTATTTAAATAATATTCTCATAAAGAATAATCTTTATAAAAATAATTGAAGTAGAAGTTGTAAAACTTATACTTGAAATGAATATTAAATAACCAAAGATATACTTATACGAAAGTAATATCTTTATTTGAATAATCAAAAGTAAGTTTGATTATCTACACATTATTCCTTAATAAAATAAGGAATAATAATTAGTAATTAATAGGAGTCATAAGTCCTCGAATGAATATTCAAAATAATATTCATTAATAAAATATACGGAGTCATAAGCCCTCGAATGAATATTTAAAAAAATATTCATTAATAAAATAAACGGAGTCATATGTCCTCGAATGAATATTCAAAATAATATTCATTAATAAAAATAAAGTTATCGAATAAACCTTATTTGATTCATAGTTTTAAAAACTATTCATATATATATATATATATATATATATATATTATACTCGGGAGCTTCGACTCCCGGTTTTAGAAAAAAATGTTCACCTTTGGGTCCCCTATACTAAGGGTATATGTAAATTACCGCTTATCTCTAGCATAGGTATTATCAACTGAATCAGCAGATATGTGTATCAAGAATACGAAACAGGCATGCATATATACCATATCACATGCTACAATATATCGCAAGAATTTGCTAAATAACCATTATGCATCTGTCACAAGATAATGCATGTACAAATATATACATCACAACAACAATATAACGGATAGAAAACTTGCCTGAGTGCTCCCGGATAGACTTAAGCTTAGAGTGGGTCCGATAACCTATGAACAACAACATAAGTCGAAATTAAACCCCGGTCGCTTAAGAAACTAGACTTTAACCATTTAGAGTCCTAACGTTCGCTTTCGCGCTTAACGATTCACTTAAGTCGCTCGAGTACCCTCAGCTCCACCATTTTTAATAAATTAACCATTAGGGGTTTTAAGGCGATTCTTTCGCGAGTGCCTTACCAACTGCCTAATACACTTTACATAAATGTTTCATACTCTAATTAGTCCTTTTAGGTCTTTAACCTATGTTTTGAAGTAAGGCGAGGGGTAATTATTCATTCGCGAAACGCCGTTACTTAAAACGGCCCTTTCTCCTAAACTGTACATTAGAATCAAACGAACTACATATCAAAACGAAGCTCGTAACATGAACTATCTAATCATGGCAATGGTAAAAACCTAGCAGTGAGTTCCCGGGTCCTAATGTTAATAACAAAAACAGCCTAAAGTAACTCGGACATTACGACGGCTATGTTTACGCGATTACCCAAATTTAAACCACTCCAAATCATCTCACAATCAACTCACAATCAACAGCAACTCAAGATACACATCAATGCTACTGATTTCAGTCATAATAAGCTCAAGGATCTCAATCCAATCATATATTATAACACCTCTAAATTCAACCAAACTACTTAACAATTAAGCTCGAATCATGCTTATCATTCAAATTACTACTCATCCATCCAAACCATCTCCAAACTTCAACATTCAAACTTATTACTAAAGGGTGTGAAGGTTTATACCTTTCTTGGAGGGTGGAAAGTTACTAGGGAGCCTCAAAGAACCTTGATCTATCCTTATATAACCTTGATCTTGCAAATGAAATTAAGAAACACAAAGTTAAAATTTGAAAACACTATTCACCCTAATCTTTGGTGAATTAATTAGCTATGAATCCATTTGAATCAATAGCTTAAAATCATACCCAAGCTAAGTTATGAAATGTAGAATCCATTAAACAAACCATGGAATTTATGCTTGAGTGGAGCTTGGACTTTGGATTTTTCTTCCTTGCTTTTTCCTTGAAAGCCGAGAGCAAAGATGAAGAATGGTGAAATAACTTTGTGTTTTGGTGAAATGATTTGTTGGTTGGTTGATTTTGATTTGTTTTGTTTTATATTATTACCTTTTACCATGGTAACTTTTGTGTGGTTCTAATTTAACCAACAACACACTTGCTTTGGTCATGCTTATGTCACCAAGTGATGTCACCCTCCCACCTTTGTCCTCTTCTTATTGGTTTGATGACATCATCCCCACTAACCTATTTGATTAGCTTCTAATTACTTGGCTAATGACCGCTGATCTGTTATACGGTTCGCTTAACTTTCGTTTTCGTTTATCGTTTGAGGGATCATACCCGGGATCTTATTACTTGGGTTTCCTTAACCTTTCTCAATACATTATATTCCTTTTATGATCCTCTCTTATAATCCTTGAATTTAAATCCTTTTTATCCTGTTACCTTATACTCAATTCTTTCGGTATCTGGTGGATTTCCGGAAAAATCAAAGTGTTCGGATTTGGATTCTGACGATCTTTACATACACTTATATACCACATAGAGTACTAATAATATCCCAGAAGATCAATAAAAGAACCTCTACATAGTGTGGCATGAAAAGTTTTCTTATTCAGCATAATCAGCAAAACATTATTCATAAGGGTTTCAAAAATTCCAAAAATTGGGGTTATTACAAGATTTGGCTTCTTTTTCTTCACCATCTCATATGGTGTATTTCCTTGCTTATTAATGAGTGTTGCATTCTGAGTAAAACAAGTAGTCTGCACAGCTTCAGCCCGGAAATAGGTTGGAAGCTTTGCTTCATCAAGCATTGTACGTGTAACTTCAATGAGAGTTCTATTCTTTCTTTCAACAACTCCATTTTGCTGTGGAGTTCCAGGAGCAGAGAATTCCTGCTTGATTCCATGGTCTTTGTAGAACTCTTCAATTATCAAATTCTTGAACTCAGTACCATTATCACTTCTTATTATCTTCACTGAATATTTGACCAATTTATCCAGTTGCTTGACATGATCAATCAAGAGAGATGCAGTTTCACTTTTTGTGTGCAAGAAATACACCCATGTGTATCTGGTGAACTCATCCACTATGACCATAGCATATTTCTTCTTTGTAATAGACATGACATTTACTGGACCAAATAGATCAACATGTAGTAGGTGATAAGGCTCAAGAATTGATGATTCAGTCTTGCTCTTGAATGAAGATTTCCTTTGTTTAGCCTTCTGACAAGAATCACAAAGGCCATCAGGGGCAAATACTGACTTTGGCAGTCCTCTCACAAGATCTTTCTTGACTAATTCATTTATATTATTGAAATTTAAATGAGAGAGTTTCTTGTGCCAATTCCAGCTTTCTTCAATTGATGCTCTACTCATCAGACATATTGCAGAACCATCAGTACTTGTTGAAAGCTTGGCTTCATAGATGTTACCATGCCTGTATCCTTTCAGAACAGCTTTGCCTGTAGATTTACTAATAACTTCACAGTATTCTTCAAAGAAATCCACATGATAACCTATGTCACAGATTTGACTAACACTCAGCAGATTGTGTTTAAGTCCTGAGACCAGAGCTACTCCTTTAATGATGACATTCCCAAGATTGATATTGCCATATCCCAACATTTTTCCAATATTGCCATCTCCATAATAAACACTTGGGCCAGCCTTCTCCACAAAGTCTGATAGCAGGGCTTTATTTCCAGTCATATGTCCTGAACATCCACTGTCCAGAACTAGGATGTTTTTCCTGTTACCCTGTAATCACAAAGATCACAAATGATTAGGTTTAAGGACCCAGACTTGCTTGGATCCTTTGGCCTTATTAAGTTTGTTAACATTTGCAGCGAATTTAGCATCAGAGTTTATGTTAACATTTTTCTTATCAGAATTTACACTATCAGACTTTGAATCAGAACTTACACTAGAAGGAACAATGCTAACTTTCTTTAAAGAAGGTTTTATTTGATAATAATCATAGTACAGACTATGATATTCCTTACAAGTATAAATGGAATGCCATAAACTACCACAATGAAAACAAGGATTCTGTGGCTTATATCTAACAGACTGACTCTTAACTCCTGACTTTGAAGGTAAGGAGTTTATGTTCTTATTCTTCCTGCAAAAAGAAGCCCGATGGTTAGAACTTCCACAGTTATGACACGTTTTTCTAGGAGTATCAGGAACAGGCTTATAATCATTGCTTTTATTCACACCTTCCTTTCCATTCCTATTTTTCCTAGGTGATTTTACCTTGTTTGCATTCTTAACTTCTTTCAGCTTATGCTTAAGCTGCTTCTTTGTCATTAAGCCTACGTTTACTTCAGTTGTCCTTTCATGTTTTAGTTTGTCAGAAGTTAATTCCTTTTTAACTTCTGATTTCTCAGTATCAGACTTTACAGCTACAAACTTAACAGGTTTTAACTTTGGCTTTTTTTTAACAACTATAGGCTTAATATCTACAGTTCCTTTATCATTCTTATCCTCTCCATAACCTAAGCCCTCTTTCCAGTTTTCACTACTTAACAAATTCTGAGTTGTTCTGCCAGAGTTAGTACAAGTCCTAATAATCTCTCTTTCCTTTTCTAACTCAGCTTTTAAAGATTCATTCATTTTAATTACTTCATCCCTAACATAGAAAGCATCATCTCTATTTTTCTGAGTTTGATGGAACATGACTAACTCTTTTTCTAAATAATCATTTCTCTTTTTACAAGCAAGATTTTCAGAAGTTAATCTTTCACATGTTAAAGTTTGATCTCAATAGCTAATGAACATGGTTTTAAGATATCTTCTCAACTCATTAATATCATCAGTATGAAAGGCATAAGTAGTTTGAGGTACCTTTAACTCAGCAGCTTCAGAACTGCTTTCAGCACTTTCCATAACAGCATTTGCCATCAAGGCATAATTCTCATCACTTTCAGAATCTGAGGTGTCTGTCTAGCTTTTCTTCTTTGTGACAAGAGCCTTGCCTTTGTCACTCTTCACTTTCTTGCAATCAGGAGATATGTGACCTTTCTCACCACAGTTGTAGCATTTGACATTTGTATAATCTCCTATGTCAGACTTTCCTCCTTTTCTCTCAGATTTTCTGAAATTCTTCTTATCATAACTTGCACCTTTCCAGGAAAATTTCTTTCCCTTCCTGAACTTCCTGTATGCAATCTTTGTTATTCTTTTCACCATAAGGGCACGCAGCTTCATCATCTCTTCATCAGCATTCATCTCAGGCAAGCTTTCAGATTCTAAGTCATCATCACTATCAGAACTTGATGACTCAGTATCAGACTTTGTGAAGAGTGCTTTACCCTTGCCTTTCCTTGAGGTGGCTGCCTTGGGGGATTCTTCTTCAGCCTTAAGAGCAACTGTCCTTGACTTTCCTCCTTTCCTCTTGCTTCTTTGTTCCATCTCAAGTTCATGAGTCTTGGGCATCCCATAAATCTCATCAAGAGTTGTTTCATCAAGATTATAGTTATCTCTTATTGTTGTTGCCTTCAAATCCCAGCTTTCAGGAAGAGCCAACAGGAATTTAAGGTTTGAATCTTCAAGATCATACTCCTTATCAACCAGTGACAAATCATTCAAGAGTTTGAAAAATCTATCATATAAATCAGTCAATCACTCATTAGCCTTTGAGTCAAAGTGTTCATACTCTTGAGTGAGTATTGTCTTCCTGTTCTTCTTAATCGTATCAGTTCCCTGACATCTTGTTTCCAAGGCATCTCATATCTCCTTTGCAGTCTTACAGTTTATTACCATGTTTGACATTACATTATCAATGGCACTATACAGTAAGTGTCGTACCTTAGCATCCTTAGCAATTGATGCGATATCTTCAGCAGTGTAGTCACTCTTCTCCTTTGGGACTGACTTTGTTGCTTCACCTACAACTGCAACAGCGAGCTTGGTTGGTTTGTGAGGCCCTTCCTTGATTCTATCAAGATATTCTGGATATGTAGCTTCCAGAAACATAGTCATCCTCACCTTCCATATGGGATATTCAGATGGTGTCAATATGGGAACTCTAATAGCCTCATATCGGCTATGGATTTGTGTCTTTGGAGGTTCTTCAGTTTTGGTGGGCTTAGTTGGAGTTTCTACTTCAGACATGATTGTTTTTGGATCTTAAACTGTTTGTGTGTTAACAGATAGGCTCTGATACCACTTGTTAGGTCACACACACTGTAGAGGGGGGTGAATACAGTGTATAGCATAATCAAATCGAACTCTAATAACTCAAGTAACAGAAAACAAACTTTATTCAAAATAATAAACTTTGTTACAGTATGGAACTGTCCTCTCTCAGTGATAACAAATATCACGAGAGCTGCTAGGGTTACAATGAATAATCTTCTCGATAATGATAACACTTATAGTGTAAACCCTATGTCTGTGTTTATATACTACACAGTTACAAGATAATCGCTAATTGATATGGAATATAATTCTGCTTCCTAAAATATATCAATCAGATATCTTTTCTTCCAAGTATTCTATTCTTCATAGAATTCCTTCTTCATGCATATCTCTTTTTACGTTTGTCTTGATCTTCTTTTCCTTTAATCAGCCGCCTTCCTTATTTAAACGTTTCATTTAAGTCCTGATATTATCTTCTGATAAATATCTCCTGAACCTTAAGTACTGATGACTTAAGTTCTTACTTCAGTATAAGTGTTGATTTCAGTTAAGTACTGATTTGTCCTGTTTAAGTAAGATCTAAAAACTAAACATGAATCATATTAGACATGACATTATCAAATATATCTAACACGTATCATTAGTTTATAATTATAAAACTCTCTCATTGTAATAATTAGACATGATATTATCAAATATATCTAACACGTATCATTAGTTTATAATTATAAAACTCTCTCATTGTAATATACTCTCTAGCACCTTTTTCGTCAGGATCTTCAGATTCGATAACTTCTACGTCTCTCTTAGAATGCTTCACAGGTCTATTTAATGGGATCTCACGGTAATATCCAATATCTCCATGAGGAAAAACTAATGGATATTGAAGTTGCATGAAACGTGGATCGGCCTCAAAAATCCTCTGTAATCTGTCAACTCTATAATCAATGACAGTATCTCGACAGCCTTTTGCATAAGTAGAAGTAACAATCAATCCTGCTACCTCATTTGATGGAGCAATGTGATTTGGTCGGCCACTTACTGAACTCGATGAAATCAGAACCAATTTAAACTCATCTACTGTATTTGCCTAACCCTTTCGAGCCATACGAAAACCTTTAACCAACCTGTTATGCTCATCCAATATATGCAACAAAGATTGTACAATTTCTTCATTAATAGCATCTCTGCCACCATTAACTACATTGATCATGTTGTTGATTTTGTCCTCTGTGTCATAGATATAAAGCTGACAAACTTTGGAGTGTTATCGTCAGTTGGGACTAGACTTCCTATATTGTGGTAATTAACACCTTGGACCTTGAAGTAATATGGCGCACAACCTCTGTTTATTGAATGGTCAATCTTTCCTCCAGTAGAACTCATGGCAAACATGCAGTTGTAAAACCTTATGTTTTGTGTAAAATGCTTAAAATGAACATTACTAGTAAGGAGAGTAGCCAGAGGTTCAGGAGGTTGTTTCTCCTTATCCAGACTTGACCAATTTTACAACAAAGAGAAAATGTTGGTGGCTTATTAGGAGAACTCTTATTGTTTTTTTCGTGATTCCACATGACAGCATCACACTTCGAACAGATTTTATCAGGAGCTCCAAGATCCAAGTATCCGTCCCACATAGAATGATTATTGCTCAAATATTCTTCATCAATATCCTCAATATCACTTGCCATGTCTATCGCAAAAAATGCAAATTTTTAAAAATCATCATTGAGCAAAAGTATGTGATGTTTCAGACAGTAAAACAATTATTAATGTCCTGCAGAATTAAACAAATTATTCGAAAACAAATAATTAATACCTCCACATGTTGTATCACTGTCGATGGTTACATTTTCATCAACATCGTTGAACTCATTCATTAAATTTTTTTGCCTAGAACTTTCACCTTTTTCAAATGTACTCTTTACATTTGCTGTATTGAATGACGAAGGACCTGGTGATAGTTTTCCACAAAACTTTTTTGAATGATTTTGTTCTTCTTCACTGTCAGCAACAATTTTCTTTTTGACACATTTTTGTTTGTGAACGGTTGTCACACAGGATTTAGGAATTGAGAATATGAGAGAACTGTTTCCACTGCTGTTAATATTCTGAATTTCTACATTTTTACTATTATGTTCTGCATGATATACATTAGTAGATGCAGAGTATTAAACATGACACATTATTTAAATAATCCTTCAGAGTTTTGTAATTCAGGAATAAGCCGCAAAATTTGATACCTTTGACAGGAACGTTTGGCGATATTATGCGTTGAAATTGATTTTTACATTGTTCAGCTGTCTGAGAAGAGGAATACATTCCTGAAAAAATATTTTTTAGAATACTGAAATTTTTAGAATTTGACATAATTTCGTAATCAACTGATACATTCGGAATTGCATTTTATTGTTTAAAAAATTACCTGATGACTGTTGTTAGATATATTTGATAATGTCATGGCTAATATGATTTATGTTTAGTTTTCAGATCTTACTTAAACAGGATAAATCAGTACTTACTGGAAGTCAGGACTTAAGGATATCAGTACTTATATTATAAGGAGATAATCATCAGAAGATGGATATCAGAACTTAAGTGCTGAAGGACGTTCAGATAAGGACAGTAGCTGATTAAAGGAAAGAAGATCGAGATAAACATAAGAAGAGATATGCATGAAGAAGGAATTCTATAAAGAATAGAATACTTGGAAGAAAAGATATTTATCAATATATTTTAGGAAGTAGAATTATATTCCATATCAATTAGCGATTATCTTGTAACTGTGTAGTATATAAACACAGACATAGGGTTTACACTATAAGTGTTATCATATTCGAGAAGATTATTCGTAGTAACCCTAGAAGCTCTCGTGATATTTGTTCATCACTGAGAGGTAACAGTTCTATACTATAACAGAGTTTATTGTTTCAGTAAAGTTTGTTTTCTGTTACTTGAGATATTAAAGTTTAATTTGATTGTACTTTACACTGTATTCACCCCCTCTACAGTGTGTGTGACCTAACAAGTGGTATCAGAGCCTATCTATTAACGCACATACAGTTAAAGATTCAAACACAATCATGTCTGACACAGAAACTCCAACTAAGCCTACCAAAACTGAAGAACCACCAAAGATACAAATTCAAAATCGGTATGAGACCATCAGAGTTCTCATACTAAGACCATCTGAATATTCCATATGGAAGGTGAGGATGACCATGTTCCTGGAAGCAACAGATCCAGAATATCTTGATAGAATCAAGGAAGCGCCTCACAAACCAACCAAGCTCGCTGTTGCAGTTGCAGGTGAAGCAGCAAAGACCGTACCAAAGGAGAAGAGTGATTATACTACTGAAGATATAGCATCAATTGCTAAAGATGCTAAGGTACGACACTTACTGCATAGTGCCATTGATAATGTAATGTCAAATAAGGTAATTAACTGCAAGACTGCTAAGGAGATATGGGATGCTCTGGAAACAAGGTGTCAAGGAACCGATACAATTAAGAAGAACAGAAAGACAATACTCACTCAAGAGTATGAACACTTTGACTCAAAGGCTAATGAGTCATTGACTGATTTATAAGATAGATTTATCAAACTCTTGAATGATTTGTCATTGGTTGATAAGGAGTATGATCTTGAAGATTCAAACCATAAATTCCTGTTAGCTCTTCCTGAATGTTGGGATTTGAAGGCAACAACAATAAGAGACAACTACAATCTTGATGAAACAACTCTTGATGAAATTTATGGAATGCTCAAGACTCATGAACTTGAGATGGAACAAAGAAGCAAGAGGAAAAGAGGAAAGTCAAGGACAATTGCTCTTTGAAAGGAATATGTCCTAAGTCCAATCGTGTATTAGGATTTAGGAATAACTTTTATGTAATCTGTTTTGATTTCATTGATATTAATAAAAGACTTGTTTTGTTTTTATTACGGGCTCTATCTATTTAAGTGTTTAAATAAGATATACCATAGTTTAGAGTAAAGCTTTTTATGGATTATGATGAGATCATAATAGTGAGACCTAAAAAGATGATAACTCTAAACTTAAATAGTTCCTGGTCATAGGATTACTAACTGGTAATTAATAATCCGCAAAGATCGGTACATACTATGCTTGCTTCATTATGAAGGATGTTTGTTCTCATAGACATTTGTGTGGTGACACTATAGCTAGTATGTAGGTGCTTATTATAGAATAAGTTCACTGAACATGACTCACACAGCTGAACAACTGATGGAGTTCACTCACGTGTCAGCAGTTGTTCACATAGTGATAGTTGTACAAGTATCCTTAGACTTGAGGTCATCATAGTCATCTTGTGTACACTAAACTATGCTTTGGTTTAGTTCTTAGTCTCCAGGGACAATTATTAGGGCTCTTCTGGGTATAGGAATTTGTACACGAAGATAGTGTATGATCAATAAAGGATCTACCCCTTCCAATGAAGGAAGCGAATGTTCAAGGCTGATCCACTTATGCTAGTTCAGGAATCTCTGGCCAGAGTAAATGAAATTAGAAAGGAGTTTCTAATTTGCATAGAACTACGCATAGTAAATGGTAAGCAAGTGATTAAATTAGATAGGCTTGACACGAGATCCATGCCTTGTATTTAATCGGGACATTGTAGGGTAGAAGGAGTTTATTGTACATTAACTATTCACTAACAGGTTCTTGGTATTCTAAGCAGTGAATTCATATTATCCGGATAGTCGCGATATGTTGAGAAGCATCACTCACGATGTAGAATAAATGTGATTAATTAATTAATCATATTTAATAAATTAGAGAATTTATATAAATAATGATAAAATAGTTTTATTATTATTTATTTCTACTACTGGCTTAATATTGAACCTACAGGTTCACACCATAAAAAGAGAATGATTTAATGGTGGAAGAATTAATTAATAATGGCTTATAATTATTTATTTATGAAATAAATAATTAATTAGCAAATTTAATAATTGATTAAATGAGATTTAATTGATTATAAATTAATTAAGAAAAGTTCTTAATATTATTAATTAAAGGATTTAATTTTTGGAAATTAAATCAAGAGAGAGAATTATTTCTAAAGTGTTTAGAAAAAGGATTAATGATTAAAAGGTGTTTTAAATATTAATGAGAATAATAAATGGGATAATAATAATAATATTTATGGGAAAATTTCAGCTAAAAATTTTGCCTATAAATACACTATTATAGACCCTAATTTTATGCTAACCCCATCGAACCCGAAAAACCCAAAAAGTTTGGAAAACCCAATTCTCTCCACCTCCTTCCTCCTCCTTAACATCGTTTTCTTGGTGGATACCGGTGGAGTGCTTCACACTTGAGGAGCAACTGCTAAGGATCTCTGATCGTTGTCTCCGAATTATTTTAAAAGGTTAGATTCGATCCCTCGAATTTTTATTCATGATCTGTATGCTTTTATTTGGATTTTGTATGTGTAAAAGTGTTTTACCATGCCCCCGCTGCGTTTAAAAATCCAACATTGGTATCAGAGCATAGGTTGTATGCATATAGATCTGTGGTAAAAATTTCAGAATTTTATGTGCTTGTATGAATTAATTATGATTTTTACAAGTTATATCATGGATTAATTTTGTCTGATGAGAAATCGTTTCTCAGAATAATTTTGAATGTTGATCTGGGTTCTACAAGTGTTGTAGATCGTCTGGGTATTTTTTTATAATTTTATGATGTATAGATTTTTTATTATGAATTTTTGAAGTTGTATCAATTAAATTCGTAATTAAATAAATCTATTTATATATATATACATATATTTGTATATCTGTTGCTTGTCTGTTTGTATTGTCTGTGATGTCTGATTGCACGGAAAGAAGGCAGACATAGGTACAGGTTCTGTCAGGCGGCGCGGATTCTGAGAAAAAAGGCGGCAGCTGCTGCGAAAACGAAAAAAAAAAATAGGGGTGTCACGCATTCCGGGAATGCGTTAAACACCTGTGGCGCATTCACGGAATGCGTTACACCCTTTAATGGCTTAAAAGGGGTGTAATTCATCACCGGAATGCGTTACAGGGCTAGTAACGGGCTAGTAACGCGTTCCTGTAATGCGTTACAGCCCGACTGTCCATATTAAAATTAATTTTCTGGGAGTTTCGTAACTCCGTTTTGGGCGTGCAATATACCGTTGGATTCGTTTTTCTGAGACGGATCTAATGGAGTGATCAATTGTAGTTTATATAAAAGTTTTGAACTGTTTATATTTTCATGAAGTGTTTTAAAGATGTTTTTGACTGTTTTTATTTACTTTTAAATGCTTCATATGATACATAGAGATGTATAATGCTTAGACTAATATGCTAGATGATGTAACATGCCTAGCTTGATGTTTATTCATGTTGATATATGTGATATATGCTTAGTTTATCATGCGATGATAGATTTAGGTGAACTTAAATGAACATAAGGCGTTTATTAGACAACCTAGTATAGTGAAATTGTTTCATAACCTTAAGAATAATATTATGAATACAATCATGAGATTCTTGTGTTTGTGAAACACGTAATTGAATATGAATTTTCGATATGAGAGAAAGGATGATTCTGTCAACAACAGATTTCTATCTGTAAGAAAGGGTTATTAAGTGACGCCTCTTGACAATGTTCCACCCGATCTGGAAATCATCTGATTATTGATTATTGATTTGAAATATTTAATTTAAAAGGAAGAATCTCTTTATAATATGATTATGATTGTAACGTAATATAATCCCTCTAAAATTAAATAATCTCAAGTAGTAATTGGCCAATGATACAACGGGCTTGTGTCGGTCATAGCCTTCCAACATGATAGAAAGTAGTTCTTATTTTTAAATCATTGTCATTTCGTGCCACAGCCGAGGGCTTTGATTTCGAAGTAAGAAATACTTGTCTATTACATAGAGATGTGTACATTGAATAAGAATCTAAAGGTCGTTACGTGCCACAGCCGTGGGCTTTTGGGGACTGATTCAATTGTACGGAATGTTGGGTTATACTTGACTTAGAATATTGAGTTTGTCGTGCCACAGCCGTGACTCAATTATTCAAGAGGCTAAAGTTTGATTAGGGAATAACATTATATGTAATTGACAAGAGTTGTCTGCCTATTGAAAATTACATGGCGTTTCGTGCCACAGCCGGGGTTGTGTAATGGAATGTAGGATCCCTATTCCCACTAGCATTATGAATGCTTAATTTTTCACGTAGGGGGTTGAATAAATTAGGTAAACTAGTGGGAGCCACTTATGAATAAAGACCCGATTCATATAGTGTTTTGAAATGAAATCGAATATTTGCTAAGTGTTGTTATGTGTTTATCATTTACAGATTTACAATATACATTATGTCTTCTGCACTATCACTCAGGAGCATACTGGATGCTCACAAATTGATTGGTCCTAATTATGCTGACTGGCTTCGAAACTTGAGAATTGTTCTCAGGATTGAGAAGCTGGAATACGTGATTGACTCACCTAAGCCTACTGAACCTGCTAGTGATGCACATAATGATGAACATATTGTGTATCGTAAGTGGATAGATGATGCAAATGTTGCTCAATGCATCATGCTAGCTTTCATGAACATTGAGCTACAGAAGCAACATGAGCATATGGATGCTCACACTATCCTCATGCATCTACAAGAGTTGTATGATGTGGCAGGGAGGACAGCTCGATATGAGATATCGAAGGAGTTGTTCGGTTGTAGGATGTCTGAGGGATCATCTGTGAATGACCATGTACTTAAGATGATCAATTTGATTGAACGTCTTGGACAACTTGGTTTTGCCATGGATGGGGAGCTGAGCCAAGATTTGGGCTTGCAATCGCTTCCGAGTTCGTTCTCGCAGTTTGTTGTGAACTTTCACATGAATAAGTTGGATGTCAGCCTGCCTGAACTCCACAACATGTTGAAGACTGCATAATCAATTTTCCCCCTAAGAAGAGTTCTGTTCTTCTAATTGGTGAAGGTTCCAATCCTAAGAAAAGGAAGAGGAATTTTTCCAAGAAGAAGAAAGTAGGTGAGAAAATGCCGGTTCCATCAATAGCTGAAGACCCCAAGAGCAAAGTTGTTTGCTTTCACTATAACAAGGTGGGGCACTGGAAGAGGAAGTGCAAGGTTTACCTTGCAGAATTGAAGAAGAAGAAGGGTAGTGAGACTACCGCTTCTGATTCAGGTATGTTCATGATAGAAGTGAATATGTCATTAAGCCAAATTTCTACTTGGGTATTAGATACCGCCTATGGTTCTGACATCTGCAATTCGTTGCAGGGACCAAGAAGAAGTAGGACTCTTGAGGAAGAGGAGGTGATTCTACTTATAGAAATGGAGCAAGAGTTGCTGCTGTAGATGTAGAATCATTTCATTTACATAGGCCTACGGGCAAGACTATTATTTTAAATAATTGTTATTTTGTTCCCTCGATTGTGAGGAATATTATTCCCATGTTAGACTTGGCTGGATTTTCATTTATTATTGAGAATAATGAATGTTCTATTCTTAGAGATAATATTCTTTATGGACGTGGTACTTTAAATAATGGTCTGTATAAATGTGACATAGTTTATTTCAGATTGAACAAACTAATAAAAGAAAAGGGATGATGAAAATCTCACTTTATAGTGGCACTGCAGTCTCCATTTAGTCGACATGGAGAGAGGGCTGCAAATTTGCTAGGAATGGTACACACAGATGTATGTGGACCAATGTCTACGCAAGCCATGGGTGGATTTTCATACTTCATTACTTTCATAGATGATAGATCTGGATTCGGATATGTGTTTGATGAAACACAAGTCTGAGGCCTTTGAAAAGTTCAAAGAATATAAGTATGAAGTGGAGAAAAAAACCAAACATAGTATTATAATTCTTCGATTAGATCGAGGTGGTGAATACTTTAATGGAGTGTTTCTAGATTATCTCAAAGTAAATGGTATAGTCTCCCAATGGACTCCTCCAGATTGGTATCTGAAAGGAGAAATCGAACTTTGTTAGACATAGTTCGGTCCATGATGAGCTATGCAAATCTTCCAGTATTCCTATGGGGTTATGCATTGGAAACCTCAGCATATTTACTGAATATGGTGCCTTCCAAAATCTGTTCCTCAAACTTCGTATGAGATATGGAAAGAAAGGAAACCGAGTCTTAAACATGTTAAGATTTGGGGATGTCCAGCTTATGTCAAGAAAGTTGACCCATATAAGCTGGAATATCGATCCGTAAAATGTAGTTTTGTGGGATATCCTAAAGAGACTTTAGGGTATTACTTTTACACCGATCATCGGGTGTTTGTCTCCAGACATGCTACCTTCTTGGAAAAGGAGTTTATCCTTGAAGGAAACAGTGGGAGCAAAATTGAACTTGATGAAGTTCAAAAAGCACAAACTACTACAGATCGAGTGGAAACTCCTGTTCTGACTGAACAACCTTTTGTGGAATAGCCCATTCATAGATCAGGGAGAGTGTCTCGCCAACCTGAGAGGTAATATGGCCTCGTCATTGAGAATGATAATGAGTTGTCGATCATTGATGATGACGACCATGTGACCTATAATGAGCCTATGAGTAGTGTTGACTCAGAGAAATGACATAGTGCCATGAAATCCAGAATGGAATCTATGTATACGGTATACGAAAGAATGATTAGAGCAGATGGCTAGGTGGAGACCCTTAAGGCCAGGCTTGTGGCAAAAGGATTCAAACAAAGGCAATGGATTGACTTTGATGAAACTTTTTACCTGTAGCCCTGTTAAAATCAGTTCGGATTTTGCTTGCGAATGCTGCTTACTACGATTATGAAATCTGGCAGATGGCCAGATGGTTTTCTTTCCAAGGGAAATAAAACCTAGTGTGTAAGCTACTGCGAACCATATGTGGTTTAAAGCAAGCTTCTCGAAAGATGGAACATTCATTTTGATGAGACAATCAAAGAGTTTGATTTTATCAAAAATGTAGATGAACCATGCGTCTACAAAAGGGTTAGTGGGAGCGCGGTAACATTTCTTGTATTGTATTGAATTAGAGTTGACACACATAACAACATAGAAGACCCACTCACAAAGCTACTTTATGAAAGTCACTTTGATCGTCATAAAGACGAGATGGGTATTAGATACCAGAGTGATTGGCTTTAGTACAAGTGGGAGATTGAAAGGAATATGTCCTAAGTCCAATCGTGTATTAGGATTTAGGAATAACTTTTATGTAATCTGTTTTGATTTCATTGATATTAATAAAAGACTTGTTTTCTTTTTATTACGGGCTCTATCTATTTAAGTGTTTAAATAAGATATACCATAGTTTAGAGTAAAGCTTTTTATGGATTATGATGAGATCATAATAGTGAGACCTAAAAAGATGATAACTCTAAACTTAAATAGTTCCTGGTCATAGGATTACTAACTGGTAATTAATAATCCACAAAGATCGGTACATACTATGCTTTCTTCATTATGAAGGATGTCTGTACTCATAGACATTTGTATGGTGACACTATAGCTAGTATGTAGGTGCTTATTATAGAATAAGTTCACTGAACATGACTCGCACAGCTGAACAACTGATGGAGTTCACTCACGTGTCAGCAGTTGTTCACATAGTGATAGTTGTACAAGTATCCTTAGACTTGAGGTCATCATAGTCATGTTGTGTACACTGAACTATGCTTTGGTTTAGTTCTTAGTCTCCAGGGACAATTATTAGGGCTCTTCTGGGTATAGGAATTTATACACGAAGATAGTGTATGATCAATAAAGGATCTACCCCTTCCAGTGAAGGAAGCGAATGTTCAAGGCTGATCCACTTATGCTAGTTCAGGAATCTCTGGCCAGAGTAAATGAAATTAGAAAGGAGTTTCTAATTTGCATAGAACTATGCATAGTAAATGGTAAGCAAGTGATTAAATTAGATAGGCTTGACACGAGATCCATGCCTTGTATTTAATCGGGACATTGTAGGGTAGAAGGAGTTTATTGTACGGTAACTATTCACTGACAGGTTCTTGGTATTCTAAGCAGTGAATTCATATTATCCGGATAGTCGCGATATGTTGAGAAGCATCACTCACGATGTAGAATAAATGTGATTAATTAAATAATCATATTTAATAAATTAGAGAATTTATATAAATAATGATAAAATAGTTTTATTATTATTTATTTCTACTACTGGCTTAATATTGAACCTACAGGTTCACACCATAAAAAGAGAATGATTTAATGGTGGAGGAATTAATTAATAATGGCTGATAATTATTTATTTATGAAATAAATAATTAATTGGCAGATTTAATAATTGATTAAATGAGATTTAATTGATTATAAATTAATTAAGAAAAATTCTTAATATTATTAATTAAAGGATTTAATTTTTGGAAATTAAATCAAGAGAGAGAATTATTTCTAAAGTGTTTAGAAAAAGGATTAATGATTAAAAGGTGTTTTAATTATTAATGAGAATAACAAATGGGATAATAATAATAATATTTATGGGAAAATTTCAGCTGAAAATTTTGCCTATAAATACACTATTATAGACCATAATTTTATGCTAACCCCATCGAACCCAAAAAACCCAAAAAGTTTGGAAAACCCAATTCTCTCCACCTCCTTCCTCCTCCTTAACATCGTTTTCTTGGTGGATACCGGTGGAGTACTTCACACTTGAGGAGCAACTGCTAAGGATCTCTGATCGTTGTCTCCGAATTATTTTAAAAGGTTAGATTCGATCCCTCAAATTTTTATTCATGATCTGTATGCTTTTATTTGGATTTTGTATGTGTAAAAGTGTTTTGTCATGCCCCCGCTGCGTTAAAAATCCAACACTCTTAAGGCTGAAGAAGAATTCCCCAAGGCAGCTACCTCAAGGAAAGACAAGGGTAAAGCTCTTTTCACAAGGTCTGATACTGAGTCATCAAGTTCTGAAAGTGATGATGACTCGGATTCTGAAAGCTTGCCTGAGACTGATGCTGATGAGGAGATGATGAAGCTGTGTGCTCTTATGGTGAAAGGGATCACAAAGATTGCATACAGGAAGTTCAGGAAGGGAAAGAAGTTTTCCAGGAAAGGCACAAGTTCTGATAAGAAGAATTTCAGAAGATCTGAGGGTAGAGGAGGAAAGTCTGATAGAGGAGATCATACCAATGTCAAATGCTATAACTGTGGTGAGAAAGGCCACATATCTCCTGATTGCAAGAAAGTAAAGGGTGACAAAGGCAAGGCTCTTGTCACAAAGAAGAAAAGCTGGACAGACATCTCAGACTCTGAAAGTGAGGAGAACTATGCGTTGATGGCAAATGCTGATAAAGAAAGTGCTGAGAGCAGTTCTGAAGCTGCTGAAATAAAGGGCAACAGGAAAAATATTCTAGTTCTGGACAGTGGATGTTCAAGACATATGACTGGAAATAAAGCCCTGCTATCAGACTTTGTGGAGAAAGCTGGCCCAAGTGTTTCTTATGAAGATGGTAACATTGGAAAAACATTGGGATATGGCAATATTAATCTTGAGAATGTCATCATTAGAGAAGTAGCTCTGGTCTCAGGACTTAAACACAATCTGCTGAGTATAAGTCAAATCTGTGACAGAGGTTATCATGTTGATTTCTTTGAAGAACACTGTGAAGTTGTGAGTAATTCCAAAGGCAAAGTTGTTCTAAAAGGATACAGGCGTGGTAACATTTATGAAGCTAAGCTTTCAACAAGTACTGATGGTTCTGTAATCTGGCTGATGAGTAGAGCATCAATTGAAGAAAGCTGGAATTGGCACAAGAAACTCTCTCATTTAAATTTCAACAATATAAATGAACTAGTCAAGAAAGATCTTTTGAGAGGACTGCCAAAGTCAGTATTTGCTCCTGATGGCCTTTGTGATTCTTGTTAGAAGGCCAAACAAAGAAAATCTTCATTCAAGAGCAAGACTGAATCATCAATTCTTGAGCCTTATCATCTACTACATGTTGATCTATTTGGTCCAGTGAATGTCATGTCTATTGCAAAGAAGAAATATGCGTTGGTCATAGTGGATGAGTTCACCAGATACACATGGGTGTATTTCTTGTACACAAAAAGTGAAACTGCATCTATCTTGATTGATCATGTCAAACATCTGGATAAATTGGTCAAAGATTCTGTGAAAACCATAAGGAGTGATAATGGCACTGAGTTCAAGAATTTGATAATGGAAGAGTTCTGCAAAAACCATGGAATTAAGCAGAAATTTTCTGCTCCTGGAACTCCACAGCAAAATGGAGTTGTTGAAAGGAAGAATAGAACTCTTATTGAAGCTGCACGTACAATGCTTGAAGAAGCAAAGCTTCCAACCTATTTCTGGGCTGAAGCTGTGCAGACTGCTTGTTTTACTCAAAATGCAACACTCATTAACAAGCAAGGAAAAACACCATATGAGATGGTGAAGAAAAAGAAGCCAAATCTGAAGTACTTTCATGTATTTGGATGCAAGTGTTTTGTTCTCAAGACTCATCCTGAACAGCTATCTAAATTTGATCTAAAAGCTGATGAAGGAATCTTTGTTGGATATCCACTTTCCACAAAAGCCTTCAGAGTCTATAATTTGAGAACAAGAGTGGTCATGGAATCTATCAATGTCTCTTTTGATGACAAGAATATTACTGGTCTTGAAGATTTTATTGATCATGATCAGCTGAGATTTGAAAATGAAGACTCAAATTCTGATACCGAAAATCCTGATAGTCTAAGTCCTGATACTGTAAACTCTGATGGATTAAACTCTGATGTTATTGAAACTGTGGTGAATACGCCAAAGGAAGATGCACCTATGCAGGGGGAGCATACTCAAGAACATACCACATCTCAAGAAGCATCAGAACATACATCTGGCACTTCAAGTTCTGATTCGTCAAGTTCTGATAAGCCAAGTTCTGATAGTTCTGAAAATCTAAATTCTGAAGAATCCAACTCAGAGAGCATAGTTTCAGGGGGAGCATCGGAAAATGAAAATGAAGACAGCATGGATCATGGGGGAGCATCCAGTTCTAGAGAAAACCTTCCATCTGCAAGGAAGTGGACTAAATCACATACACCTGATTTGATAATTGGAAATCCTGATCCAGGTTTCAGAACTAGAACAGGTACTTCAAACGAATGTCTTTACAATTCTTTTCTCTCTCAGACTGAGCCAAAGAAAGTGGAAGAAGCTCTTCAAGATGCTGATTGGGTGCAAGCAATGCAGGAAGAGTTAAATGAATTTTAAAGAAACAAAGTCTGGACCCTAGTGCCAAGACCAAAGAATAGATCAGTTGTTGGTACAAAGTGGGTATTCAGAAACAAAACTGACAGTGATGGCATAATTACAAGGAATAAGGCAAGGCTGGTTGCAAAAGGATATTCTCAACAGGAGGGAATTGATTATTATGAAACATTTGCACCAGTTGCTAGGTTAGAAGCCATAAGGATATTTTTGGCTTATGCTGCTCACAAAAAGTTTACTGTCTTTCAAATGGATGTGAAAAGTACTTTTCTCAATGGAGAATTGGAGGAGGAAGTATATGTTGAACAACCTCCAGGCTTTGTAGATTTAAAACATCCAGATTATGTCTACAGGCTTGATAAAGCACTTTATGGACTTAACCAAGCTCCCAGAGCATGGTATGAGACTTTAGCTCAGTTTCTTCTGGAAAGTGGATTCAACAGAGGAACTATAGACAAAACACTGTTCTACCTCAACCATGGAAAGGACTTACTTTTGGTCCAGATTTATGTAGATGATATCATTTTTGGGTCTACAAATGACAGACTTTGCAAGAAGTTTGCCAAACTGATGCAGTCAATGTATCAGGTGAGTATGATGGGGGAACTTAGCTATTTTCTGGGCCTTCAAGTCAAGAAAAATGAAGAAGGCACCTTTATTTGTCAAACTAAGTACACCAGAAACTTGCTGAAGAAATTTGGAATGCAAGATTGTTCAAGTGCATCCACTCCCATGGCCACTGCAACAAAACTGGATAAGGATACTGGTAAATCAGTAGATATTACTGATTACAGAGGTATGATTGGCTTTCTACTCTATCTAACTGCTAGTAGACCTGATATCATGTATGCTACCTGTCTTTGTGCAAGATTTCAAGCAGATCCAAGAGAACCTCACTTAACAGCTGTGAAAAGAATTTTCAAGTATCTTAAGGGAACAGCTGATCTGGGATTATGGTATCCCAGAGAATCAGATTTTAAACTAATAGGTTACTCAGATGCAGATTTTGCAGGTTGCAAAATTGACAGGAAAAGCACAACTGGAAGCTGCCAATTTCTTGGAGGCAGATTGGTTTCTTGGTTTAGCAAGAAACAAAAGTCAATTTCCACATCAACTGCAGAAGCAGAATATATTGTTGCAGGAAGCTGTTGTGCACAGATTCTTTGGATGAAGAATCAGTTACTGGATTATGGGATAACATATTTCAAAATCCCTATTTACTGTGATAATCAAAGTGCTATTGCTATGACAGGTAATCCAGTTCAACACTCTATGACAAAGCACATCAGCATCAGGTACCACTTCATCAGGGAACATGTAGATGAAGGTACAGTGGAATTGCACTTTGTTCCAACAGATCAACAACTAGCAGATATCTTCACAAAACCATTGTGTGAAGCTACTTTTACAAGATTGGTAAATGAACTTGGAATGGTTTCAGGTTCTTTCTCTAAATCTGCTTAGTTTTGTTCTGTTGCATCAGAATTTATGATCAGTATTTACAGAATTCAATCTCTTTGTGTATTCTGAGCTTTATTGAAAAATATGTTTAAGTACTGACTGTTGTCTGATCAATGTTTCTAAACTCTGATAGTGATATGTCTGTTTAGGTAACTATTCAATCCTATGAGGATAATTGTGCTAGATGCTGACCTAGTAGTCTTCAATAAACAAGGGATCCCATGTAAGAAGTAATTATTTCTGTGGAAATCTATTGACACAAGCAAATTCTGATAATTGAGCTTAGTTGAGTTTACTTTGTCTATCTTATTACTAAGTCACAAACTAGAATAATGCTAGTCATCTGTTAAGTTCTGATGCTAGTAAATCTGTTGAATGTACTAAGTGTTGATAAACCTCACTTATCAAAAGAAAAAGAAAGAGAAACAAGGATTAAAAATCAGGTACTCCTTTGAGATCTAGAGTAAAAATGTGGAAGGGAAGACCCAAGTGCATTGCTGGTATTAAGTAATATGCATCAGAAAAGCAAATAAAATATTTTCTTGGTGACTTTTCACACTCTATGATTACTGGAGAAATACTCTGATAATAGCATAAGTTCTGATAAGCAGTCGTGACTCACTTACACTGAGAAGCCACTGTAAAATAGAATTTAAAAAGATGCACAAAATTAGCACAAAATAGTTGAGGTGGACTCAAGCATGAATTCATTCAATAGTAGGTTTCAGAATATTGACAGGTTTTTAGTAAAGTTTTTAGTTATGCCTTATTTCTAAGATGTACTGAAGTGAATCAGACTTTTCTCTTTATCTGATATTTAGCTTAATGCAGACACTAACCACTCCATATGAATGATGAAAATCACTGTGGGGATCTATGTTATTCTAGATGAACAGTCATTGTGTCACATTGCACAAATTCTGAGGACAAGTTCTGATTGCATGTTCTGATGATTAAGTTCTGAAGAATATAAATCAGAATTTGTGTGAGGACTTACTAAAATAGGCATTCTTTTTCGAGTTAAGAAATTATGTTCTGATGACTGTTAAGTTCTGATATAAGTCTAAGTTCTTATATTACAGTCTGATTCTTTACTTGACTTATTTTTGGATGAAATTTGACAACAGTCTCAGTTTAAACCAGAATATTGTTGAAGTGGAAGATTAATAGTCACTATAGTTAGGGATAATGGTACTCGTACATGAACAGTCAACTTTTACTTGCTTCTTGTGCGCATTAAACCATGTTTTCTCTTTCCAATGAATGTTTTTCTTTTTCCAAGTCTGGGGAGACGAGGTGGAATTAATTCCACCTGTCAGCATTAAATTTCTTTGCATCTCCTGGCATTCTCTTGCCTATATAAACAACCACTTCACATCAGCCTTCCCATCACCTCTTTTATCACAAACTCACTTTCATACTTTTTTTATCAAAAACACCATGGTAAATTACAATATGTTTTTGAACTACGAAACATTCAACATGGAGCTGAGCTGTGCCGATTGGCAGTAGGAATGGCACGTCACTTCCATTCCTGATGAGATATGGGACTCCGTTCCCCAGGAGGTACTTACCCACCTCATGTTCTTCTACATGGACTACCATCGCCATCTGGAGCGATTGGAGAAGGAAAGGCTGGAAGCTCTCCGCCAGCAAGAGCGAATCATTCGACTCGCTATTCTGTTTGTCGAGAGTAGGAAGAAGAAATAATTTATTTTCTTCTTCCTATTTTTCTTCATCATCAGCCTTGCCCTGCTTCTTGAGTTAGGACTAAGGCTGTTGACGTTAGGTTTAGCAGCTTAGGGAAATCTTGTACAAGTTCTGATATAATTTAAATTTCATGAATGTATTCTCTTGATATATTAATGAAATTTATTTTTGTTTCAAGATCTTGTCTCTGAGATATTTTGCAATGTATTGATAAATCCTGATACATATTCATATTCTGATGACCATATAAATTCTGGTTTAACTTAAGTTCTGATTTTATTTTATCAGTACTTGCTCATCTAATTTATTATGGTCATTTTCACTCGATTTTTTTTTCAGAATATTGATGTTGCAGTGAAAAATAATTAAATAAGTGGGAACGGTTTCAATTTTGAATTAAAATTGTTTCACCTTGATTAATGGAATAACTGGGTAAGTGGAACGGTTTTTTCCTTGAAAAACTGCAAGTGGGTAAGTAATTATTACTGTTTTCTCGTGCCCATTAACTATTCATTTTTACTACATGTCTGACAGGTGTTCAACGGTTAAATTTTTTTTCTTTCAAAAGTATAAGTAAGACAGAGAGAAGATTTTTTTTAATCTTTTATTTCCTTTCATACTTTTTCTCTCTACTTGCTTTTACTCTCTTTCTTCTTCTAACGTTGGTTTCTCATATAGACATTCTATCAAACACCTAACAGGCACTTAAACCTCTCAATTACTTTCATGGCACCTAAGGATTTAATCATTGATGGAGCTAAATTTGTTCCAAATAATTATGCTGCTATTCTTGATAATGCTGAAGCTCCGTCTGAATTGTATTTTGTGCAAGACCTTCTTGCACACAGTGAAATCGGGTATGCATTGACCCAACCTTCAGTATTCTCAAGCCAACAAGTTCTGACACTTTGGAGGACTGGAAACTTTGATAATGGTGGTCCAAATGGTACTCCTAGTATTGTTTTCGAAGTGGGTGATTCTTCATTTACAGTCACTCCTGGTACAATACGCAAGGCTCTACATCTCCCAGATGGATGTACTTTTTCAATTCCAGAGGAATCGGCTCTTCAGGAGTTAATGGCCAGTTTGGGGTATGAACAGAGTTTGGCAAAGCTTGGGCAGTTGAAACGGGCTCATATCAGAAGGGAATGGAGCTTTTTCTTCGACTGCATCACTAAAGCTTTTGGGAACAAGTGTTCGAATTTTGATGTCATCCCTATAATGAGTCAGCACATCGGGTATGCCATTATAAACCAAACTCATTTTTATTTTGCAACGGCTATAATAGGTTTTATTGGGGATAGGATGACAGAGGATAGGAATGTTGTCTACTTTGCTAGATTCTGTCAACTTATATATACTTTTTGTACTGATGCACCTCACTTAGTCAGTTCCTTAACTCCACCTTTTAAGGTTGCAAAATGATACTTTAATGACCTGGTAAATGCTGACACTAAGAAACCAGTGGTTAGACCTTTACAGATTCCTCAGTCTGTAAAACAGATCTTAGTAAATATTGATCCTGATTCCTATAGATCTGTTTATCCTGATATCCAACCAACCACCACCTCACAACAACCATCAGAACATACCACTCATTATACTCAACCAACCCTCAGGCAATATATCAAATCCTATCTCTCCACTTCACAGACAGTTCAACCCTCATCCTCAGCATCTACTGTGAAGCCTTCATCTTCCAAGCCAAAGAGGACAAAGACTGTTCCTCAAACACCTCAAAAGAGAAGGAAGATTGCTTTGAGAGATGAATCTGATACTGAGGAACAAGTTCCTTCTTCAGAACCTGTTGTTAAAGAAGCTGAGAAAGTGACTTCTCAGAAGGATTCTGGAATTGGGGGCTCTAGGCTTCTCAAGAGGCTTAGAAGAATGACTGTTCCTGAAACTCCCAAGGAATCCATATCTACAAAGAGATACAAGAAACAGAGGGCAAAAAGGCCAGTTTCAGATGATGAAGAAGCAGCAGCTAAGGAAGGAGATCAGGAATCTCTGATCTCACAAGAAAAAGAATTTGCTAAAGCCACTACTTCTTCATCAACTCCATCTCAGGACGCTGTTCCTGAACAGGCCAACACACCATCTATGTCTCCTGTTCAAAAGTCTATATCTCCTGTTAATAAAGGCACCAGTATTGAAATTGATGTTCAGAACTTGGTTGTGTCTGAAGTAATTCTCTTAGAAGCTCCAACAACAACTAATCCATCAACAACACCTGTTACTGATGCTGTTCAAACTCCAGAGTTATCTACTACACCTTCTCTGCATCTAGATGCTGATGATCAGAATATAGGTGAGCATCAGGATATGGCTGTTGATCAGAACTTAGAACCAGATCAGTAATTAGAGGATGTTGAAGCCTCCATTGCTACTCACACTGTTGTTCTATCAGAAGATTCTGATTCTGTAAGTTCTGATGCTGCAAATGCTGGAGATACTGGTGCTGCTGCTCCGACTGCAGATGCTGATGAAGCAGGTCCTTCAGGACATGCCCCTCAACAAACTGTTCTTAAAACTGAAATTGTTAGGAAGTTTGTTACAAGAGAAGCACCAGTGCCTTGGAGTGAAACTCCTGCAGGACAGGAGTGTACTAAGGAATGGAACTCAGTCACCTGTGCTCCTTCTGCACAGAATCTGGCTGAGCACTTGACAAAAGCTGATGAAATGTTAAATACTGATGATTTCAAAACACAGCTTAGCGTCACTGCATTGAATACTAAACATTTACAAGGTCTTCATTCAAATACTCATGCAGAGTTACATCTCTTAAGGAAAGAACTAATGAAGCAAGAACAAGTTCAAAAGATTGATAAGAAAAAGTTCTTCCAACCTACCTTTGACAGGATTGCTTATATTGAGAAGACTCAAGAGACACAACAAGCTCAGATTGATGATATTCTGAAAAATCAAGCTTCTCAGCAATCCCAACTTACTGAAATCCAAGCCTCAGTGGAATTGCTTGTCTTTCTTCTACTACCTGCTGATGCCAAAAAGGGGGAGAGAGTAATTAAGTCCAAATACAAGACTGCCAAGACACTGAAAGGGAAGGATGATGAAAAGGATGATCAAGGAAACCCTGGAATGGGTAGAGGTCATAGTCAAGGTAGAGGATTCTCATCAAGAAAAGCTGAAATCACAAGTTACAGGACAAGTTCTGATACTGGGAAAAGAATTAGTTCTGCTACTGGTAAAAGGATAAGTTCTGATGAACTTTTAGATCTTGATGAAGAAATGTCAAGACAGTTATTTCTTCAGGAAAATCCAGGAATGGACTTGGAGAGTTTAATGGAAGAAGAAGCCAGACTTAAATCAGAGAAAGTCACATCTAAATCTGAAGCTTCTGGTAAAAAGACACTTCCAAAACTTAAAGGCATTGTGATAAAAGAAAGGACAAATACTGAAGCAACATTGGCTAAATCACAACCACGGATAGATCCAAGATCCAAGGGTAAAGAAAAGGTTGGTGAACCTATCAAGGTTTATGTGCCTCCTGAGAATGAAGAAATCACTGATGAAAAGGATGATCTTGCTCTGACTTCAAGAAAAGTTCTTAAAACAACCTCTGACATGGCTCAAGTTGTTCAGAGTCAAGAGACAGTAATTTTTGATATTTCAAAGAAGCAAGTAACCTCTGATATAGCTCAAGTTAACTTGATATCAGAAGATAGATCAAAGACACTCCTACCAGGATTCACTAAAGCAAAACAGACTCAACCTTTGAAGACTGCTGTAAGTGGTTTTGAAGCAAGAGTAGTTACTGGAAAGGAAGCAAAAGATAAAACTGGATTGGGAAGTGCTGATGAAAGAAGAATACAGAACACTACCAATGATCCAACTTCCTTGAGTGAACCAGGTATTGGAGCAACTCCTGAGAGATTGAATCAACTGGAATCTGTACAAATGGTTTACCATACCTACTTGAAAGAACACATCTTGTTGTACTTCATGATAGATGGTAGGGTTTATCATATAAGGTAAAATGTCATTCCATTGAAGTATTTTGAAGAATTGGAGCATGTACTATTCTTATTTCAAGTGGATGACAGATTGACAAGAAGTGCTGCAAACTATTTGAAGGATCAGATTCAGAGACAGAAAAGGCTTTATTCTGTTAAGTCTGACAGCGCATATGTTCCAAAGTACAGAGATCACAAGGGTGATATAGTTGAAATGAAGCCCAACACTGCTAAAATTATAACTACCTTTCTGGGTTACAGGGCTGTGGAATTCAATCTTGAGTCTGATAAAGCTTATTTGATCAGACTAGATCACGATATAAGAAAAGCAAAGATTAATGATCTCAGGGCTGTAATCTTTCAAATTGGTGAAGATAATGCAGAGCTTAAAGATGCTAAAAGGAGGATGATTGATGAACTTAGATATGCTGAGAGATGTTTGTTGAAGAACTATCTCAGAACAACTCCTGATATCAGAGAGATCAGAAGATGAAGCCAAGTCAAGATATACAACTGATTAAATTTTGATATTTGTACAGACTGAAGCTGTTATCAGATGTTAAATGTTGGTAAAGCTTTAAGGACTGTAAGTTGTAGTTATCTAGTCTAATTCTCATGCATTTGTACTTAATGTTTTTGACATCATCAAATATCTGTTAAACTTGTATATTATGCTAATTTATAAGTTGGGGGAGATTGTTAGATATATTTGATAATGTCATGGCTAATATGATTTATGTTTAGTTTTCAGATCTTACTTAAACAGGATAAATCAGTACTTACTGGAAGTCAGGACTTAAGGATATCAGTACTTATATTATCAGGAGATAATCATCAGAAGATGGATATCAGAACTTAAGTGCTGAAGGATGTTCAGATAAGGACAGTAGCTGATTAAAAGAAAGAAGATCGAGATAAACATAAGAAGAGATATGCATGAAGAAGGAATTATATAAAGAATAGAATACTTGGAAGAAAAGATATTTGATTGATATATTTTAGGAAGCAGAATTATATTCCATATCAATTAGCGATTATCTTGTAACTGTGTAGTATATAAACACAGACATAGGGTTTACACTATAAGTGTTATCATATTCGAGAAGATTATTCGTAGTAACCCTAGCAGCTCTCGTGATATTTGTTCATCACTGAGAGGTAACAGTTCTATACTGTAACAGAGTTTATTGTTTCGGTAAAGTTTGTTTTCTGTTACTTGAGATATTAAAGTTCGATTTGATTGTACTTTACACTGTATTCACCCCCTCTACAGTGTGTGTGACCTAACAACTGTGTATTAGTTGCAGAAGAAAACTGAATATTAGGCGCTGACGTACATTGTCCGGATATTTTTCTCAAATCTTGTAAGGTGTTACGAAATACACCGAGATCTTCTTTGTTGAAATTCTTTTGACGAATCCTAACTTTATGCACTACATAGAAGATTGGAAACATATTTTAGCATCTGCGCTGATAAACACTCATACATAGACTGAAATAAGAAGTTAATGAAAGTAATGAAAATTAACCTGATTTTGAATTTAATGGAATGTTAGGAGATATATTTTGATCAAATCTTGATAGAGGACTCGGCAGACACGATTGTGATTTATTTACTGCAACAGGCTGCATCATAGATCTATTGTTCATTGCTGTAACTATTCCCACAAAATCCATAATTTCAAAAGCAATTTTATAACAGATGTATCAGAAAAATGAGATATATCAAGAATTATACCATTAGGTTCTTCCGAACAAATTATGTGGCTTTCAAGATTTTCTGCAAGAGAGGTCTGCAGAACACTTTGTGTCTGCTGTGTTAACCGTGAATTCTGAGATGAAATACCACCTGAACCATGTCTCCGCTATAAATTCTGGCAATTAGATGTTAAAAATAGTAATCGTGAAATAAATCCAACTAAATTTTACCTCTTGACGATCTTAACGATATATTATGCGGCACACGTTCATCAGTTCTTGATAGAGGAGTTCTCAATGGATGGCCTATATTATTAACTGAAACACAACAGATATAGGCAAATTGATGGCACAATTATAAAAAGGTATAATACATCTCATAATGGAGTAAGAATGATACCATTATTGTGCTTTGGTGTCATTCTATTGCTTTCTCCATCTGCTAAGGTGTTACGAAAAATACCGAGATCTTGTTTGTTCAAATTCTTTGAACGAATTCTTACTTTTCGCACTACATAGAAGATGGAAAATAAATGGAAGCATGAAACATGACAAACATCTCCTAATAGGCTGGAATAAGATGTTGATCAAACTATTTTAAAATTAACCTGATTTTGAGGTTGCTGAAATATTAGGAGATATATTTTCATCAAATATTGAAAGAGGACTCTTTAGAACACTTTGACGCTGCTGTTTTAAACGTGTAAACTGAGATGAAACAGTACCTGCATGAAGTTGTTAATTAGTAGTAATGGGTAAAATCCATCTTTATTTTACCTATTGATGATCTTAACAATATATTATGCCTAAATCATTAACAGCAACACAACAGATATAATAAATGATCGAAGAAAAATTGTAAAAAATGTATAATGCCAATCAGAATTGTAACACCCCCAAATCCGGGGTCGGGGATCCGGGTTGTCACGAGTTCCATTTCCCTTAATAACACCCAATCTTAATAACCAATCAACTACTCTGTATTGTGACCCCACAATATACACACACACACCACAAGTTATAGTCTCAGAGATGAATACTCAAAAATAACACAAGTCATTTTATTCCACAATTATATGCCAATACACCTTAAAAAGGTTCTGAATAAATTTACATATTCCTTGTCATTATTACAATTCATAAATATACATAAATCTGGTTCATCAATAGTTGAAAACCTAGCCTATTGGTAGCTCCTACCTCAGCTACGGCGGCACCAACGCTTCTAGAAAACTGCGGAATATTTTCTAACCGCTTGCGAATCGGGAGCTTGGTCCTGTTCGTCTTTTCTATTTGTTATTGTGTGATGAAAGAAGAAAGCAAGGTTGAGCCGCAAGCCCACCAAAATAATATGTATAATGATTTACAGTATATGAGCCTTCTCATAGTACTCATGAAAGTCTTGGTCAAAAGAAATGAACCAAGTTTGATATCTTAATGCGATGAAGTCGCAAAATATTCAGTATATATACATATATACTTTTCAAAATCTTGGAAGTCCTCTTCCATGTATTATATACACAAAGTTCCAGTTTATAACTGTATAAAAATATCGTTGCAAGTTGATCTCATATATCAAACCTTGTCTCAACGTTTTTCTGAAAATCTTTGTCATGCATAAGATATTCATTTACTAGATATAAGTTTAAAAGATGAAGTTACAAGATACTCCAATATACTTATATCTTTTCCAAATACTACTTGAACTACCACCGTTCAAGTTATAATTAGTTCAAAAGTTCATCACATAGATGAGACTACAAGATAAGACTTGAATAGATTCAATCTTTGAAATATTTTGAAGGAAATGAAGTTATGATATACTTCATTAAGCCCCGATATATATACACCTATATATATACATACGTTTCCTGAAAACCTCTGTCATGTAAAGTATGGACAGAATTGCAATATCCAATAAATTTGGAAAGGAAAGAATTTTGGCATAAACCTGATATCTTGCTGATCAGGCAAAGATACCAATAAGTAACCTTTTCTACTAGTAGATGGATGAATCCCCCACCGGTCATCACCCTGGCCACATAAGGGCCTTGTGCTGGACCGCCACCCGGCCTCTTACGCGTTGATAGACTGCCACCCAGCCACTTACACTTTCATGGACGCCCACTGAGTCCATGTTGCTTATGCCGACTCAATAGATGGACTTACTTCCCGAACGTTGGGTAAGTAATCAATTCATTTATCAAAACAGCAACCTCGTTGCGAATGTAAAATACACCACTGAGCCGGATCCCTCAAGTTTTGAGCGAGTATTTAAATCCCCTTCGAAAGGAAGATCTTAAATATAAAAATGAGTTTTGGGATCCGCTCTAACTTTTAAAATCATTTTGAAGACTCGAAAACATTTTTAAGAATGTTTGGAGTAATGCTGATTTAATGAAATAAATCAGCCCCGATATATTAGAAAATATCTGAATATTATTATTTAAATAATATTCCCAAAATGATAATCTCTATATAAACAATTTGAAGTAGAAGTTTTAAAACTCATACTTGAAATGAATATTAAATAACCAAAGATATACTTATACGAAAGTACTATCTTTATTTGAATAATCGAAAATAAGTTTGATTATCGAAACATTATTCTTTAATAAAATAAAGAATACTCTTTAGTAAATAAGCGGAGTCATAAGTCCTTAAATGAATATTCAAAAATAATATTCATTAAATAAAATAACGGAGTCATAAATCCTCGAATGAATATTCAAAATAATATTCATTAAATAGAATAAACGGAGTCATAAGTCCTCGAATGAATATTCAAAATAATATTCATTACATAGAATAAACGGAGTCATAAGTCCTCGAATGAATATTCAAAATAATATTCATTAATAAAAATAAAGTTATCGAATAAACCTTATTCGATTAATAGTTTTGAAAACTATATCAATATATATATATAAATATATATATAATATACTCGGGAACATCGACTCCCGGTTTTAGAAAATATTCACCTTTGGGTCCCCTATACTAAGGGTATACGCAACTACTGCTTATCTCTAGCATAGGTATTATGCAACTATAAGCATTGAAATCAACAGATAGATAACCAGATTATGAAACAGACATGCATATATATACCATATCAGCATGCTTCAATATATCGCAAAATTTGCTAATTAACCAACATGCATCTATCACAAGATAATGAATATACATATATACATCACAACAACAGTATAACGGGTAGAAAACTTGCCTGAGCGACTGGGGGTTACGAATGGCTCGGGACGAGTCTGGTAACCTATAAGCAACAAGTAAGTTGGAATTAAACCAAAGTCACTTGTAAATCTATACTCTAACCAACTCAGACTCTAACGCTCGTTTTGCGCTTACTGATTCTCTTAAGTCACTCGAGTACCCTCGGCTCCATCATTTTTAATAAATTAACCATTACGAGTTTTAAGGAGATTCTTTCGCAAGTGTCTTACCAACTGCCTATTACACCTTACATAAATGTTTCATACTTCAATTAGTCCTTTAAGGTCTTTAACCTATGTTTCAAAGTAAGGCGAGGGGTAAGGGTTCGTTCGCGAAACGTCGTTACTTAAAACGGCCGTTTCTCCTAAACCGTTCATCGGAATCAAACGAACCACATATCAAAACGAAGCTCGTAACATGAACTATCTAAACATGGCAATGGTCAAAACCTAGAAGTGAGTTCAAGGGTTCTGATGTTAAGAACAAAAACAGTCTACGGTAAATCGGGCATTATGGCGGCTATGTTTACGCGATTTCCCAAATTTAAACCATTCCAAAACAACCACCAATCAACCCCAAATCAATCATACAACCAACATCCATCCAAAACACACTCCAACAGCCCCAAAAAATCAATATTATCAACTTTATACTACCCTCAAACATGAACTAAAAGCTATACTTAAGTTCATTAACTAATTAACAAGATTTACAACTCCAAAAACACCACAAAACCAACTAATCTCTACAAACTCAACCAAACTTTAAAGAAACAAGCCTCATGCTTCACAAATACTATATCAATCATATTCATTCCTAATTACTCAAAACCAAAGCTAGGGTTTGGAGTTTATACCTTCCTTGGAGCTTTTAATCCATGAAAGATCCTTGAAATGCCCATGGAAGCCTTAATCTAACCTCCTACAAGCTTGTTCTTTCAAAGAAATCAAGAACACAAAAATTAATTTCAAGAAAGTACTATTCACCATCTTCTTCCATGATTTATAGAAAAAGATTGGCTTGGAATTAGAAGCTTAAACTTATAGGAAGTATGTAACTATCCATGGGGAAGCTTAGATAAATACCTTGCTAAATAGTAAGTGGTGGAGCTTGGATCTTCATTTTTTAAGAAAAGGGGCCGAGAGCTTCATGAAGAAAATGGGGGTTTTGTGTTTTTTGATGAAAATGAAATGTTTTGGCTTGGTTGGTTGCTTTTTGTTTTGTTTTTGGGTAATTACCTTTCTAACCTTGACTTTGTGTGGTTATAAACCAACCACATCTCCTTCCTCCCTATGTCATGCTTATGTCATCATGTGATATCATCCTCCCCTCTTTGTCCTCTTCTCATTGGTTGGATGACATCATCCCCTCTAATCTCTTTGATTAACTTCCTAATTGTTTGCCTAATGACCGCTGATCTGTTATACGGTTCGCTTAACTTTCGTTTTCGTTTATCGTTTGAGGGATCATACTCGGGATCTTATTACTTGGGTTTCCTTAACCTTTCTCAATACATTATAATCCTTTTATGATCCTCTCTTATAATCCTTTAATTTAAATCCTTTTTATCATGTTACCTTATACTCAATTCTTTCCGTATCTAGTGGATTTCCGGGAAAAATCAAAGTGTTCGGAATTGGATTATGACGATCTTTACATACACTTATATACCATATAGAGTGCCAATAAAATCTCAGAATATCCATAAAAGAACCCCTACCTAGTGTGGCATGAAAAGTTTTCTCATTCAGCAAAAACACTATTCATAAGGGTTTCAAAAATTTTCCAAAAATTGGGGTTATTACAGTCTCCCCTCCTTAAAAGGATTCCGTCCCGGAATCAGATAGAAAATGAATAGGGATACTCTCTTAGCATTGCACTTTCTAACTCTCGAGTAAATTTTCCCACATTGTGGTCCTTCCATCAAACTCTGAATAGTTTGATAACCCTTCTCCTAAGCACTTGTTCCTTTTCGATCTATAACCCTTTCTGGTTGCTCCCTATAGGTTATGTCTGGTTGCATACCTATGCGCTCATATGCCCCTATTTATCTGGCATCCGAATTACAATTCCTTAACATTGATACGTGAAACACGTTATGACTTGCTACCTGTTCGGGGGTAGGGCTAGCTCATATGCTAACTTCCCAAACGTCTTAATATATCCAAGGGTCCAACAAATTGTAGACTTAGCTTTCCTTTCTTTCCGAACCTCATCAATTCTTTCCAAGGGATACCTATAACATTACTAGGTCCCCTATTTTATACTCTTTGTCCTTTCGTGTCAAATCAACATACTTATCATGTCCATCTTGGGCTACTACCAGCCGTCCTCTGATTAGATCTATCATATCTTTGGTCCTTTGGACCACTGCTGGTCCGAGCATCTTGCGTTCTACAACTTCATCCTAACATAAGGGAGATCGACATTGTCTTCCCTCAAGGATCTCATAAGGCGATATCTCAATACTGACATATGATCTATTGTCGTAAGAAAACTCAATCCGTGTTAAGTGATCATTCCAATTTCTTTCAAGTCTATTGGACAGACTCTCATTATAGCTTTTAGCATTAGAGCTTTTGCTTCTCAATACCCATTCTTTTCCAGTTCGTAATCGCTACTACCTTCCGTTCCTAATATTATACTGGTTATACTTTTGCTCGCTAGCGTTCTATAACCTTTTAATAACCTCGTCAACCTTAGTATCACGAATGTGTTTCCATTCCGAATACTACCACAACTTTATTACTCCTTTTTCAGCTGTTTCTATTTTCCAAAATTTGATCAATCATATAGAAGTAAAGGAATTTGTTGAGAGATCACTATGATCATGAACACTTGTTATATCGCATAGTTAGTACAGAAGGTGGCCAGCCTTTAGTACTTGACAAGCAATTAAACAATAGCTGGTATCCTACTCGGCTTCTATCACACAGATAGATAGTCATTCGGCAATACCTCCCCTTCTGGAAGGGTTGTTCTTCTCAGCTTATACAAAATGAAAAGAAGAGAAAAGAACGAATTGAAGAGAATTGTATATATGAAAAAAAAATATACTGCCACAAAATATCTGGTTTGGAACCTACCTCTGAACTATAGAGGTTTGTCATAGAAGAACAAAACATATATGTATTTATATCAACATCAAGTATTATAGCATCGCATTTCACGTGCCTAAATATTTTTGCTATTTCGTCCATCATTCTATGGACCCATGCTCTTCCTCGAGCTTATACTCAATCACCTTTAAAAATCCCTCGACATCGAAAATCGAATCTGGAATCTCATTTTATACATCATCGTTAATAGAATTCTATGCTTGCACCGCAACCTTCCTCGTATAGTAATACGACTCTCTTTTCATAAGAAGAAATAAATATTCAATAGGTAGATACTCTACTTAATTAGTCTATCAATGGTAACTTATACATTACCACGACCCGATTAGTGGTACTCAATCTCAACATCCATTCCAATACAACTCTCACGGTTGTAATCAGCTCATTACTCGCAGAATCATTGCTGCATTACTATGGTCCACCACTGACCTACTGTCGTCATTCACTTTCCATGAAATCTTAATATCTAACCATACGGAGTCCATACATCTCGTATCTAATTCTCCTAAGGAGGTAACATGATCACCGTTCATGATTCATGAAGAACACTCCTGAACTTGACGTACTTTCATGACATGAAGTAGATAAAATTGCAGAAGAGTTTCAGTCAAAGCAACGATAGCAGGTTAATACCATTCTTAATCGTATGCCTTAAATAGAAGACTTAACTCAAGGGTTCGTCTAGTCCTTTTTGAAACATGGTCCTGGCTTATCTCAAGATAGTATCTTCTGAGATAGATAGCCCGCTCATGGCGATTACACGAATTAAACCTTTACCAACTACTATTACGGTTGGGTATTGCACAGTCATCAGAAGGAATGTCAATCTTCCAAACCATAATACAACCTTCATAGCTTTAACCATCATCACTGTATTCCTTTGGCACAAGCGCCTATAATTATCCTCTTACCTTTAAAGTGTTGGCCACCTCTTTGGCCTTTCCTGATAGTAAAATTTCCTTACAGTCAATGTCATTTTAACCACATCCAAATAAATTTTCTACCTCATTTTAATCACAGCTTATGTGAAGATGTTTTCCTTAAATCTGATGAGAAAAAAAAAATCACCATTTTTCCATAAGTTATTGCCTCAGTCTTTAGAGGTTAATCACTGTCACGACTGACTCTCAATCATATTTAGAACATCTTTTATCTTAAGTCCTAATTGCCCTGAACAATTTCGACCATTACTGGTTCGATCCATACTTTCTCGTGGTTTAACACGTGCCCCACTTGGCATCATTATAATTACGTCATATTTCCTTTATCAACATGTCTATTCTTGAGAACTTTGATTATTACCTTTCTCCTTGTAAAACCTCTAAGGTTATCCTTGAATCGTTCCTCCTGTATTCCCTAGATACAGGGCATATCAAGATACCATTTATTAATACCAGAATCATTGTCTATATACTTCTGAAAATTTCTCCACTGATTCTTAAAGGTTGTTATTACCTTAATCCTTTCCAATTCATACTGTCAAAACTCTAACTATCCCTATAAAGGGTGAAATGCCAACCTTTATGCATTCCCCTAAGATTCATTTTAAGTTACCGATGTTCTATCCTTAATTCCACCTTTAAAAAGGTACATGCATCCTTCCATGGATAAATCAAGTCATATATCCCTGATAAGGGTGTCTCATTCAATCATTCCCACCTCGATAGTATATGCCTAGTTTCACAATAACATCTGTATTCAAAATGAGGTCAATCAATATGGCCTCCAAAAGATAACAACGGTTATCCGCTTTTCTTGCCTAATTTGGTAACGATAACAAGGATGTTCTGGAAGATATTGGTCGTGTTCAACGTGAACCTCTTCTTAATAATTCCTTATTTACTTTTGTTGTTTATCTCAACAGTCACCTCAATGTTGGGATATCTTTCATACCTGGCGTCTCCCTTTCTGGGTATCGAGCCACCGATCTTACACTTCACATTCTTGAAGGTCACTTCCTTCATCCAATTTTCCTAATTTCTTACTTCCTTGTCTCCTCAGTCTATCCGCGTCTCATTATTTATCCTTCGAGTTATCTCAAGGTTTCCTCAAATCCTCCCAACTTACATGGGATAAAATATATATATCTCTTATGCCCTCAACCATCAATTTTAACTCATGGTGAATCACCCTCATCCTGACGAATGCATACTTTTCTATTTCTATTGCTACGAGTCTTTAGGGTTTCCTCATACCCAACTCCCTTATCATACCTCAAACTCTATTGCCTTTATATTCCTTTCCACTTCAGTTTCTTTTTATTTTCCTTTCTCTTATCATTATTTCATGAACCAACACAACATAAGCATTGATTTCAAACATCCCGTCATTCTGGATTCGTGTCCTTAGAACGAATCTTGATAACTTTTACAACTTAGATTCATAATTCATCATACTCGTCTGCCTTTGTTCAGGCTCTAAAGCTTTTACACTATCTCCATAACCTTGGGAAGTACTTTCCTAAAAACAATTGAATGAACTTAAATCAGTTTATTATAATATCTTGCTCCGTGCCTTCCTTGGCCTTTCACCAGCGGGTGGCCTCTCTCTTAGGAGGGTAAGTGATAAAACAGTCTTTTGTGATTCGTCAATCATTTAGAATCTCAAATGATTCCTATATTTCCTTTAGCCAGGCTCTTGCCTCGACTGGGTCAGCTTGTTCCTTGGAACTCTGAGAGCTTAGCGACTTAAAGGTCCTGAAAGAATTTCTCACCGCATTGTTTCCTCAGGGTGGTGGTTGGGGATAATAGTCTAAGTTCTGTCTAGACAGGTCCATAAATTTTCGTATAGGAGTACCGTCTCGGGTCTCCTTTCCTTACTCGACTTCTGTTTCCTTAGTCTGAACATTCCCTCCTCCTCCCCATAATCGGGGTCATCCTACATATTTTAAATCTTCATTTTCCACTTCATCATGTTATGGGTTCCTTCTATCTTGATGGCGACCTCCCTGACTATCACGTTCAGGGTTTGCTCTAAATCTTATTCCTCAAACTAGCTTTCATCAAAGATCTCATCTTTAAGCTCTTGAACATTTGGAACCCAAATTCTGTAGGAATATCTCATTATTCCCTTATCATCTTTCTCGGTATTAATCTCTTATCTATTTGTTGGCTCTCTGCCTTCATTCATCACTTTTTCTGGCACAATATGTTCTTTTCCAATAATTCAGGCTGTATTGCAATCTCAAACAGCTTTTCGGTACCGGCTCCGGTTACCTTCACTTCTATTTCCATTTTCTCAAAATCTCTTATAAACTCTCTCAAAGACATTATCATCTTGAGTCTCTCCTTTTTACTAAGGGTATCAGCCACCACATTGGCTTTCCCCGAATGATAAAGAATCTCATAATCGTAATCCTTGATTAGCTCTAACCACCTCATTTGGCGCATGTTGAGCTCTTTCTGCATGAAAATATACTAGAGCACTTATGGCTTAGGTAATTCTCGCACTTCTCTCCATACAAGTAGTGCCTCAAATCTTTAGGGCAAAACTATTGCCACGAGCCCAAGCTCATGGGTGGGGATATCGAATTTTATATTCCCTTAATTGTCTTTACGCGTACGCGATTACCTTGTTGTGTTGTATAAGAAGCACCCTAATTCCTTATGCGAAGCGTCACTACACATCACAAAATCTCCTTTTCCATCCGGCAACGCCATCATAGGGGTCGTCACCAATCTTTGCTTCAGTTCTTGAAAGTTGTTCTCGTATTTCTCTGTCCATTCGAACTTCTCAGTCTTACGAGTAAGCCGCGTTAAAGGGGGCTACTATCTTTACAAACTTGAATGAACCTCCGGTAGTGACCGACCAATCCTACCTCTGGTAGTCGACCTAACCATGGTCATCAATTCCTCAGTGGTCCTTTATTCATTCTTGTCAGGATCCTTCACAGGATCCTTCTTAGAGATAATTCCCTTCTAGGACAACATCCTCAACCGCTACATCCTCAATATGAACATCATCCGGTCCCGTGTTAGGATGCTCTATCGGGTCCACAATCTGATCTCCAATAACTAATAAAACATCATCGCGTTTTTGCTCCTCAACCGCAGGGTTCGGAGTCCCGCTACCATATATGATAACAAACTACGCTTCTATCACGATATTTATAAGGGTTCCCATAAGGGTTTTAACTGTCAGTACTACGTTAGGTAGTCCGACTATGAACTTGGCAAGAGTTCTTATTATCTTAGTGAACTTATTATCTTAACGTCACATCATCTCTGAGGTTTATAACGCTTCGCTCTGATACCACTTCTGTAACACCCCCAAATCCGGGGTCGGGGATCCGGGTTATACGAGTTCCATTTCCCTTAATAACACCCAATCTTAATAACCAATCAACTACTCTGTAATGTGACCCCACAATATACACACACACACCACAAGTTATAGTCTCAGAGATGAATACTCAAAAATAACACAAGTCATTTTTATATATATGCCAATACACCTTAAAAAGGTTCTGAATAAATTTACATATTCCTTGCCATTATTACAATTCATAAATATACATAAATCTGGTTCATCAATAGTTGAAAACCTAGCCTATTGGTAGCTCCTACCTCAGCTACGGCGGCACCAACGCTTCCAGAAACTGCGGAACGTTTTCTAACCGCTTGCGAATCGGGAGCTTGGTCATGTTCGTCTTTTCTATCTGTTGTTGTGTGATGAAAGAAGAAAGCAAGGGTGAGCCGCAAGCCCACCAAAATAATATGTATAATGATTTACAGTATATGAGCCTTCTCATAGTACTCATGAAAGTCTTGGTCAAAAGAAATGAACCAAGTTTGATATCTTAATGCGATGAAGTCGCAAAATATTCAGTATATATACATATATACTTTTCAAAATCTTGGAAGTCCTCTTCCATGTATAATATACACAAAGTTCCAGTTTATAACTGTATAAAAATATCATTGTAAGGTGATCTCATATATCTAACCTTGTCTCAACGTTTTTCTGAAAATCTTTGTCATGCATAAGATATTCATTTACTAGATATAAGTTTAAAAGATGAAGTTACAAGATACTCCAATATACTTATATCTTTTCCAAATACTACTTGAACTACCACCGTTCAAGTTATAATTAGTTCAAAAGTTCATCACATAGATGAGACTACAAGATAAGACTTGAATAGATTCAATCTTTGAAATATTTTGAAGGAAATGAAGTTATGATATACTTCATTAAGCCCCGATATATATATACACCTATATATATACATACGTTTCCTGAAAACCTCTGTCATGTAAAGTATGAACAGAATTGCAATATCCAATAAATTTGGAAAGGAAAGAATTTTGGCATAAACCTGATATCTTGCTGATCAGGCAAAGATACCAATAAGTAACCTTTTCTACTAGTAGATGGATGAATCCCCCACCGGTCATCACCCTGGCCACATAAGGGCCTTGTGCTGGACCACCACTCGGCCTCTTACGCGTTGATGGACTGCCACCCAGCCACTTACACTTTCATGGACGCCCACTGAGCCCATGTTGCTTATGCCGACTCAATAGATGGACTTACTTCCCGAACGTTGGGTAAGTAATCAATTCATTTATCAAAACAGCAACCTCGTTGCGAATGTAAAATACACCACTGAGCCGGATCCCTCAAGTTTTGATCGAGTATTTAAATCCCCTTCGAAAGGAAGATCTTAAATATAAAAATGAGTTTTGGGATCCGCTCTAACTTTTAAAATCATTTTGAAGACTCGAAAACATTTTTAAGAATGTTTGGAGTAATGCTGATTTAATGAAATAAATCAGCCCCGATATATTAGAAAATATCTGAATATTATTATTTAAATAATATTCCCAAAAGGATAATCTCTATATAAACAATTTGAAGTAGAAGTTTTAAAACTCATACTTGAAATGAATATTAAATAACCAAAGATATACTTATACGAAAGTACTATCTTCATTTGAATAATCGAAAATAAGTTTGATTATCGAAACATTATTCTTTAATAAAATAAAGAATAATATTCAGTAAATAAGCGGAGTCATAAGTCCTCAAATGAATATTCAAAAATAATATTCATTAAATAAAATAACGGAGTCATAAATCCTCGAATGAATATTCAAAATAATATTCATTAAATAGAATAAACGGAGTCATAAGTCCTCGAATGAATATTCAAAATAATATTCATTAAATAGAATAAACGGAGTCATAAGTCCTCGAATGAATATTCAAAATAATATTCATTAATAAAAATAAAGTTATCGAATAAACCTTATTCGATTAATAGTTTTGAAAACTATATCTATATATATATATATATAAATATATATAATATACTCGGGAACATCGACTCCCGGTTTTAGAAAATGTTCACCTTTGGGTCCCCTATACTAAGGGTATACGCAACTACTGCTTATCTCTAGCATATGTATTATGCAACTATAAGCATTGAAATCAACAGATAGATAACCAGATTACGAAACAGACATGCATATATATACCATATCAGCATGCTTCAATATATCGCAAAATTTGCTAATTAACCAACATGCATCTATCACAAGATAATGCATATACATATATACATCACAACAACAATATAACGGGTAGAAAACTTGCCTGAGCGACTAGGGGTTACGAATGGCTCGGGACGAGTCTGGTAACCTATAAGCAACAAGTAAGTTGGAATTAAACCAAAGTCACTTGTAAATCTATACTCTAACCAACTCAGACTCTAACGCTCATTTTGCGCTTACTGATTCTCTTAAGTCACTCGAGTACCCTCGGCTCCACCATTTTTAATAAATTAACCATTATGAGTTTTAAGGCGATTCTTTCGCAAGTGTCTTACCAACTGCCTATTACACCTTACATAAATGTGTCATACTTCAATTAGTCCTTTAAGGTCTTTAACCTATGTTTCAAAGTAAGGCGAGGGGTAAGGGTTCGTTCGCGAAACGTCGTTACTTAAAACGGCCGTTTCTCCTAAACCGTTCATCGGAATCAAACGAACCACATATCAAAACGAAGCTCGTAACATGAACTATCTAAACATTGCAATGGTCAAAACCTAGCAGTGAGTTCAAGGGTTCTGATGTTAAGAACAAAAACAGTCTACGGTAAATCGGGCATTATGGCGGCTATGTTTACGCGATTTCCCAAATTTAAACCATTCCAAAACAACCACCAATCAACCCCAAATCAATCATACAACCAATATTCATCCAAAACACACTCCAACAGCCCCAACAACTCAATATTATCAACTTTATACTACCCTCAAACATGAACTAAAAGCTATACTTAAGTTCATTAACTAATTAACAAGATTTACAACTCCAAAAACACCACAAAACCAACTAATCTCTACAAACTCAACCAAACTTTAAACAAACAAGCCTCATGCTTCACATATACTATATCAATCATATTCATTCCTAATTACTCAAAACCAAAGCTAGGGTTTGGAGTTTATACCTTCCTTGGAGCTTTTAATCCATGAAAGATCCTTGAAATGTCCATGGAAGCCTTAATCTAACCTCCTACAAGCTTGTTCTTTCAAAGAAATCAAGAACACAAAAATTAATTTCAAGAAAGTACTATTCACCATCTTCTTCCATGATTTATAGAAAAAGATTGGCTTGAAATTAGAAGCTTAAACTTATAGAAAGTATGTAACTATCCATGGGGAAGCTTAGATAAATACCTTGCTAAATAGTAAGTGGTGGAGCTTGGATCTTCATTTTTTAAGAAAAGGGGCCGAGAGCTTCATGAAGAAAATGGGGGTTTTGTGTTTTTTGATGAAAATGAAATGTTTTGGCTTGGTTGGTTGCTTTTTGTTTTGTTTTTGGGTAATTACCTTTCTAACCTTGACTTTGTGTGGTTATAAACCAACCACATCTCCTTCCTCCCTATGTCATGCTTATGTCATCATGTGATGTCATCCTCCCCTCTTTGTCCTCTTCTAATTGGTTGGATGACATCATCCCCTCTAATCTCTTTGATTAACTTCCTAATTGTTTGCCTAATGACCGCTGATCTGTTATACGGTTCGCTTAACTTTCGTTTTCGTTTATCGTTTGAGGGATCATACCCGGGATCTTATTACTTGGGTTTCCTTAACCTTTCTCAATACATTATAATCCTTTTATGATCCTCTCTTATAATCCTTTAATTTAAATCCTTTTTATCATGTTACCTTATACTCAATTCTTTCCGTATCTAGTGGATTTCCGGGAAAAATCAAAGTGTTCAGAATTGGATTCTGACGATCTTTACATACACTTATATACCATATAGAGTGCCAATAAAATCTCAGAATATCCATAAAAGAACCCCTACCTAGTGTGGCATGAAAAGTTTTCTCATTCAGCAAAAACACTATTCATAAGGGTTTCAAAAATTTTCCAAAAATTGGGGTTATTACAAGAATGGATAAAGAATGATACCATTATTGTACTCTGCTGTCATTCTATTGCTTTCCAGATTTGCTGCAACTCCGCTATGCAAAACACCTTTCGAAAACTGTGTTATTCCTGAGTTAATAGAAACTTCAAGTCACAATTATAAATGCACGTATAAAAAGAATCAGACAGATAAACAATGATACAAATACCTTGTTCAGGTGTCACGCTTTGATCAATCATTGATTGCGGAGTTGTTACAGAATGACCTATTTTATTATTAACAGCAACACGACACATATATGCAAACTGAAGACATCATTACAAAAACTGTATACTAACAATCAGAATGGATGAAGAATGATACCATTGATGTACTCTGATGTCATTCTATTACTTTCCAGATTTGCCGCAACTCCGTTATGAAACACACCTTTCGAAAGATGTCTTATTCCTGAATGTTAATAGAAACTTCAGGACACAATTATCAATCCATGTATAAAAATAATCAGGTGGATAAACAATGAGACCAATACCCTGTTCTGGTGTCACGCTTTGATCAATAATTGATAACGGAGTTCTTACAGAATGACTCGTTTTATTAACATAAGCACATCAAATATATGTATAACAATGTACATTATCATTACTCATATGCTCAGTCGGAGAAGATACATGGTATGCTACATAACATGGTCTGTCAAACGTATATACACATCAACCAATCTGAAATTCTATAGAGAAAGCTTACGTGTATCATTTCTGTTCGCTGAATTTGTGAGATTCTTGTCCACATTCTTCCCACGCGTACGGCGTTTGATAACTGAATTAATACATGAACATCATTATCACTTTCAACAAACGAATCAGAAATGGAATTAAAGTGTACACTACCTTGATTCTCTGGTTCTGATGGATTTTTAAACATATTTTCAACATTTCGTCCACGAACACGTCGTTTTGAACCTATAAGAAAATCATGATCAAATCAGATATTTGCAAAACGATGTTATTATAAGTAAACTGGCAAAGGAGATGAATACCTGATGTACTTGTTCCTCGAGAATCCATCCGGATATATTCAGTAAATCATGAACCTGGTTTTAACAGATGAACAGCATATTCTGTAAACTTGTATGACGAACATGATACACATCAAATCTTCATCAAGAATTTTATGAAAAAATTAGGTCATGCTTGCAAAGAATGAGAGAGAATAAGGAAACCAATAATTATCATTGAATTAGTGTTGTAACAGATGTGAGAAAATCATCCAAATCTTTCATTAGATAAGATGTTTAAATTTTAAAATTCAAAAAATTCCCATGTTTAGTGTTGTGATGGGTAAAAAAATGGGTAAACTTATATGGATATATCCATGGATATATAGATTTTATACTTAATATGGGTCATGGGTAAATTTTGTGGATATATCCATGGATCTAGTGATTTTATACTTAATATGGGTTATGGGTAAAAAAAATTACCCATTTGGAAAATGGGTAAATTAAGGAGTACACTTTAAGAATATATAGATATTTGTTTCAAAGTCAGGTGTTTTTTACCTGAGAATGACCTCACGCGAGCAATTCATATAAACTAGCTTTATTACCCGTGCAAGGCACGGACTAGCTTTATTTATAAAAAATATTGCCATTTTTTGTGTACTTTTACGATATTTGTGTGTTGTTTCATACCATATTTTGTGGTTCATGTTAGAAGGACTACTGCAATGATGAACATCCTTAAATTTATATTGTGTCGCGAATGTAAAGTTTAGAGTGCACTCTTACCATTGAAAATACTTTAAATTTATATGCACTCTTACCATATTGAAATTTATATGCACTCTTACCATTAAATTTATAATGCACTCTTACCATATTGAAATATATTTTTATATAAATATTTAATATTTTATTAATATTTTATATATTTATTAGAATCGAATTCGAGTATAACCTATCATATTTCGAGTTTTTGTCAATATTTGGCGAAATTGATTCAAGTATTCGAGCCGAACTTAGGCTACCGGACTATTTACGACCCGAGTTTCATGCTTTATTTAAGATTCGGTTGAAACTGAGCCCGTGCTCGAACCCGAACATTTTTAATCGAGTTCAAGTCTAAAAGTTTTCGAATCGGCTCGGCTCGATTATACCCTTAGTTGTTATAAAGATAGTATTTTGAAGTGATTTAATTACCTAAGTCTCGATAATTATTAAACTATAATTAAATGATAATATATTATCAATAAGTTAATATGGTAACATAATATCAACAAGTTATTTATTTTAATATTTGTAATATTTTTAAATAAAAAATAATTATAATCACGTGGTTGTACATGGGTATAGAGTTAGTATATTGTAGTTAGCTAATTACTCAAGTTTTAGAATAATTTTATTATATATCAATATTAGATTATATAGGTTTAGCCGTCCAAACCTTTTTTTATGTTTTCCCTAAAAAATTTGAACCCATAGAACTTTTTACGAATTGAATATTGATTTTGAAATTTAAGTTTCGGTTGAACTCGAGTTCGTGCTCGAACCCGAACATTTTTAATCGAGTTCGAGCTTGACAGTTTTCGACTCGACTCGGATTGATTATACCCTTAGTTGTTACACGAGTATAAAGTTAGTATCTCAATGTGAGTTAATTATCCGAGTTTCGATAATTAATAAATTATTATTATATGATAAGATATTATCAACAAGTTACTATGATAATATATAATTGATAATATATAATCAACAAGAAATTATTTATTTAATGTATAAATTTTAAAAAAAATTATAATCTCATTGTTGCCCATGAGTATAAAGTTATTATATTGTAATCAGCTAATTACCCAAGTCTTAAAATAATTTTATTCTCTATAAATATTGAATTATATAGGTTTAGTCACCCAAAATAAAGAAAGAAGTATGTAACTCAATACTTTATTTTATCAAAATATAATCAAAGGAGCTTCAACCTCAATTAGTTGAAGTCATGTATTTGTTATAAGTGTAAAGTTAGCATATCGAAATGAGTTATTCAATCAAGTCTCAAATCATTATGTTTTATATAAATATTAAAATAAATATAAAATTTAATATAAGGCAAGACATCTCGTGTAAATAAATAAGTTCTAACTCAATACTTAATATTATAAAAATTTAACCAAATTTGTCCATAGCTCATGTGGTTGATGTGTTTAATTTGCAAATAGTTGGCATAGGTTCGATTCTCATCAACAACTATTTTTGATATTTATTAAAATACATGGGTAAAAGAGTAATTTTGAATAAAATGTTTCCCGAAAAACACCTCGTGTAAATAAATAAGTGTTAACTCAATACTTAATGTTATAAAAATTTAACTAAATATGTCTCTAGCTCAAGTGGTTGATGTGTTTAATTTGTAAATATTTGTCATAGGTTCAATTCCCTTCAACAAAACTATTTTTGATATTTATTAAAATACATGGGTAGAAGAGTAATTTCGAATAAAATATTTCTCCAAAAACTTGATGTCTATTTTTGATATTTATTAAAATACATGGGTAGAAGAGTTATTTCGATTAAAATGTTTCCCCAAAAACTTGATGTTGCAGTATTATCTATACTATATTATAATAGCCGGAATAGAGATAATTTGGTTTAACGGTTTGGTTCAACGATAATTCGCTAATTTTGATTATTACAAAAATAGATAAATAGTGTTATATATCTAATAAAATACTAAATTATTAAACTACTACTAAATATAGTATACTTATCCTACTAAACTACGAATACAACTTATCCTATTATTAAAATATATAAATAATAGTGTTACATATCTGCTAAACTACTAAATTGTTAAAATACTAGAAATATTCTATTTATTTTATTAAATTACGACCACATGTTATTTTATTATTTTAATTATAAATTTATAATCATTATATATTTATATAAATATTTTAAAAATATAATATAACTTGATAAATAAAAATTTAAAATATTAATGGAAAACCGTGCATCGCACGGGATTTATGCTAGTAAAGATAATAGATTAATGAAAAGAAACCTTCTTCCTATCTACTATGACCTCATTTTCAAATATGTTCAAATTCTATAAACATAGTTATTTCAAAAAGTAAAAAAAAAAATCTGTAAAGCATGGTGAATTTTTATGTTAGTTTTGTGTTAGTTTTGGTTATTGGAATTTCATTATTATCTAATAGTCGTACTGTAATGGAGTATATACTTACAAATTACTAATAAACAAAAAGACAGGGATTAAGTATTTGATTTTGTAGATAACCTGACGGACTTGATATATGATTTGATGTAAATCTAGATTAGGGGGTTGCACATGGCTACGCGGAGAGCATCTTTTGGGTGGGGTTACAGTTCATTATTTCTGTTAATATCGATGCTCCAATCATCCAATGATATAGTCCAACCTCAAGACTTAGAAGCCAATTCCGCAATCATTTCGTATTGTCAATTTCTCACTTATTCGTCACATGAAAATGGGTTGGGGTTGTTATGTCCCTCTCCAGAACCACAATAAACATGGGTGGCGGCAAACTGGCAATGTCACCCAAATCTACTGCTAAAACTCAAACTCAGAATATACCGCATAAAGCAGTGTTACTAACAATTGATTTGTTATTTTATCGAATTTAATCACATGCATAGTGGTTTCTCCATCAATTTTCAAGTTTCCTCACTTTCTTGGTCACATGAAGTTTTCTCCTGGCATAACAATCAGCTGTCATGGTTTGTCTATATGCTGACATACCATATAACATGCAATAAAACAATACCTGGCCTAACAATAAACTACCTAATCTACATATGGCCACTTGGTTAAGAAAGTTTAACCATTTAACAAAATAATACAACCCCTGTCCAGATGCTCAAGAAACACCACTTGAAACCAAAAGATGTGTAATGTGTTGAGAAAAGAATGATGCTAAGAGACCATTAGGTAAAACAAATTGCTGTACTTTTTGAATAGAGGAAGACAAACAAAATAGATAACAAAACTAAACTCTACCAAAGATCAGCATTCCACACTAAAGAAACATCTATTTCACATCTTTCAAACAACTAACTGCAGAAAATTATAACTATAAATATAATTGTCGTTGAATAAATAAATTGTCTATGCCAGACAATGGAAAATGTAATGCAATTACATTCCTTTATCATAGTGCTTTAGTTGGCCTGAAAAGGTGAAAATGCTTGTGTGGACTCCGACTCTGTATAATTGGTCCCAAGCTTCATGAATCTCCGATATAGCTGACATTGCCGCCACTTCAACACCCAAAAAAATGCGAGAGCTTAAAAATTTGAATGAATATGACATACCATTTGCAATAACCTATCTGCCCTCAGATTTCACCAGTTGAGAGAATACTCTGCTCATTGAAACACCTGAAACATCATCAGCCACAACCGACATTTCATGCTGTCCAGCTGATGTGGTGGAATCATCATTACCGAAGTTATTGAGTTGAGGAGATAGCTCGCGGATAATGTTGGTACTGTTTTCTTCGGGATCATTATGAAGAACTGCCTCCTGAAGTTGAAGTGCATACTCAAGATTCCAAAGGACATCTCCCATAGAGGGCCGATCAACACCAAAATCAGCTAAACATTTCTCTGCAGTTTCTGCAAACTTTCGGAGAGAATCTGGTTTGATTTTCCCTTCAAGATTAGGATCGATAATTTGATCGAGTTGTCCTCGCTTCTGCCACTTCATTGCCCATTCAGCCAAGTTGACCATCTCCCTAGGGAGAGATGGATCTATAACAGGCCTTGCACATAGAACTTCAAACAGAACAACACCAAATGAGTACACATCTGATTTTTCCGTGAGTTGTTGCCTTCTAAAATACTCGGGATCAAGGTACCCAAAACTCCCTTTCACTGCTGTACTCACATGGGTTTGATCAAGCTCCGGCCCTGTTTTTGATAGACCAAAATCAGCAACCTTGGCCAAAAATGTCTCATCAAGCAATATGTTAGCAGACTTTACATCACGATGAATAACTGCTTTGGCATATCCCGTGTGAAGGTAGTGAAGTCCTCTAGCTGATCCAATGCATATCTCAAGTCTCTCCTTCCAGCCCAAGCTAGGAAGACCAGAGCCATACAGATGACTCTTGAGAGTTCCATTCTCCATGTACTCATATATTAAAATCATTTCACTCTTTTCATCACAGTACCCAATTAAGGAAACAAGATGCCGATGTCGGAATTGCGACAGCATTTCAATTTCTGTACGGAATTCCGCCAAACCTTGTTGAGACCTGGGATTACCCCTTTTAACTGCTACTTTTGTGCCATCACTGAACTCTCCTTTGTAAACCTTCCCAAAACCACCTATACCAATAACCCAGCTCTCGTCAAAATTATTAGTTGCCTCTTGAACTGCCACGAAAGGACACCGATAACCAAAGTCAGATCCAGCACTGGTAACTGTTCCATTCGAGAATTTACTTCCCATGGTGTAAGAGGCATTGACAGACAGAGGAACCCATGTTTTTGAATGGTGAAGACGTTCCAGTCTCCTCTTCCTGCGAATATAAAAGAAGAGTCCAACAATCAGCAAAATTATTGCAATCCCAACTATTACACCCGCAATTATTCCGATATTTGACTTTGAGCCTGATCCTGACGAAGATGGTGCAGTCTCCGACCCAGCAAAGCTTCCAAAAGAATTATTTAACTTCATTATCTCTAGTCCATTAAGAATTGCATCGGGATAACCGTTATTCACAGAAGATGGACCAATACTCACACGAAGCTTACTGGTAGATATGGATGAAGTAACAAAATCCCTATATACTGCAGTGGCCAGAAAATTCTGATTTATGATGGTCAGGTCAAAGTCTGGCAAAACATTTGAGGGACCAAGGAAAACGTTGAAGTAGATCTCATTAGCAGATTGGCTTACAATATCGCAAAAGTGAAAGCGTACAAGATACTGAAAACCCTGATCAACAGGGAAATCCCATGTAACATTAAAATTGCTGCTGGGATCACCTTCAGATCTCATCTTTGTTGCAGTTCCATAAACTGTCTTTGGAGCAATATCCTCGGTAGCTCCTCCTGGAGGGTACTTGACAGCATTAACCTTTGATACATTTCCAGCAAGATTAACATCCAAAAGATACTTCGTGTCAGGTTCCCAAGTTCGACCGAGTGTATCATTTTTAGCAGTGACAGTCGGCCCTCCCATATTAATCCTCGCAACAGTCTGCAAGGCCTGTGTAAGCAAACCTTCAAACTTCACCGCAGGATTGACATTTTGCGCATCATTAGCGATAAGCGAATCCGGGGCCGAAACAACTTCTAGAGCATTCAAAAAAGCAAAGGAATTCTCGGAAGGCGAAACAGTGATCACAAGTGAATCAGAATCGACATTTACTAAAAATTCCCTTTTAGCAACAGAACCAGATTTGAAATCATTAAGCAACACATGGTTGGGAATCGAAACTGAAAATTTTGCTGTACTTGGATTATAACTGTTAAACACAAACGGCGAAAGGTAAAGCCGGATCCAAACCCTCCCCTTTTGGCTAATCTTAAAGGTATATTTCGAAGTTTTCGTAAAAATTCTAGCATTCCTATAAAGACCATTTTCATCAGTCTGCGGAATGGAATTTGAAGTAGTAGTCCCTAAAATATTATCAGGACTAGAAAGGTACTTTGAAGCTAAATTATCAGCCAAATAAACTTGACTACCAATAGTAACATTTGCATTTGATCCACAATTTATATAATACTTATCAGCAGGAGTAAATCCACAACAAAAGCAATCAAAATAGAACAATACAAGAAAAGCCCAGATGAGCAACTTAAGCACACAAGTATGCATCATTTTAACAGATCTAAAAGATGAAATCTTGAGCTAAAAACAGACCTCAAAACCCAAGATTTTCCAAGATTCAGCAATATTAAACCAAAAAGACTAAAATAAAAAATACCCACTAAAGATTAGTAGATAAAGATGAGATGAGAAAGATGGCACCTTTTAGACCGTTTGAGCTGAAATAGAGAGAAACCCAGAAAAGAAACAGTCTGAAAAATAAAGGGTTTCGAGATTTTTAACAAATTTTATTTGTGTTGAGTGATAAATATATAAAAAATAATTTTGAGTGCCAGAGTGAAAATTTGGGAGCCAGCTAGTTAACTCGGCCAGCCAGCCAGCAGAGAAATTGACATATAATCTTTTGAGTGTGTTTTTTAGACAAATGGAAGGAATAAAATAGAGGGTAGTAGTTAGATACTGGTTGAAATTATGTACGTGTTTATGTAACTGAAAAGGGGTCAAGAAGAATTTAACAGCTGAAGGCATTGAGGTGTGAACATATGTTAATGGTGGTGACCATTCTGGATGAATTGAATAAGGACTAGTTTTTAAATTAATTAAGCCCGTTGAAATAGGGCAATTATGGACTCCTATTAATTTGGATAAGTTACTCACCTTGTCTTTTCCTCGATTAAAATGGATATTATTAAATAGAGTGAAATTTGAAGTTACGTATGATAAAATTATATGACAAAACGGCTATTCGGGATGAAAACCGAATTTTTAAATTTTTCGAATCTGATTTCTGAATTTAAATTTGGATTTAGAAATTAAATTTTTAAATTTAAAAATATTTTTAATTTGAAACAGGTATATCGAGCTGAAATTTTATCGAAAATTCAAAACTCGATACGAACCCCAATTTCCAATTTTTTGAATTTACAAATTTAAGATTGAGAAAACACACAAACTAATAAAGCAGTACAATTCGTTTAACATGATTCTTAGTTAGTTATTGTTCTATAGACTCCATTTGAGTGACTACAAAATTAATGAAAATTATTGTTTCAAACAATATATCTTTAAAACATTTTTTATAACAAAAGTAAGAAAGTAACATGGAAACGGAGTCCCGCCGTTCCAAAATAACAAAATCGAGTCGAGTTTATTCAAAAATGACTTGAGCTTAATTTTTTTTTTAAAAGGTGTCAATTTGAGTATACTTGATGAACGAAAAATGATATTTAAGATCGGCTCATTAATAAATAAGCATAACATGAATTTGCTCAGAAATAATCAAGCTGAATTTTGAGCCGAGTTCAAACATAATTGAATTACCTACTAATGATTCACATTTATTTTTTACTCAGACTGACCATAAACTAAAATTTATGATTTTACAAGTTACATCAAGATAAAATACTAGTGTCATTTATCTTATAATGTTATGTATTCTCACACTTTAGAGCTTCTCACCAAAATATCACATTTTCAATTTTCATGATCCTTGATATAGATAGAAAATACATCCTAAAAACACATCAAATGTCACATTGATTACATCTGGACTTCTTGTCCAGAAGCCCAATACTAACCAGGCTGGTCTAAGCTCCTAGCAGACTCAAGACGACCCAAGTGGTCAAAACCTATCAGCAGAGGTCGTCAAGGTCCACAAACATGAGCTGTTCACGGACCAGGACCAATACGGCTGGAAGAGCGGAGATATGTGTCCAAAACGGACTCAAAGTCCTACAAAGAAAGATTTGGAATTTCTTTCCATACCATATAAGTAGGAGACTTGTCCACCAAGTCTCCCAACACAAGTCTAACCCTAGACTCATCTCTATATAAAGGGCTCTACCACTCAACCTAGAGCTACATTTTTTGCTTTATTCTATACCACACAAAGATACGTAGGCATCTTGCGATGATCGATAGTCCCAAATGCAAGAATGGCCATTAAAGCTCGCACAAACCCTAGCATTAATTACCAACACACCCTAGTTTTAAATCATTTGCAGGGATTTCAGATGCAAGATTTCCAAAAAGTCCCCCAGGTTTTCTCATGTTACCGCCAGATACTGCCTTATATATAAGAAACCGTAAGCAATGAATCTGAAAGAAACAAAGAACAATGAAAACAAGTGTTACTAACATAATAGGAGAAATGAGTCACACATACTTCGTTTGTTTTTTTGGCCTCAAATTCTTAAGAAAAATTGAATTACAACCATCATTAAAATTTGTGGCAACCCAACGGAAGTGAGATTAGTAATGACGGAGTGGGAGATATTTTAACATATATAGTATAGCTAGTCTGTTTTTTTCTTTTCTAGTAATTATCCACATCCAGATATTGGAATATTTATCTCATTTTCTTTCTTATCTTTTCTTTTAAAGTCAAGGAAGTTAATGCACCTATTCTGAATATTAAGATAACAAATTTGATGCAGCATAACCCCCAGTCCCCATCAAAATATGCCTGGATTTACTAACTGATGCATGCTGATAAATGTAAACAGTTAGGATTTCCCCCCTTTTTTCAATTTGACTCTGGAAGATCCTACTTGTACTTTTTGAAATAAAGTATTCTACTTTGGCAAGTAAAGTTATATCTGAAGAAAAATGCGATAGAATAATACATCTGCAACAAACGATGCAATAAATAAAATCTAATTCGATGTTCGTGCTAGAAGTTTTTTTAGCAGTAAACGTGAAGACCAATCTACTCATTTTTTGCCATCATTATTTGCGCTTTTGCAAACTGTAATTATGGAACATACAACCCTCTCCCATCGTGAACAATCGCATCAGTGGTAGAGATACCACCGCAATCAACCTATACCTCCACCCAAGGAGAAACCCCGGTAGAGGCAACTGAGGTTTAGCCACAAGGGACGAATCCCCCGACTCCTCAAGGGACGAATCCTCAATTTTAGCAGCTACATGCACCTATAAACCCTCAACCCGCTGGATATGAGTACTCAATGATCATGACCACTAACCCCCTTACAAGATGTCTCTATACCTTGAGGTTGGAGGAAGTGAACACTCTAATCGGGGCGAAGGACAAGGGCGGACCCCCCAATACATACGTGACTTGGCTCCCATCCTTAAGGACCGAGAATTCTCTAGACCCTACTTTGATAGAGACTCTGAATCATTGGACGACGAGGTCATTCCAAGGAGGAGTCGTGCTGGTAAAGAGCCAATGCCTAGTACCAACGAGAGGCCCAGGAGCACTCAAGGGATGATTCCCCAAGATGTACAGGAGAGGATCAGGGATCATGAAACTGAGATCCAAAGGCTGAAATGCGACATGAAGGTGCACCTGACCCCAAGACATCCTCTTGCTGCAAGGTAGAGAGATTTTTCCCCAATCATAGATATGGATGGTCCAACACCAAGAAGGGTAGCTGTCTCAAGGGATGATCCGAGTGACCTTATGCCCCTAGGAGATCCTGATTATTCGAACCCACCATTCAATGACGAGATAATGAATGTCCACATCTGAAGGAAGTTCAAGATGCCCACCATTAAAGAATACAAAGGTACTGGAGACCATGCTAATCATGTCAGGACATTCTCTAACGCCATGTTCTTACAGCCCTTGAACAACGCTATCAAGTGTCGGGCCTTTCCTCAAACCCTATCGGGTATGGCTCAAAGATGGTACAACCGCCTGCCCCCAAACTCGATTGGATCTTTCGAAGACTTGAGTCAAGCTTTTATCAAGTAGTTTATAAGTGGTAGAGTATATGAGAAGAGTTCGGTTTCTCTCATGGGCATAATGCAAGGAGCAAAGGAGTCCCTTAGAGATTATCTGAACTGATTCACGAAAGAGGCCTTGAAGCTCCCGGATCTTGACGATAAGGTAGCTATAATAGCCCTATAGCAAGGGACAAGAGATGAGTTCTTTAAGATGTCCCTCGCCAAACGCCCTTCTAAAAGCATGTTGCAGCTCCGGGATAGGTCTGGAAAGTATATCAAGGTAGAGGAAAGTATAAAGAAGATAGTGGTGAATAATGAGCTCGCAGGCAACAAGAAGCGAAAGACGGATCAAGAGTACGATGTAAAGGACAAGTATCCTCGAACTGACGAAGGCTCTGACTCCTCTTCTAAGAAAAAATAGCAACCAAGGTTCACTGAGTATGCAAGGTTTAATGCTCCAAGGAGCCAAATCCTTATGGAAATTGAGAAAGACAAAGAATTCAAATGGTCGAAGCCACTAAGGGTGTACTCCGAGAAAAGAGACAAGAATCGATATTGCATGTACTACAAGGATGTTGGTCATGATACTGATAATTTTAGGCAACTTAAGGATGAGATTGAGTATTTGATCAGAAGAGGAAAATTCGGGCGTTTCATCAAAGGTGAAGAGGCTGGAGGCCAAAAAAGAGACAATGATCGATGAGATAACGATCGAAGAGGTAATGACAGAGATCGCAACCCAGAGCCCCGAGGGCCAGTGATCAATATGATCTCAGGAGGTCCCATAGCAGCTGGGACTATAAGGAACTCTCGAAAAGCTTATGTGAGAGAGGTAATGAGCATAGTCGGAGAGTCGTCTAAGCATTCTAAGTCAGAGATGATGCTTGAATTCGGTGACCCAGACCTTGAAGGTTTGAAATTTCCTCAGGATGGTCCTCTGATTATCACCCCGATAATTGAAAATTGTCATGTTATGAGGGTCCTAGTGGATAATGGAGATTTTGTAGATATTCTTTTCCATGACACATTCATAAGAATGGGCTACAATAATTCTCAACTAACTCCATCTGACCCACCCATCTATGGGTTAACCACGTGGAATGCAAAGTCGTAGGAGCAATACAACTTCCTGTGACTATTGGGGTAGAGCCCAGGTGTTAGTCCCTTAACAATTCAACAAGAATTACAGAATGGGGGTTGAATGGAATTTTTGAAACTTTTTCTTAAATAAAAATGTTCTAACTTAAATATATATATATATATATATATATATATATATATATATCAGTGTGAATTGATTTGCAGAGTGCGGAATAATAACTTTAAAAGAATCAAAATATAAGTAATTAAGAACACAAGTCTTTAAAAATTTTCTGGTAGATTTGAATGTATCCACCAGAGATGTATAATATATATCGAGAGAATTCTGTGTAGCAAAAAGCTCACAGCTTCTTACAAGTGTTGAACAACTAAGAATGCAGAGAAATGCTAAGAATTCAGCTTACAAATGTTTCTCTCCTTGAATCTCAGTTATCATTCTATTTGCTACTTCTTGGTTTATATAACACCAAGATTACAAAGTAATAAGACATGATAATAAAACAAAAACTATCAAGTCTAACACTATGCTACTTCATTACTCTATTCCAGCATCTTTGAATATCTTCATATTAGAATGGAAATGGTAATGTTTCTTTGTTCTAGAAAACCCAGTTGAATATGCTACCACATTCCATTTGCATACACTCGACGCATGTGACTGTGTTGTCACTGTCAATGGATTATTCATTGATTACATGATCATCCGTCGATGGCTTTGTTGATCATCCGTCGACAGCTTTGTTGATCATCCGTCGACAGCTATATTGATCATCCGTCGATAGCTTTGTTAATCATCTGTTGGTAGCTATTTGGCACTTGACTTCATTTCATTTATGCAGAATTACAAGACATCATCTATGTAAAATTAATTAACCTATTCTGTATATCTAGTTAAAGTCAATCATGACTTATATGCTATTACAGAATCTATACAAAGGTGCATGCAGAAATGTGCTACAGACTTATTGTTACAAAAGCTACTCACTCGATGGATAATAAATCATCATCCGTCGGGACTGTATTGAGTCATCTGTCTAGACTACAATCCTTATCCATCGAGTGCTACATTTTTCACTAAGTAAAATTTACCAAGGTGTTTTGTTAATGAAATCATCAAGTTCACAACATATACACAACAATCTCCCCCAATTTATGTCTACTGGAATTGTAGCCATAAATTAAGAGAAACTTGATGATAACAAAACACCCTAAAAATACAACTTTAAAAGAAAGTAGATAATACTGTAAAGTGTTTCAATTAACAGAATGTACAAAGTTTAGCTCACAGTCATTTTCAAGGTGCTCCTCTAGCCTGAGCAGATTTATCTAGTTTCTTGAAGGTCTGGATCTCTATCCAAGATTTCTGTTGTTTTCTTCTATCTGATTTTGGAGCTGTCTGTGGAATTCCAGTTCATCAGATTCTAAGAGATTTAGCTTTTCTTGCATCTCCAAGAGAGTCTCATTGCTAGAGATGCTCAATTGGTCTTCTAATCTGAAAAATCTTCTCACTCCTTTATCATCCATGAACTCCATCAGCCAGTAGGGCCTTAGATGCACTCTTCTCCCGGTGTAAGGGATAATTAGAGTCTTTGGGAGTGCATCTTTAGCTCTAAAACTCCTCAGTTCTTCAATCTTCTTTAGAACCAATCTTCTTGCAGTTACATTGAACCCAAAGTTTATCTTGAAAGATGAATAAACCTTAATCAGTACAGCTTGGCTTTCTTGAAGGATCCTGTGAAGTGGCCATTGAATCTCTTTTCCTCCCTTGTACTTGAAAACTAACCTTTCAGGTAGGTTTCTGTATGCATCAATCCCTCTCACTTCTTCTAGTTCATCTAGATAGAGATTTAGGTCAGAGAATTCCTTGATGTCACATAAGTACATCTAATCTCCCTTATTGACTTTAGATTGAGCTTTGACTAGAGATTTGGATTTGAGAGTTGACAACTTTACTTTCTTGACTGCTCTTGACTTTGTTCTTTTTGGCTTGCTAAGGATTGGCAAATTGAAGTTAGGAATTGGTAGGCTCTCCCATTCTATGGGTTCATCCTTAGGCACAATAGGTTCATCATGAATGTTCCTGTAAGGATCCACCACCTTGATGTCTTCAAATACCACAGAGGTTTTTGATGCTTAAGTTGTAGTTGAAGTGGATTCCTTAGAAAACTGATCCTCCAATTCCTTATCAACAAAATCCAGTTTCCTTTTGGTTCTTTTGGCCAATTCCTTGTATCTTGGAGATTTCTTCTGTTCTGATTCAACTTGCTTCTTTGGATCTTGAGATTCAGTGATTTCAGATGGCTGAGAAGGAATATATTGTGTTGGTTTCACAACTTGTAGCTTGGCCAAGATAGCAGCTTGCTCTTTCTTTTGCTTAGCCTTTTTGGCATTTAGAATAGCTTGCTTCTTTTCCTGCTTCAATCTTGCCTTTTCTTCTCTCTTTGCTTGAGAAAATTGAGGATGTCCATCCACCACACAAATTTCTTTCCCATTCCTGAAAACTTTAGCAATTCTTCTCTTTAAAGCTGAATCAGCTAAATCCTTGTAGAAGGCAATTGACCTTGACAAAAGCTTCTTCTCATCAGGTTTAGGTGTCTCATACACTGTATCCAAAGGGTTCTTTAATGATGATTTTGGATATTTCACCCTTGGCTTCAGTATAATTTCAGCCTTTGGAGATTTGATGCAGGATGGCTGTCCTCTTTCCAGATAGTTCATGCTCATTTCATTCACAGAGATCTGTTTGACTTTAGAGTGATGAATGGATGACTTTACTGGCTCCTTTACTAGCCCAAACTTCCTTTGTATGTCCTCATCAATTTTCTCTCAGTTGATTGGCTTCAACTGCTCCTTTTCAGCTTCTCTTAAAATGGCTGATGCTTCATTGATCAGATCTATACTATTTGTTACTGGTGACTTGGTGAAAGTAATTGTGGGCACAAGTACTTTACTGATTTGAATTTGAAGCTTCTCCCCCTCACTTGGTCCATTCTCCCCCTTTTTGTTATCATCAATTTGAGTAGAGGGGGAGGTTTGAGCAGCCACCAGTTTCTGAAGTAAATTTGTCTGTTGGGCTTGATGAAGATGAATGGCTGTTAGAGATGCTTCCATAGCTGACATTCTTGTATCCAAAGCATCTATCTTTGTTGCAAGATCAAAATTTTTCCTTAGTTGCCTCTTGATGTCAAGCAATGTAGCTTCTGGAAGCTTAGAATCCATTTTGTCTGAAATGGCCTTCTTCATCTCATCAATTTCACCCTTGATGGTATTAACATCTCTAGCATGTTGGAAGCCTTGAATCTGTTGTAGTTGCACAGAAGCAAGATGTGCTTGAAGGAGCTTCTTGGTATTGGCATTTGTAGTGGTTTGAAGGGCAGAATTTGTCTGATTGATTAGTTGAATCAGGGTTGTCTTGAAGTAGTGCTCATCACAGTGCTTTGAAAATGCCCATGATGGCATGCCTGATCTTGAACTGGAACCTACTTCTCCCCTATGTCCAATGCCTCTTCTTCACTATCTCCACCTTCATCACCAAAGAAATCTGCTGAACCACTAGTCTCATAATCCACATCACCAGCTGTAGAAGGCAAAGCTGTGATGGCATCCTTAGCTCTTAGCATTGACTGAGTGGTATGCAACGAATTGAGCATCCTTTTTGCATTGTCATTGCCCTGTTCAGCTAGAAGTTGATAAGCTGGAACAGGGTGAGTAAATGCCTCAGCATCAAGGGAGGTGGAATCTATAACAGCTTGAGGTTGCTGAGATAGTCCCTCCCTGTCTGCATCCTGGACATTCATTGACTCACTAGCAATGACATTCATCCTTATAACTCCTGCACTTGCATTTCTCTCGTGTTCTCTCTTTTGTTGCATCAGGGTTTCACCCTGGCTCCCCATCCTCACACCCTCACTTTCACCATCTAAGGTGGGACTTCTCTCACTTACTTTTGCCAATCCTGAAGAAATGGATTGCATATTTTTACTCTTTTGCTCTCCTTTTTTCTGGGAGCAACCCAGACTCTCACTCATAACATTCTCTGCCCTCAATCCTAAGAGTGACTGTATAACCACTAATTCTTCTGCACTAGAAATAAATGAAGTTTGAAGCTGTGCAGAGATACTCGACGGATGAGTAATATCCATCGGGTTAGTGGTTTTGCTATCTGACGGATAACTGCTGTTAAGCTTATTCGTCGAGATATAATCACTACTCGATGGATGAGTAATATCCATCGAGAGAGTAGAAATGAATGAACTTGGAATAGAAACTATTATGGACTCTGTGCTGATTGATGATATTTTGGGCACAGATGATTCAACAGTTCCTGAAAGAATTGGCAAGTGAGCCAACAAATCATCTAAAAGATGATGCTCACTTGCATTAGATTTTGGCTTCCCCAACAAAGTTAAAGAAGGGGAATCAGGAATTGATGTGTTTATCATATCCATATCCGGAGAAATTGTAGGAGAATTTGGTGTTTGAGGTGCTTCGATCACTAGAGATTTTGGCTGTGACTCCACATATATTGGAGCCACATCAAGCTGAATTTGTGAAGGTGCAGTTAATATGTCTTTAGCACCAGTTTGCACAGTGTGTGTACCCTGTGCATCCCCAAGGGTTTTGGATTTCTTCTTTCTGGCATAAGTTTAGGGTGAGCTAGTGTCCCTTACCCTGTTGGCATATGCTCTTGGTTGAGAGCTTTGTTCAATAGTTACATCCTGTTGGGATGATACAACTAGAAATGAGCTTTTATCCTTTTTAAGCACTGCAGTTTGTTGGGAAACTGCAGTATGGCTAGGCTAGGAACCGCTCAACTCTCCATCCTTATCCTTAGGGTTTCTTTTATGTTCACCCTGTCCCTCACCTACCTTTTCTACCTTCACACTCCCCTCTTTGGTTTTGGTGGATTTTGCAACTGGCATCTTTTGAGAGATACCAGAGGGGGCTTTCTTTGATTTGGATTTTGAAATTTTTATTGGTTTGGTAGCTAGGGTAGGCAACTGTTGGGTCATTGACACAGTTTCGATTGCTACACTAGTATTCAAAGAAATTTGTGAGGTTGGAATAGTAGGGATGGATGAACTTACCTCACTTACCTGAGGTGCTTCCATTATAGGGAAATAGAAGAGTGGCACCTCCTTGTGATGATTTGTCCTGTTCAAACCTGCAATAATCCTTCTCTCTTGAACCCAACAATCTAATTTGTTATTTGGGTTCTCAAGCACAATTTTCTTAGAGAGGTGGTTAGCTAACATCATGAAAAATCTAGCATAATAAACACTTTTACCCCTCTTGTTTAACTCTCCTAATTTAAAACCCAACTCAAACAGAACAAGGTCACTAAAATTAAAGTACTTATCTGTAGCTAGCATGTAGAGCATGTTAAGCATTGAAATATTAACAGAATCAAAATTACTGATTTTACTAGAGAAGACCTTGGTCACTATATCACACAGGAAACTTCATTCCTTCCTAAGACCCAATCTCCTAATGTCACTCAACTTAGAAGTAGAAAGAGCATAGTTCACGGAATTAAGCATATTAACTATATCAGTATCTGTGTGTGGTGAGGTCATAGTATTATCAGGAATCTTGAAACATGCTTTAATAACATCACTATTAATATATAATTCATTACCTTTGATAGTGAGTGTGATGGTTTTATCAGTTGAATTGTATGTAGCAGTGGTCCACATCTCTTCAACAACTTCACAAAAGATGGTGGGTGATTCTAGCATGGCATAGTTAAGCTTGCAGTTCTTCACAAAATCCATCATTTTGTGGTAGTCACCAGAATGTTGAATCCCCTTGTTCACTAAGGTTGTGAAGTTATTCCTCTCATAAATGAACCCAGTTTGAGACATAATCTTGACAACAAGCGCCATTGTTAGAGAATAAGAGCTTGCAGAGAGAGAATAAGTGCTTTGAAAGAGAAAGAAATTGGAGCAGATAATTTGAGAAAGATAAAAGAAAATCAATAGAAATGAAATAGGCTTTTATACTATCTCAAAAATAACTGCCAAAAATAATAAAGTAAAATAAAGTAGCCAATAAAAATTGCCTAAAATAGCCGTTTTAAAAAAAACTGTCAAAATTCCATCAATTATCTGTCGTGTTATGCTTACAAACTATAAGTATACTCGATGGATAATGTTCAGGAAATTAACGGCTAAGATTAAGACAATTCGACGGATGAGGATAAACTGTTATCCGTCGAGTTATAAAATATTCCAGAAAAATAATTGATTTTTATTAGCAAATAGTATTCCGATGGATGATCAAACTCGATGGATAAGGATCATCCGCCGAGATGTAAATTTTGACTAAACCAAAATTTCATCCATGACCGAAAAAAATCAATTTAAATTTCTGGCTGCATTACAACTTGCAAATTATCTCATAAGGATTTAAGAATAATTAATCATACCTAACTCACTTACCAACCTTGAGAAGGTGGATTCATCCAGTGGCTTGGTAAAAATATCTGCAAGATACTTCTCACTTGGAACAAAATGTAGTTCTACAGTACCATTCATTACATGTTCCCTTATGAAGTGGTACTTGATGTCTATGTGCTTTGTCCTTGAATGTTGTACTGGATTTTTAGTGATGGCAATTGCACTTGTGTTATCACAGAAAATAGGAATCCTTTCAACTTGCAAACCATAGTCTAGCAATTGATTTTTCATCCACAAAATCTGTGCACAGCAACTGCCAGCAACAATATATTTAGCTTCAGCTGTAGAAGTAGACACTGAATTTTGCTTTTTACTGAACCAGGACACAAGCTTGTTTCCTAGAAATTGACAGGTTCATGTTGTACTTTTTCTATCAATTCTACAACCTGCATAGTCTGCATCTGAGTAACTAGTTAGATCAAAACCAGAATCTCTAGGGTACCAAATGCCAAATTTTGGTGTTCCCTTGAGATATCTGAAAATTCTCTTAATAGATACTAAGTGAGATTCTCTAGGTTCATCCTGAAATCTAGCACACAAACATGTAGCAAACATTATATCTGACCTACTTGCTGTTAAGTACAGAAGTGAGCCAACCATGCCCCTATAACTTAAAATATTTATAGACTTTTCAGTAGTGTTTAATTCAAGGTTAGTTGCAGTAGCCATGGGAGTTTTTTGCAGATGTGCAATCCATTAAATCAAACTTCTTTAAAAGATCAAAAATGTATTTAGTTTGACTAATGAATATTCCATCACTAACTTGCTTAACTTGAAAACCAAGAAAGTAAGTTAGTTCTCCCTCATTTCATACTTACTTTGCATCAATTTGGCAAACTTTTTGCAAAGTTTCTCATCTGTAGATCCAAAAATAATATCATCTACATAAATTTGACCAAGTATGCTAGAGCCATTAACATTTCTAAAGAATAAATTTTTATCTACAGTACCTCTTGTGAAGTGATTTTCCAAAAGAAACTTTGATAAAGTGTCATACCAGGCTCTAGGTGCTTGCTTTAATCCATAAAGTGCTTTCAAAAGATAATAGACATGTTCTGGAAAATTTGGATCTTCAAAACCAGGAGGTTGACTGACATATACTTCCTCCTCCAAATCTCCATTCAGAAAGGCACTTTAGACATCCATTTGACAGACCTTGAAATTGGCATGGGCTACATAGGCTAAGAAGATTCTGATGGCTTCAAGTCTTGCAACAGGAGCAAATGTTTCATCAAAATCTATTCCTTCTTGTTGACAATAGCCCTTAGCAACCAATCTAGTTTTGTTCCTGACTACTATGCCATTTTCATCCATCTTGTTTCTGAATACCCATTTGGTGTCTATTGGATTCTTTCCTTTAGGCTTGGGCACCAGCTTCCAAACATTATTCCTCTCAAATTGGTTTAGCTCCTCCTGCATAGCTAAAATCCAATCAGGATCCAACAAAGCTTCTTCTACCTTCTTTGGTTCTTCCTTGGAAAGAAAGCTGCTGTATAGACATTCTTCTTGAGTTACTCTCTTGGTTTGAACTCTAGAAGAAACATCACCAATGATGAGCTCAAAGGGGTGATCTTTTGTCCATTTCCTTTGTTGAGGTAGATTAGATCTAGATGAAGAGGCCTCATTGTTGTCTTGATGTGTAATTGAGTTTTGATTATTAGAAACTCTCCCTGAGTTTGTGGATCTTTGATTTGAGAAAGGGGAACTTTCTATAGGTGATCTATTCTGATTTCCAGCTTCTTTTGATAACCCGACGGATGGTGAATTTCGAGTTCCGACGGATGAAGCTGGTTGTCTATTGACGGATAACGCAGATTGTCTCCCAAAGGATGAAGCATTATGCAACTCGATAGATGTTGAATTTTGTGCTTCATTAGTAGTGGATTTTTCTACATTATCTTTTGATACTATTTCTTGATCACTTTCATCATCACTGTCATCATGTCAAATTTGAGGCTCTCATGGTAATCTCCATCTTGCAGTCCTTCAATCTTTTTATCATCAAATACAACATGTATTGATTCCACAACAATGTTGGTTCTTAGATTGTAGACTCTATATGCTTTACCAACAACATATCCAACAAAAATTCCTTCATCTGCTTTAGCATCAAACTTACCATTCTGATCAGTTTGATTTCTAAAGATATAACACTTACATCCAAAGACATGAAGAAAATTTAGAGTTGGCTTCTTGTTCTTGAACAATTGATAGGAAGTCATGCATTTTGCTTGATTGATCAGAGAAATATTCTGAGTGTAGCATGCAGTGTTTACAGCTTCAGCCCATAAATATGTTGGCAATTTAGATTCTTCAAGCATTGTTCTGGCATCTTCAATAAATGATCTGTTCTTCCTTTCCACTACTCCATTCTGTCATGGAGTTCTTGCTGCTGAAAATTCATGCAAAATTCCATTTTCTTCACAAAATGCTTTCATGACAGAATTCTTGAACTCAGTTCCATTGTCACTCCTGATTCTTCTCACTTTAAAATCAGGATGATTATTGACTTGCGTGATTGATGATGATTTCACTAGCCTCATCTTTAGACTTTAGGAAATATGTCCAAGAGAACTTTGAGAAATCATCTACAATTACTAGGCAATATCTTTTCCTTGAAATGGACAACACATTGACTGGTCCAAATAAATCTATGTGAAGCAGTTGCAAAGATTCTTCAATTGTTGAATCAAGTTTCTTTCTGAATGATACGTTAATATGCATTCCCTTTTGGCAGGCATCACACAATCCATCCTTAGAAAACTCTACTAGAGGAATGCCTCTAACCAGTTCTTTCTTTACTAGCTCATTCATGGTCTTGAAGTTTAGATGGGATAGCTTCTTGTGCCATAACCAACTTTCATCCTGACTTGCTTTGCTGAGAAGACAAGTAACAGATTCTGCATTAGATGAGTTAAAGTCAGCTAGGTACATATTTCCTTTTCTCACACCAGTGAGAACCACTTTGTTGCTCCTCTTGTTAGTCACAACACAGGCTTCTGAGTTGAAGGTTACTGAATTGCCTTTATTACAAAGCTGGCTGATACTCAACAAATTGTGCTTGAGACCATCCACTAAGGCAACCTCCTCAATGATGAAATTGTCTTTTGAAATCAAGCCATATCCCACAGTATAACCCTTGCTGTCATCTCCAAAAGTAATACTTGGGCCAGCTCTCTCCTTAAACTCTGTGAGCAAGGTAGAATCTCCAGTCATGTGTCTTGAACAACCACTATCCAAGTAACATAGATTCTTTCTGTTTCCCTGCACACATCAAAATTAAATCAAGTTAATTTTGGTACCCAAGTTTCCTTGGGTCCTGCCTTGTTAGCTTTCTTTTTCTGTTTCTTAGGCTTTATCTCATTTGACTTAAGGATATCAGATTCATCCTTAGTCATTTGAGTTGGGCCTTTGAAACCATTCATCATAACAGAATTATCATGCATACTTTGATTAATAAGGAATGTCATGCTACTAGTGAACATGTTATTCCAGTAAGGCATGCTAAATGGCATTTGTGGCATACTAAATGCAGCATAATAAGGATTAGGTACAAATGGCATATTAGCAAACTGTGCATTCATATTCTGTGTAGACATAGCATTCATAGGCATAGGAGGCATGGCATTCATGTTAGGAAAGTGAGGTGGCACAGATATGGAAGTAGGCGTGGCAGATTTGCAATTAACAGACAAATGATTTACGCTACCACACTTGATACAGATTTTTCTTGGAGCATATTTACCAGGTGTGTAGTTATTGTGTTTGTTAATCCCTACTTTACCATTTCTATTATTTTTCCTTTTAGCCTCTATTTTAACCTCAATCTTTTCAAGTCTGTCACTCAATTGCTTGACAGTCATATGACCAACATTACCCTTTTTCCTTTTCTTAACTTGACTCGATTCTCCTGTAACAAAATTTTAGGAAACTGATCCATACTTTTCATTTAACTTAACAAGTTTGGCTTTACTGTTAGGCTTGCTCACAGTCGATGGATGAGGATTTACATCACTCGACGGATAACCCTTTTTGTTATCCGACGGATGACCCTCATCTTCCGTCGAGTCTACATCTGTTAGCACTCCTTCCACCAAATTTGGTTCTAGCTTCTCCTTGTTCTTCTTCCAGGCTGCATCACAAAAGGACTCGATCCCTTGTACTTTGGTGATTTGAGCATGAACATCTCTAGATGTTTTCCATGCCTTAATCACCTCCTGTTCACGTTCAAGCTGCTTCTTCAAAATTTCTTCTTTCTTCAAAGACTCAGTTAATTCCTACTTGGCAATCTTACACTCAATTCTTAATTTTTCAAAATCAATGAACTGAGACTCTAGCACATTATTCCTCTCACTTAAAAATAAATTGTTTTCTTTGATTTTAGCATTTTCTTTAGTAAGAGACTTAAGTGTAACACGCAAATGATATAACTCTATAGACATGTCATTTATAGCATCATTACACTCAGCTTTAGATAAATGTGCAAGGTTTGTAGTAATTACCTGATTACTTGAGGAACTTGTCTCTGTTTCATCAGACTTGGCCATTAGGGCTAGATTGACATAGCTGACATCTTCATCTTCATCCAGACCAGTAGCCCAGTCATTTTCTTGTGTAATGAAAGCCCTTTCCTTTTGTTTGAGCAACTCATAGTATTTCTGTTTATAATCCACAGGCTCAAACTTCTTTTTGATGGAATCTGACTTTCTACACTTACCGGCAAAGTGCCCTGCCAAGCCACATTTGAAACATTTGAATTTTGATTTATCCACCATGTTTCTATTTGGCTTGGCTGCTCCAAAGTTCTTCTTGAACTTGAGCTTAGAAAATCTTTTGGAAAGAAATGCTAGATGTTCATCAATATCTTCTATGTCATCTTGGCTCAAAGAATCTTCATTTTCTGCTACCAGCCCCTTGCCCTTGTTTTCATAGACCTTTGAAGTTGATTCAACAGCTTCCATCTTCATCTCCTTCTCTTTTTCTAACTCAGCAACTAGTGCAATGGATCCTCCTTTCTTCTTTCCTCTCTCCATCCTCTCGTCTTGCTCTATTTCAAGCTCATAAGTCTTCAGGATGCCATACAGTCTCTCCAAAGTAAACTCCTTATAATCTTGAGAGTTTCTTAATGAGAGTGTCATTGGTTTCCATTCCTTTGGAAGAGATCTAAGGAATTTCAGATTGGAGTCTTTTGTCTGATGGACCCTTCCATGCAGCTTTAGAGCATTTAGTAGTTTTTGAAACCTACTAAAAATGTCAGTGAGAGACTCACTTTCTTCACTATGAAAATGCTCATATTGCTGAATTAGCAGCTGCATCTTATTTTCCCTTACTTGCTCAGTGCCATCACAGATAATCTGTATTGTATCCCAAACTTCCTTGGCAGTTTTGCAATTGATGATGTTGTCAAACATATCACCATCAACTCTATTGAACAGGATATTCATGGCCTTTTTATCCTTCCTGACTTGTTCAATATCAGGATCAGACCATTCATGCCTTGGCTTGGGGACAGATGGATCATTTCCAGTTGCAGCTCTCATTGGTACATGAGGGCCTCTTTCTATGCAATCCACATAGGCCTCATCTTGAGAAAGTAAATGAAGATGCATCATTACCTTCCAGTGATGGTAATTATCTTTATCCAGAAAAGGAATCTTGACTCCAACATCCTTCTTGTTCATCTTGCTGTATTGTTGTGATCTTTAAACTCTTTATTCTTCAAGAGCTTGCTCTAATACCAATTGTTAGTCCCTTAACAATTCAACAAGAATTACAGAAGGGGGGTTGAATGGAATTCTTGAAACTTTTTCTTAAATAAAATTGTTTTAACTTAAATATATATATCAGTGTGAATTGATTTGTAGAGTGCGGAATAATAACTTTGAATGAATCAAAACACAAGTAATTAAGAACACAAGTCTTTAAAAACTTTCTGGTGGATTTGAATGTATCCACCAGAGATATATAATATATATCGAGAGAACTCTGTGTAGCAAAAAGCTCACAGCTGCTTACAAGTATTGAACAACTAAGAATGCAGAGAAATGCTAAGAATTCAGCTTACAAATGTTTCTCTCCTTGAATCTCAGTTATCATTCTATTTGCTACTTCTTGGTTTATATAACACCAAGATTACAAAGTAATAAGACAACATAATAAAATAAAAACTATCAAGTCTAATACTATGCTACTTCATTACTCTATTCCAGCATCTTTGAATATCTTCATATTAACATAGAAATGGTAATGCTTCTTTGTTCTCGAAAACCCAGTTGAATAGGCTACCACATTCCATTTGCATAAACTCGACGCATGTGACTGTGTTGTCACTGTCAACGGATGTTTGAATTGATTATCCATTGATTACATGATCATCCGTCGATGGCTTTGTTTATCATCCATCGACAGCTTTGTTGATCATCCGTCGACAGCTATATTGATCATCCATCGATAGCTTTGTTAATCATCCATTGGTAGCTATTTGGCACTTAACTTCATTTCATTTATGCAGAATTACAAGACATCATCTATGTACCATTAATCAACCTATTCTGCATATCTAGTTAAAGTCAATCATGACTTATATGCTACTACAGAATCTATACAAAGGTGTATGCAGAAATGTGCTACAGACTTATTGTTACAAAAGCTACTCACTCGATGGATAATAAATCATCATCAGTCGGGACTGTATTGAGTCATCCGTCGGGACTACAATCCTTATCCGTCGAGTGCTACATTTTTCACTAAGTAAAATCTACCAAGGTGTTTTGTTAATAAAATGATCAAGTTCACAACATATACACAACACCAGGGAGGCCACGTAGATGTTAAACTTTCAGGTTATTAAGACAACCTCTACTTATAATGCCATCATGGGTAGAACAAGGATCCATGCATTTAAGACTATACCCTCAACCTACCACATGGTACTGAAGTTCCCAACTAGGAACGGTGTTGGAGAGGCGAAAAGAGATCAAAAAATGGCCCGCAGTTGCTATGTTTCAACAATTAGGTCCGATGGGACTGTGGGAAGGTCCTCCCCATAGAAGATATAGTTGTTTGTGATAATGAAGAACTTCGAGGGAAGCTAACAGAGGACTTAGTCCCAATTCCCCTAGACTCTTTAAACCTGGAGAAGGTCACGTATATTGGGGCATGTTTAGACAAGCCCTTAAAGGGCCAATTGACAACTTTCCTATAAAGGAATAGTGATGTGTTTTCTCAGATGATAGCTGATATACCTGGGATTGACCCTAACCTCATAACTCATAAGCTGAACGTCGATCCAACTCGGAAGGCCGTGAAGTAGAAGAAGAGAACTTATGCCCCTGACAGGATGGAATCCATTAAATAAGAGGTCGAGAAGCTTCTAGAAGCTGGATTCATTGAGGAAGTGCAGTTCCCTGAGTGGTTGGCCAACCCCGTAATGGTCAAGAAAGTCAATGGGAAGTGGAGGATGTGCATCGAATTCACTGACTTAAATGATGTTTGTCTTAAGGATTGTTACCCCCTACCAAGGATTGATACCCTAATCGATGCCACCACTGGACACGAGATGCTAAGTTTTATGGATGGCTTCAGCGATTATAATCAGATTAAAATGCACAAAGATGACACCCCCAAGGTATCTTTCGTAACTAACTTTGGTTTCTTTTTTATCTTGTTATGGTTTTTAGACTTAAAAATGCAGGAGCTACTTACCAAAGATTGGTAAATAAGATATTTGCCCATCTAATTATGAAGACCATGGAGGTCTACGTTGATGATATGTTAGTTAAAAGCCTCAGAGAGGCCGATCATATTAGTCACCTCAGAGAGACATTTGAAGGGCTGAGGCACCATAAGATGATGTTAAACCCCGCCAAGTGTGCTTTTGGTACTGGGTCTGGAAAATTTTTGAATCACATGGTCTCAAAGAGGGGAATAGAGTCCAACCCCGACAAGATCAAAGTGATCCTGGACATGGATCCACCACGCTCCATCAAGGATGTTCAAAAGCTAACATGAAGAATCGCAGCTCTAGGGAGGTTCATCTCCAAGTTTGGAGATAAATGCCTGCCCTTTATCAAAACCCTTAAGAAGGTGAAGAAATTTGAATGGACATTTAAAAGCCAAGAGGCCTTTGAACAGCTAAAGAAGTACATGACTAAAGCCCCGTTGATGGCCAAACCAAGTCCAGAGGACACCCTTTATTTGTACCTCGCGGTATCTGAGCAAGCCGTGAGTGCAGTCCTGATAAAGGAAGAACAGAAACTCCAGAAGCCTGTACTATGTAAGTAAGGTGCTCCACAGAGCAAAGTTGAATTACTCCACCACAGAGAAATTTGCACTTGCCCTCATCACAGCCTCGAGGAAGTTGAGACCATACTTCCAGGATCACAAGATCGAAGTCCTGACGAACCAACCTTTAAGGAACATTCTTCATTGCCCGAAGGCTAGTGGAAGGCTCATTAAGTGGGCAATTGAGTTAGGAGAATTTGACATCAAGTACAAGCCTCGAACAGCCATCAAGGCTCAGGCCTTAGCAGATTTCATGGTCGAATGCACCATTAATGACCAAAAAGTCAGGGACAAGAATAAGTAACCCCGAAAGGAGGAGAGAAAGAGAAATATAAAGATACGACTCTGAAAGAGTATTGGGTTCTCCATTTTGACGGAGTGTCCAAAACAAAATCTAGTGGTGCAGGCCTAGTTTTCCAAAGCACCGATGGGTTCATAATTGGGTATGCTTTGTAGTTGGACTTCCCAACTATGAATAACGAAGCAGAGTATGAAGCATTGATAGCCGGCTTAGGCTTGGCTAGAGCCGTGAGGGCTAAAAATCTTAAGGTCTGTGGAGACTCAAGACCTGTATTTTCTTAATTCAATGGAGAGTTTGAGTCTAGGGATGATACTATGGCCAAGTACTTGACAATCGTGATAGGAATGGTACGTAGAGCACGTTCCGAGATAGGAGAACACTACGGCTGATCCCCTATCCCAGTTCACCTCATCTATAATCGAGAACTATCCGAGAACTATCTACTTCTAGGTCCTGAAGACCCCTAATATACATGTCATAAATCTGACAGCACCGATTGGTCTAGCAAGTTGTTGGATAGATCCGATCAAAACCCACCTTGAGACTGGATGGCATCCTGACAATGCCCAGGAGACACGCAAGCTGTCGGTGAGAGCATTGAGATATTCATTGATTGAAGGTCTTTTGTACAAAAGATCATTTTTTATTCCATACTTGAAGTGCTTGAAACCTCTTGAGGCAGATGAGGCGCTTAAAGAAGCCCATGAAGGGATTTGTGGAAAATAGTTGGGAGGCAGGACCCCGCTTACAAGATAACTCGATTGGGATTCTACTGGCCAACGATGCTAGCTGATGCAAAGGCTTATGTAAAGAAATGTGACAGGTTCCAGAGGCACGCTCCAACAGTATGACAGCCCCATAGAGAGGCTTACATCTATCAATACACCCATCCCTTTTGCAATGTGGGGAAATGATATCCTTGGACCATTTCCTATAGCATCGGGATAGATGAAGTTCATTTTAGTAGTCATAGACTACTTCACAAAGTAGATTGAGGCTAAGGCACTAGCCAAGATAACCATCAAGCAAATTTTCCAATTCTTCTAGGAGAATGTGATATGATGATTTGAGATCCCATGCATCCTTGTCATGGATAATGGCTTTACAATTTGATAATGCAGAGTTCAGAGAGTATTGCAACGATAACAACATAGAGCTTAGCTTCACCTCAGTTGCACACCCACAGTAAAACGGGCAGGCAAAAGTTGCTAACAGAATCATCTTTGATGGACTTAAGAAAAGTGTTGAATGCTCAAGGAACACTTAGGAAGATGAGTTGCTGCTTATACTATGGGCATATCACACCACCTACAAAGTGACAACTGAAGTTATCCCATTTATGCTAGCTTACAGAGCCGAGGCTGTGGTGCCCCTTGAGATCACCCATGGATCACCTAGGGTCAAAGCTTATGAACCAGAAAGCAATGAAGAAGGCATGCGACTAGTTCTCGATCTCATTGACGAGGTCAGAGACAAGGCCAATGCCCGAAATGCAGAACATCAATGAAGAACCTCCCTCTATTATAATAGAAGGGTTAAGGAAAGGTTCTTTTAGCAAGGAGACTTGGTTTTAAGGAAGATTGAGGCATCAAAAGTCGGGGAGATATGAAAGCTAGCCCCCAACTGGGAAGGGCCTTATAAGGTCAGGAAGACATTAGGACGAGGATCCTGCAAGTTGGAGACCATGAACGGTGATGAAATTCCCCGCACTTGACACGCTTCAAACCTAAAGGTTTATTATGTTTAGGATGTTTGTGATATGTTCCTGGTACTTAGTATTAAGTTTATGAATAAGGTCGACGAAACCATCTTATGTAAGGGTTGAACCCGTTTTTTAGATATATTATCTATTTATGCAAGTTTATTTCTATCATCTTCTCTACTAATTTATTTAAGTACGAGCATCTAAAGAATGCAAGTCCCGTTTTTCAGAGATATTATCTATTTATGCAAGTTTATTTCTATAATCTTGTCTACTAATTTATTTCTATCACCGTTTAAACGGTGCACCTGTATCTAGAAAATGCCGCCTAATCAAAATATCGATGCCTTTAATATCAGGATCCATTTATAAATGAGATCTAGATTAACAGCACTAGCAACAATAGCAAAAGTGACAGTAGCAGAATCAAAAACAGTACAGAAAAACTGAAATATAAAGAAACTATACACCGTAGTATGGCTCCTCAATACAACAGCAACTGACTAACTTCCCATCACTGCTCAAGTACAATAGCTAAACTGATCTTATATACAACAAAGGTTGGCTGGCTATATCAGCCATAACTATGTAGAGCAAACTGGTAAATCAAGTCAAACTTAAGGAATACTGACTCTACTAGGCACCATAGTCCAAATTTCAACCAACCATCCCTTTAAGGATGATTTCTTATCACCTATAAGTGGTCCACCAACCACTGAATTACTTTTCCCGAGGCCATAACTCCACCATTGGATCCTGAATCCTCGCTGCTACCCTTATTCTTGAATAACAACCTGGTATAAGACTTTTATTCCTCCTGACTGTCAACTTTCTTTTACTCCAATAACCAAGACTATCTAACTACAGAGATTACTGAAGAATTCATTGGCATGGAATTTCGAAATCAAGGAATCAATTATAAAGGGAGGAAAAATGAAGAAGATATAGATATGACTGAGGGCAACCATACAAGTACATAAGATGGCCAGTCTTAGTACCGCATAGTTTATAACATATAGTTCAGTGGCGTCCCATCAGACCCTTTGTCATACAGATAAATAGTCAAATCATATGGATTGTTTTCCCCAATCAACCGGTAGAATCACTGGGAAACGAATTAATATTTAGGTAGAACATTCACAACAAGAAGGGGAAATCTGATTTATAATAAATCAATAGAACCTTAAGTTGCTTGCTTCGAGCTTGACTTCCTTACGGATAAATAAGCAACTTATTAGGAAACAGACAATCATTTTGGGAAACAAAATATGTCTCAAGAAATACGTACATGATTTAAGATATAACAATAGTACTTATCCTCATACTTCATGAAACTTGGCTGTCATAGCAGCCACCGACTATTATCATACCATCTGAACTCACCGATGTCACACACTTGGTCCAACAACATTCCTTAACACAGAAAATGCAATATTTTGGAATAATGTTGGTGTCTCTTTTTTAGTCCCTAATAATGCAACAAGAATTACAGAAGGGGGTTGAATGGAATTCTTGAACCTTTTTCAGAAATAAAAAATGTTCTAACTTAAGATATATATGACAATGTTTTGATTTGCAAAGTGCGGAATAACAAGTTAAATATGAATCAAAACACAAAGTAATAAAAACACAAGTCTTTAAAACTTTCTGGTGGATTAGAAAGTATCCACCAGAAAAATATATATATATATATATATATATATATATATCGAGAGAACTCTGTGAAGCTTGAATAGCTCACAGCTGCTTACAAAATGAAAACAACTAAACTTACAGAGAAATGCTAAGAATACAGCTTACAAATGTATCTCTGAGAATTTACTTTCTTAGTCTCTTGTTGTTCTGATTGTTACTCTTGGTTTATATATCACCAAGATTACACAGTATTAAGACAAGATAATAAAACAAAACCTATCAAGTCTAATACTATGCTACTTTATTACTCTATTCCAGCATCTTTGAATATCTTCATAATAGCATGGAAATGGCAATGCTTCTTTGTTCTCAGAAACCCAGTTGAATAGGCTTCCACATTCCTTTTGTATACACTCGACGCATGTGACTGTGTTGTCACTATCAACAGATGTTTGAATTGATTATCCGTCAGGTACATGATCATCCGTCGGGTTGCCTTGTTGATCATCCGTCGAGTAGCATTGTTGATCATCCGTCGGGTAGCTTTCTGGCACTTGACTTTATTTCATTTATGCAGAATTACAAGACATCATCTATGTACAATTAATTAACCTATTCTGCATATCTAATTAAAGTCAATATGACTTATGTGCTACTACAGAATCTAAACAAAGGTGTTTGCAGAAATGTGCTACATGACTTATTGTTACATAAGCTACTCACTCGATGGATAATAAATCATCATCCGTCGGGACTATATTGAGTCATCCGTCGGGACTATATTCCTTATCTGTCGAGTGTTACATTTTTCACTAAGTTAAATCTACTAAGATATTTTGTTAATGAAATCATCAAGTTCACAACATATTCACAACAATCTCCCCCAAATTATGTCTACTAGAATTATAGCCATAAATTAAGAGAAACTTGATGATAACAAAACACCCTAAAAATACAAATTTAAATGGAAGTAGATAGAACTATTAAGTGCTTCAATTATCAAAATGTACAAAAATTTGCTCACAGTCATTTTCAAGGTGCTCCTCTAGCCTGAGCAGATTAATCTATTTCCTTGAAGGTCTGGATCTCTTTCTAAGCTTTCTGTTATTTTCTTTTATCTAATTTTGGAGCTGTCTGTGGAATTCCAGTTCATCAGATTCTGAGAGATTTAGCATTTCTTGCATTTCCAAAAGAGTCTCATTACTAGAGATGCTCAATTGGTCTTCTAATATGAAGAATCTTCTAACTCCTTTGTCATCCATGAATTCCATCAGCCAGTAGGGTCTTAGATGCACTCTACTCCATGTGTAAGGAATAGTTAGAGTCTTTGGGAGTGCATCTTTAGCTCTAATACTCCTCAGTTCTTCAATCTTATTTAAAACAAGTCTTTTAGCTGTCACATTGAATCCAAGGTTCTTCTTGAAGGATGAATAAACCTTTATCAGCACGGATTGGCTTTCTTGAAGGATCCTGTGAAGTGGCCACTGTATCTCTTTTCCTCCCTTATACTTGAATACTAACCTTTCAGGCAGATTCCTGTAAGCATCAATCCCTCTAACTTCTTCCAGTTCATCTAGATAGAGGTTTAAGTCTGAGAATTCCTTGATGTCACAGATGTACATGATATCTTCTTTGTTGACTTTGGTTTGAGCTTTGCTTAGAGACTTGGATCTGAGAGTTGATGGCTTCACTTTCTTGACTGCTCTTATCTTTGTCTTCTTTGGCTTCATAAAGTGAGGCAAATTGAGTTCAGGTATTGGTAGACTATCCCAGTCTATTGGCTCATCCTTTGGAATGATAGGTTCACCATGAAAGTTCTTGGATGGATCTATCTTGAATTCTTCATGTGCCACAAAGGGCATGGATGTTTGAGTTGTTGTAGACATAGACTCTTTGGGAAAATACCCTTCCATCTTCTCATCACTGAAGTCCAATTTTCTCTTGATTCTTTGCTTGTACCTTGGCTTCTTTGTCTGTGGAGGTTCATTTTACATTACTTGATCTTGAGATTCAACTGTTTCAGATGGTTGTGCAGAAACTTGTTGTGTAGGTTTCACAGCTTGTAGCTTGGCCAAGATAGCAGCTTGCTCCTTCTTTTGTTTGACCTTTTTAACATCTAGAGCAGCTTGCTTCTTTTCTTGCTTCAATCTTGCCTTTTCTTCTCTCTTTGCTTCAACAAATTGATAGTGTCCAGCCACCACACAAATTTCTTTACCATTCCTGAAAACTTTAGCAATTCTTCTTTTCAATACTGAATCAGCTGGATCCTTGTAGAATGCTATGGACCTGGACAACAACTTCTTTTCATCAGGCTTTGGTGTCTCATGCACTGTGTCCAAGGGGTTCTTTAGTGAAGATTTTGGATAGTTCACCCTTGGATTCAAAATTAGCTTAGCCTTTGGAGATTTGATGCAGGATGGTTGTCTTCTTTCCAGATTCTTCATGCTCATTTCATTCACAGATATTTTCCTGACTTGAGAGTGATGAATGGCTGATTTCTATGGCTTCTTTACTAAACCAAATTTCTTTTGTATATCCTCATCAATTTTCTCCCAGTTGATTGGACTCTACTGCTTCTTCTCAGCTACTCTCAATGTGGCTGCTGCTTTATTTATTAGATCAATACTGTTTGTTGTTGGTGGCTTGGTGAAAGTAATTGTAGGCACAATTACTTTACTGACTTGAATGTTAAACTGTTTCTCCCCCTCACTTGATCCTTTCTCCCCCTTTTTGTTATCATCAAGTTGTGTGGGAGGGAGTTGAGCTGCCACCAGTTGTTGGAGTAATGCAGTTTGAGCTTCTTAATTGTCTAGTATCTTGGCCATTGACTTCTCTACAGCAGATAGTCTTGAGTTCATGACCTCAACTTTCCTGTTTAGATCATCCTCCTTCCTTAGTTTGTGAGCAATTTTAGTCATGGTGGTTGCAGGGAGTCTAGCATCCATCCTTTCTATAACATCCTGCTTGACTTCAGAAATTTTCTGCTTGATGGCATCCACACTCTAACTGTGTTGGAGGGCTTGAATCTTATGCAGCTGGAGTGCTTCAAGATGTGCTTTGAGTAGTTGCTTTGTGCTAGCATTGGAAGATGCCTGAATGGCTGCTTGATTGTCATGAATCAACTTGAAAAGTGTTGATTGGAGATGTGAGTAGGAGCATTCTTTTGTGAGCATCCAGGTAGGAGTATCTGCATCTCCCCCTATGTCCATGCTACCTTCCTCATCATCATCATCATCCTCCCTAAAAGAAGTCTCATCCAGTTCCAAATCACTGCCAATGTTGGAAGGCATAGCAGTGATTGCATCCTTTGCTCTTAGTAAAGATTGTGTTGTATGCACCAAATTCAGCAATCTTTCAGCCTCCTCATTGCCCTGTACAACTAGAGTGTGGTAAGCTGTCACAGGGTGAGTAAATGTCTCAGCATCCAGGGAAATAGAATCTAGAACAGCTTGATATTCTTACTGAAATAGCCTTTTCCTTTCTACATCATTGACACTCATTGACTCACTTGCAATGGTTTCCACCCTTATCACTCCTGTACCTGCATTTCTCTCTTGATCTCTCTTTTGTTGCATCAAGGTCTCACCTTGGCTTCCCACCCTCACACCCTCACCTTCACCATCTAAGGTGGGACTCTTCACACTCACTTTTTCCAATCCTGAAGAAATGGATTGCATTTGTTCACTCTTTTCCTCTCCTTTTTCCTGGGAGAAACCCAGACTCTCACTCATTTCACTCCCTTCCCTCAATCCTAGGAGTGATTGCACTACCACTAAGTCTTCTGCACTTGTGATAATTAATGAAATTTGAAGCTGTGCAGAGACACTCAACAGATAAGGGATATCCGTCGGGTTAGTGGGTTGACTATCCGACGTATAACTGCTGTTAAGCTTATCCGTACGGATATAATCACTACTCGATGGATGAATAATATCCATCGAGTGAGTAGAAATGAATGTGTTTGGAGTGGAAACTATTATGGATTCTGTGCAGATTGATGAGAATTTTGGCACAGATGTCTCAACAGTTTCAGAAAGGAATAACAAGTGAGGCAACAAATCATCTAAAATATGATGCTCACTTGCTTGGATTTTTGGCTTCTCCAAGAGAGTTAAAGATGGAGAATTTGGAAGTGATGTGTTTATCATGTCAACATCCAAGGAGTGTGTGGGAGAGTTTGGTATTTCAGGGGCTTCAATTGTTAGAGATTTTGGCTGTGACTCCACATTTGTTGGAGCCACATCAAACTGAATTTGAGAAGGTGTAGTGATTGTGTCTTTAGCACCAGTTTGCACAGTGTGTGAACCCTGTGTATCCTCAAAGGTCTTTGGTTTTTTCTTTCTAGTATAGGTTTGGGGTGAGCTTGTGTCCCTTACCCTTTTGGCATATGCTCTTGGTTGAGAGCTTTGTTCAATAGTCACATCCTTTTGGGAGGATGTAACTAGAAATGAGCTTATATCCTTATTAAGCACTGTAGTTTGTTGGGAAACTGCAGTGTGGCTAGGCTGGGAAACACTCACTTCTCCAACCTTATCCTTAGGGTTTCTTTGATGTTCACCCTATCCCTCACCTTTCTTACCCACCTTCACACTCCCCTCTTTTGGTTTGGTGGTTTTTACAACTGGCATCTTTTGAGAGACACTAGAGGGGGTTTTCTTTGACTTGGTTTTTGAAATTTTGGATTTGGTAGCTTGGGTAGGCAACTGATGGGTCAATGACAAAGTTACCATAACTACACTAGAATGCAAAGAAGTGTGTGAGACTGGAAGGGTAGAGATAGATGAACTTACATCACTTACCTGAGGTGCCTCCATAACAGGAAAATAGAAGAGTGGCACCTCTTTGTGATGGTTTTCCTTGTTCAAATCTGCAATGATTCTCCTTTCTTGAACCCAACAATCTAATTTGTTGGTTGGGTTCTCAAACACAATATCCTCAGAGAGGTGGTTAGCAATCATCATTAAAAATCTAGCATAGTAAACATTTTTATCCCTCTTATTTAACTCCCCTAACTTAAACCCCAACTCAAATATGACAAGATCACTAAAGTTGAAAAATTTATCAGTAACTAGCATGTAAAGCATGTTAGGCATAGAGATATTGACAGAATCAAAATTACTGATTTTACCAGAGAATACCTTAGTAACTACATCACATAGATAACTCCATTCCTTCCTAAGACCCAACCTCCTAATTTCACTTAACTTAGAAGTAGAGAGTGCATAGCCCATGGAGTTAAGCATATTAACAATGTCAGTGTCTGTGTGTGGTGAAGTTACGGTATTATCAGGAATTTTGAAACATGCTTTAACAATGTCACTATTAACACATAATGCCTTACCTTTAATAGTGAAAGTGATAGTCTTATTAGCTGAGTTGTATGTTGCAGTCGTCCACATCTCTTCAACAACTTCCCAGTATATGGTGGGTGATTCCAGCATGGCATAGTTGAGTTTGTAGTTCTTCACAAAATCCATCATCTTGTGGTAGTCACCAGACTGTTGAATCCCCTTGTTCACAAGAGCAGTGAAGTTGTTCTTCTCATAGAAAAATCCAGTTTGAGACATTATCTTGACGACTGGTGCCATTGTTAGAGAGTAAAAACTTGCAGAGAGAGAGTAAGTGCTTTTGAGAAAGAGAGAAGTTAGAGCAGATGATTTGAGAAAGATAAAAGAAAAGCAGTGAAAATGAATTGTGCTTTTATACTCTCTCAAAAATAACTGTCAAAAATAATAAAGTAAAATAAAGCAACCAATAAGAATTGCTCAAAATAGCCGTTTTAAAATAAACTGTAAAAATTCCATCAATTATCCGTCGTGTTATACTTACTAACTATAAGTATACTCGATGGATAATGTTCAGGAAATTAACAGCTAGGATTCAGACAATTCGACAGATGAGAATAAATAGTTATCCGTCGAGTCATAAAATATTCTAGAAAAATAATTGATTTTATTAACAAAATGTATACCGACGGATGATCAAACTCGATGGATAATGATCATCCGTCGAGATGTAAATTTTGACTTATCCAAAATTTTATCCAAGACTGAAAAATGAATTAAATTTATGGCTGTAATACAACTTGCAAATTATTAAAAAGAATTCAAGAGTAATTTAACATACCTAACTCACTTACCAACCTTGAAAAGGCGGATTCATCCAGTGGCTTGGTAAAAATATCTGCAAGCTGCTTTTCACTTGGAACAAAATGTAGTTCCACAGTACCATTCATTACATGTTCCCTTATGAAGTGGTACTTGATGTCTATGTGCTTTGTTCTTGAATGCTGTACTGGATTTTCAGTGATGGCAATAGCACTTGTGTTATCACAGAAAATGGGAATTCTTTCCACTTGCAGACCATAGTCTAGCAATTGGTTTCTCATCCACAAAATCTGTGCACAGCAACTGCCAGCAGCAATATACTCAGCTTCAGCTGTAGAAGTAAAAACTGAATTTTGCTTTTTACTGAACCAGGACACAAGCTTCTTTCCTAGAAATTAACAGGTTCATGTTGTACTTTTTCTATCAATTCTATAACCTGCATAATCTGCATCTGAATAACCAGTTAGATCAAAACAAAAATCTCTAGGGTACCAAATGCCAAGTTTTGGTGTTCCCTTGAGATATCTGAAAATTCTCTTAATAGCTACTAAGTGAGATTCTCTAGGATCAGCTTGAAATCTAGCACAAAGATATGTAGCAAACATTATATCTGGCCTACTAGCTGTCAAGTACAGAAGTGAACCAACCATGCCCCTATAACTTGAAATATCCACAGACTTTTCAGTAGTGTTTAATTCAAGCTTAGTTGCAGTGGCCATGGGAGTTTTTGCAGATGTGCAATCCATTAGATCAAACTTCTTTAAAGGATCATAAATGTATTTAGTTTGACTAATGAATATTCCATCACTAACTTGCTTAACTTGCAAACCAAGAAAGTAAGTTAGTTCTCCCATCATGCTCATTTCATACTTACTTTGCATCAATTTGGCAAACTTTTTGCAAAGTTTTTCATCTGTAGAGCCAAAAATAATGTCATCTATATAAATTTGAACAAGTATACTAGAGCCATTAACATTTCTAAAGAATAAAGTTTTGTCTACAGTACCTCTAGTGAAGTGATTCTCTAAAAGAAACTTTGACAAAGTGTCATACCAGGCTCTAGGTGCTTGCTTCAGTCAATAAAGTGCTTTCAAGAGATAGTAGACATATTCTGGAAAATTTGGATCTTCAAAACCAGGAGGCTGGCTGACATAGACTTCCTCCTCCAAATCTCAATTCAGAAAGGCACTTTTGACATCCATTTGATAGACCTTGAAATTGGCATGGGCTGCATAGGCTAAGAAGATTCTGATGGCTTCAAGTCTTGCAACAGGAGTAAATGTTTCATCAAAATCTATTCCTTCTTGTTGACAATAGCCCTTAGCAACCAATCTAGCTTTGTTCCTGACTACAATGCCATTTTCATCCATCTTATTTCTGAATACCCATTTGGTGTCTATTGGATTCTTCCCTTTAGGCTTGGGCACCAGCTTCCATACCTTATTCCTTTTAAATTGGTTTAGCTCTTCCTGCATAGCTAAAATCCAATCAGGATCCAATAAAGCTTCTTCTACCTTCTTTGATTCTTCCTTAGAGAGGAAGCTGCTATATAGATATTCTTACTGAGTTGCTCTCCTTGTTTGAACTCTTGAAGATACATCACCAATGATGAGCTCAAAGGGGTGATCCTTTGTCCATTTCCTTTGTTGAGGTAGATTAGCTCTAGATGAAGATGCCTCATTGCTGTCTTGATGTGTAATTGAGTTTTGATTGTTAGAAATTCCCCTGAGTTTATGGATCTTTGATTTGTGAAAGGGGAACTTTCTGTAAGTGATCTATTCTGACTTTCAGCTTCTTTTGATGACCCGACGGATGGTGAATTTTGAATACCGACGGATGAAGCTGGTTGTCTCCCGACGGATAAAGCAGATTGTATCCGACGGATGAAGCATTTTGCAACTCGACAGATGTTGAATTTTGTGCTTCATTGGTAGTTGATTTTTATACATTATCCTTTGATACTGTTCCTTGATCACTTTCATCATCACTGTCATCACTAACCATCTCCACATTGTCAAATTTGAGGCTCTAATGGTAATCTCCATCTTGCAGTCCTTCAATCTTTTTATCATCAAACACAACATGTATTGATTCTACAACAATGTTGGTTCTTAGATTGTAGACTCTATATGCTTTACCAACAACATATCCAACAAAAATTTCTTCATCTGCTTTAGCATCAAACTTCCCATTTTGATCAGTTTGATTTCTCAAGATATAACATTTGCAGCCAAAGACATGAAGAAAATTTAGAGTTGGCTTCTTTTTCTTGAACAACTGATAGGGAGTCATGCATTTTGCTTGATTAACCAGAGAAATATTCTGAGTGTATCATGCAGTATTTACAGCTTTAGCCCAGAAATATGTTGGTAACTTAGATTCTTCAAGCATTGTCCTTGCAGCTTCAATAAATGATCTATTCTTTCTTTCTACTACTCCATTTTGTTGTGGAGTTCTTGCTGCTGAAAACTCATGCAAAATCTCATTTTCTTCACAAAATACTCTCATGACAGAATTCTTGAACTCAGTTCCATTGTCACTCCTGATTCTTCTAACTTTGAAATCAGGATAATTGTTGACTTGCCTTATGTGATTGATGATGATTTTCACTAGCCTCATCTTTGGACTTAAAGAAATATGTCCAAGAGAACTTTGAGAAATCATCTACAATTACTAGGCAAAATCTTTTCCTTGAGATGGACAGCACATTGACTGGTCCAAACAAATCCATGTGTAGCAGTTGCAAAGTGTTGTGTATATGTTGTGTACTTGATGATTTCATGAACAAAACACCTTGGTAGATTTTACTTAGTGAAATTATGTAGCACTCGACGGATAAGGTTTATAGTCCCGACGGATGACTCAATATAGTCCCAACGGATAATGACATTGAGTAGCTTATGTAACAATAAGTCTGTAGCATATTTCTGTATACACATTATTTAGAATCTGTAGTAGTACTTAAGTCATGTTGACTCTAGTTAGATATACAGAATATGTTGATTAATTGTACATAGATGATGTCTTGTAATTCTGCATAAGTGAAATGAAGTCAAGTGCCTGATTGCTACCTGACGGATAAACAACAATGAATTCGACGGATGATCAACAACCCAACGGATGATCAATAACTCGACGGATGATCAATAACTCGACGGATGATCATGAACCCGACTAATAAAGAATTCAAATATCTGTTGACAGTGACAACACAGTCACATACGTCGAGTGGATGCAAATAGAATGTGGTAGCCTATTCAACTGGGTTTTCGAGAACAAAGAAGCATAACCATTTCCATGCTATTATGAAGATATTCAAAGATGCGGGAATAGAGTAATGAAGTAGCATTGTAATAGACTAGATATTTTTTGTTTTATTATCCCGTCTCATTACTTTGTAATCTTGGAGATATATAAACCAAGAAGTAGCAACTAAGGAACAATCGAAGAGATACAGGCAGAGAAACATTTGTAAGCAGAATTCTTAGCATTTCTCTGTATTCTTAGTTGCTCAATATTTGTAAGCAGCTGTGAGCATTTTGCACACAGAGTTCTCTCGATATATATTATATATCTCTGGTGGAATCATTCAAATCCACCAGAAAGTTTTTAAAGACTCTTGTTTTTAAATACTTGTGTTTTGATTTATTTATGTAACTATTCCGCATTGTGCTAATCAATTCACACTTATGTATATATTCGAGTTAAAACATTTTTATTTCAAGAAAAAGTTTCAAGAATTCCATTCAACCCCCCTTCTGTAATTCTTGTTATATTGTTAAGGGACTAACAATTGGTATCAGAGCAAGCTCTTACCTTACAAAGAGTTTAAAGATCAAAATAATACAGCAAGGTGAACAAGAAGGATGTTGGAGTCAAGATCCCTTTTCTGGATAAAGATAATTACCATCATTGGAAGGTAAAGATGCATCTTCATTTGCTTTCTCAAGATGAGGCCTATATTGACTGCATAGAAAGAGGCCCTCATGTTCCAATGAGAGCTGCAACAGGAAACGAGCCATCAGTCCCCAAGCCAAGGCATGAATGGTCTGATCCTGACATTGAATAAGTCAGGAAGGATAAAAAGGCCATGAATATCCTGTTTAATAGAGTTGATGGAGATATGTTTGACAACATTATCAACTGCAAAACTGCCAAGGATGTTTGGGATACAATACAGATCATCTGTGATGGCACTGAGCAAGTTAGAGAAAACAAGATGCAGGTCCTGATTCAGCAATATGAGCATTTTCATAATGAAGAAAATGAGTCTCTCACTGACATTTTTAGTAGGTTTCAAAAACTACTAAATGCTCTAAAGTTGCATGGAAGGGTCTATCAGACAAAAGACTCCAATCTGAAATTCCTTAGATCTCTTCCAAAGGAATGGAAACCAATGACAGTCTCATTGAGAAACTCACAAGATTATAAGGAGTTTACTTTGGAGAGACTGTATGGCATCCTGAAAACATATGAGCTTGAAATAGAGCAAGATGAGAGGATGGAAAGAGGAAAGAAGAAAGCAGGATCCATTGCACTAGTTGATGAGTTAGAGAAAGAGAAGGAGATGAAGATGGAAGCTGTTGAGTCAACTTCAAGGGTCTGTGAAAGCAAGGGCAAGGGGATTGCAGTAGAAAGTGAAGATTCTTTGAGCCAAGATGACATGGAAGACATTGATGAACATTTAGCATTTCTTTCCAGAAGATTTGCCAAGCTTAAGTTCAAAAGAACTTTGAAGCAGCCAAGCCAAATAGAAACATGGTGGATAAATCAAAATTCAAATGTTTCAAATGTGGCTTGGCAGGGCACTTTGTCAGTGAGTATAGGAAGTCAGATTCCAGTAAGAAAAAGTTTGAGCCTGTGGATTTTAAGCAAAAATACTTTGAACTGCTCAAACAAAAGGAAAGGGCTTTCATAACACAAGAAAATGACTGGGCAGCAGATGGTCTGGATGAAGATGAAGATGTCAGCTATGTTAATCTAGCCCTAATGGCCAAGTTTGATGAAGCATAAACAAGCTATTCAAGTAATCCGGGAAACAGAAAGAATCTTTGGTACTTGGATAGTGGTTGTTCAAGACACATGACTGTTGATTCTACCCTGCTCACAGAGTTTAAGGAGAGAGCTGGCCCAAGTATTACTTTTGGAGATGACATCAAGGGTTATACTGTGGGTTATGGCTTGATTTCAAAGGACAATGTCATCATTGATGAGGTTGCCTTAGTGGATGGTCTCAAACACAATCTGTTGAGTATCAGCCAGCTTTGTGATAAAGGCAACTCAGTAACCTTTAACTCAGAAGCCTGTGTTGTGACTAATAAAAGAAGCAACAAAGTGATTCTCACTGGTGTGAGAAAATGAAATGTGTACCTAGCTGATTTCAACTCATCTAAGGCAGAATCTGTTACTTGTCTTCTCAGTATAGCAAGTCAGGATGAAAGTTGGCTATGGCACAAGAAGCTATCCCATTTAAAATTCAAGACCATGAATGAGCTAGTAAAGAAAGAACTGGTTAGAGGCATTCCTCTAGTGGAGTTTTCTAAGGATGGATTGTGTGATGCCTGCCAAAAAGGGAAGCAGATTAAAGCATCATTCAGGAAGAAACTTGATTCAATAATTGAAGAACCTTTGCAACTGCTACACATGGATTTGTTTGGACCAGTAAATGTGTTGTCTATCTCAAGGAAAAGATTTTGCCTAGTAATTGTAGATGATTTCATAAAGTTCTCTTAGACATATTTCCTAAAGTCTAAAGATGAGGCTAGTGAAATCATCATGAATCACATAAGACAAGTCAATAATCACCCTGATTTCAAGGTTAGAAGAATCAGGAGTGACAATGGAACTGAGTTCAAGAATTCTGTCATGAGAGCATTTTGTGAAGAAAATGGGATTCTGCATGAGTTTTCAGCAACAAGAACTCCATAACAGAATGGAGTAGTGGAAAGGAAGAACATATCACTTATTGAAGCTGCAAGGACAATGCTTGAAGAATCTAAACTGCCAACATATTTATGTGCTGAAGCTGTAAATACTGCATGCTACACTCAGAATATTTCACTGGTTAATCAAGTAAGATGCATGACTCCCTATCAATTGTTCAAGAACAAGAAATCAACTCTAAATTTTCTTCATGTCTTTAGTTGCAAATGCTATATTCTGAGAAATCAAACTGATCAAAATTTGAAGTTTGATGCTAAAGCAGATGAAGGATTTTTTGTTGGATATGCTGTTGGTAAAGCATATAGAGTCTACAATCTAAGAACCAACATTCTTGTGAAATCAATACATGTTGTGTTTGATGATAAAAAGATTGAAGGACTGTAAGATGTAGATTACCATGAGAGCCTCAAATTTGATAATGTGGAGATGGTTAGTGATGACAGTGATGATGAAAGTGATCAAGAAACAGTATCTAAGGATAATGCAGAAAAGTCTACTACCAATGAAGCACAAAACTCAACATCTGTCGAGTTGCATAATGCTTCATCCGTCGGGAGGCAATATGCATTATCCGTCGGGAGACAACCAGCTTCATCCGTCGGTACTCAAAATTCACCATCCGTCGAGTTATCAAAAGGAGCAAGAAGTCAAGATAGATCACCTATAAAAAGTTCCCCTTTCTCAAATCAAAGATCCATAAACTCAGGGGGAGTTTCTAATAATCAAAACTCAATCACACATCAAGACAACAATGAGGCCTCTTCATCTAGAGCTACTCTACCTCAATAAAGAAAATGGACAAAAGATCATCCTTTTGAGCTCATAATTGGTGATGTATCTTCTAGAGTTCAAACAAGGAGAGCAACTCAAGAAGAATGTCTATACATCAGCTTTCTTTCCAAGGAAGAACCAAAGAAGGTAGAAGAAGCTTTGTTGGATCCTGATTGGATTTTAGCTATGCAGGAGGAGCTAAACCAATTTGAAAGGAATAATGTATGGAAGCTGGTGCCCAAACCTAAAGGAAAGAATCCAATAGACACCGAATGGGTATTCAGAAACAAGATGGATGAAAATGGTATAGTAGTCAGGAACAAAGCTAGATTGGTTGCTAAGGGCTATTGTCAATAAGAAGGAAAAGATTTTGATGAAACATATGCTCTTGTTGTAAGACTTGAAGCCATCAGAATTTTCTTAGCCTATGCAGCTCATGCCAATTTCAAGGTCTATCAGATGGATGTCAAAAGCGCTTTTCTGAATGGAGATTTGGAGGAGGAAGTCTATGTCAGTCAACCTCCTGGTTTTGAAGATCCAAATTTTCTAGAACATGTCTATTATCTTTTGAAAGCACTTTATGGACTGAAGCAACCACCTAGAGCCTGGTATGACACTTTATCAAAGTTCCTTTTGGAAAATCACTTCACAAGAGGTACTGTAGATAAAACTTTATTTTTCAGAAATGTTAATGGCTCTAGTATACTTGTTCAAATTTATGTAGATGATATTATTTTTGGCTCTACAGATGAGAAACTTGCAAAAAGTTTGCCAAATTGATGCAAAGTAAGTATGAAATGAGTATGATGGGAGAACTAACTTATTTTCTTGGTTTACAAGTTAAGCAAGTCAATGATGGAATATTCATTAGTCAAACTAAATACATTTTTGATCTTTTAAAGAAGTTTGATCTAGTGGATTACACATCTGCAAAAACTCCCATGGCCACTGCAACTAAGCTTGAATTAAACACTACTGAAAAGTCTGTGGATATTTCAAGTTATAGAGGCATGGTTGGCTCACTTTTGTACTTAACAGCTAGTAGACCAGATATTAATGTTTGCTACATGTTTATGTGTTAGATTTCAGGCTGATCCTAGAGAATCTCACTTAATAGCTATTAAGAGAATTTTCAGATATCTCAAGGGAACACCAAAACTTGGCATTTGGTACCCTAGGGATTCTGGTTTTGATCTAACTGGTTATTCAGATGCAGATTATGCAGGTTGTAGAATTGATAGAAAAAGTATAACAGGAACCTATCAATTTCTAGGAAACAAGCTTGTGTCCTGGTTCAGTAAAAAGCAAAATTCAGTTTCTACTTCTACAACTGAAGCTAAATATATTACTGCTGGCAGTTGCTGTGCACAGATTTTATGGATGAAAAATCAATTGCTAGACTATGGTTTGCAAGTTGAAAGGATTCCTATCTTCTTTGATAACACAAGTGCAATTTCCATCACTGAAAATCCAGTACAACGTTCAAGGACAAATCACATAGATATCAAGTACCATTTCATAAGAGAACATGTAATGAATGGTACTGTGGAACTACATTTTATTCCAAGTGAGAAGCAGCTTGCAGATATTTTTACCAAGCCACTGGATGAATCCACCTTTTCAAGGTTGGTAAGTGAGTTAGGTATGCTTAATTATTCTTAAATCTTTATGAGATAATTTGCAAGTTGAGATGTAGCCAGAAATTTAATTGATTTTTCAGTCTTAGATGAAATTTTGGCTAAGTCAAAATTTACATCTCGACGGATGATCTTTATCCATCGAGTTTGATCATCCATCAGTATATTATTTGCTAATAAAAATCTATTATTTTTCTGGAATATTTTATGACACGACGGATAACAGTTTATCCTCATCCGTCGAATTTTCTTAATCTCAGCCGTTAATTCCCTGTACATTATCCATCGAGTATACTTACAGTTTGTAAGCATAACACGACGGATAATGGGTGGAATTTTTACAGTTTATTTTTAAACGGCTATTTTAGGAAATTTCTATTGGTTACTTTATTATTTTTAACAGTTATTTTTGAGATATAATAAAAGCTTATTTCATTTCAATCACTTTTCTTTTATCATTCTCAATTCAACTGCTCAAATTTCATTCTCTCTCAAAGCACTTACTCTCTTTCTCTTCAAGCTCTTATTCTCTAACAATGGCACATGTTGTAAAGATTATGTCTCAAACTGGGTTCATTTATGAGAAAAACAATTTCACTGCATTAGTAAACAAGGTTATTCAGCAATCTGGTGATTATCACAAGATGATGGACTTTGTGAAGAATTGCAAGCTCAGCTATGCCATGCTGGAATCACCCACAATCGTCTGTTAAGTTGTTGAAGAGATGTGGACCACTGCTACCTACAACTCAACAGATAAGACAATCACACTCACCATTAAAGGTAAAGAGTTCTGCATTAATAGTGATGTTATAAAAGCATGTTTCAAGATTCCTGATAACACTGTGACTTCATCACACACTGACACTGATATAATCAATATGTTTAATTCCATGAACTATGCTCTTTCTACATCTAAGTTAAGTGACATTAGGAGAATGGGTCTTAGGAAAGAATGGAGTTTTATGTGTGATGTTGTGACAAAGGTCTTTTCAGGAAAAATCAGTAATTTTGATTCAGTCAATATATCCATGCTTAACATGCTCTACATGCTAGTTACAGATAAATTCTATATTTTCAGTGACCTTGTCTTGTTTGAGTTAGGCTTTAAATTAGGAGAGTTAAATAAAAGAGGTAAGAATGTGTATTATGCTAGATTCTTTATGATGTTAGCTAACCACCTCTGTGAAGAGATTGTGTTTGAGAACCCTAACAACAAATTGGATTGTTGGGTTCAAGAGAGAAGGCTCATTGCAGATTTGAACAGGGCCAATCATCACAAGGATGTGCTTTTGTTCTATTTTCCTGTAATGCAAGCACCTCAGGTAAGTGAGGTAAGTTCATCAATCCCTACCACTATTCCAACCTCACTAATTTCTTTGAGTTCTAAGGTGGCTATGGAAACTGTGTCAATGACCAAGCAGTTACCTACCCAAGCTACCAAAACTGCAAAAAATTTCAAACCCAAATCAAAGAAAGCCCCCTCTGGTATCTCCCAAAAGATGCCAGTTGAAAAATGCACTAAATCCAAAGAGGGGAGTGTAAGGGGGGCAAGATAGGTGAGGGAAGGGGTGAACATAAAAGAAACCCTAAAAATAAGGATGGAGAGTTGAGTGGATCCCAGTCTAGCCACACTGTAGTTTCCCAACAAACTGCAGTGCTTAAAAAGTATAAAAGCTCATTTCTAGCTGCATCCTCCCAAAAGGATGTAGTTATTGAACAAAGCTCTCAACCAAGAGCACATGCCAAGAGGGTTAGGGACACAAGCTCACCCCAAACTTATGCCAGAAAGAAGAAATCTAAAACCCTTGGGGATGCACAGGGTACACACACTGTGCAAACTGGTGGTAAAGACACAGTGACTGTACCTTCACAAATTCAGTTTGATGTGGCTCCAATAAATGTGGAGTCATAGCCAAAATCTCTAGTCATAGAAGCACCTCAAACACCAAACTCATCAACAAATTCTCTGAATGTGGATATGATAAACACATCAATTCCTGATTCCCCTTCTTTAACTCTGTTGGGGAAGCCAAAATCTAGTGCAAGTGAGCATCATCTTTTAGATGATTTGTTGCCTCACTTTCCAATTCTTTCAGGAACTGTTGTATCATCTGTGCCCAAAATATATTCAATCAGCATAGAGTCAACAATATTTTCTTTTCCCAGTTCATTCATTTCTACTCTCTCGATGGATATTGCTCATCCGTCAAGTAGTGATTGTATCCCGACGGATAAGCTTAACAGCATTTATCCGTCGGATAGCAAAACCACTCACTCGATGGATATCACTCATCCGTCGAGTATCTCTGCACAGCTTCAAACTTCATTTATTTCAAGTGCAGAAGATTTAGTGGTTGTATAGTCACTCTTAGGATTGAGAGAGAAGGGTGTTTTGAGTGAGAGTATGGGTTGCTCCCAGGAAAAAGGAGAGGAAATGAGTGAAACTATGCAATCCATTTCTTCAGGATTGGAAAAAGAGAGTGAGTGGATTCCCACCTTAGATGGTGAAGGTGAGGGTGTGAGGGTGGGGATCCAGGGTGAGACCTTGATGCAATAAAAGAGAGAAAACGTAGAAATACAGGTACTGGAGCTATAAGGATGGATGTCATTGCTAGTGAGTTAATGAATGTCCAGGATGCAAACAGGGAGGGACTATCTCAGCATCCTAAAGCTGTTATAGATTCCACCTCTCTTGATGCTGAGGCATTTACTCATCCTGTTCCAACTTATCAACTTCTAGCTGAACAGGGCAATGACAATGCAGAAAGGATGCTCAATCTGGTGCATACCACTCAGTCTATGCTAAGAGCCAATGATGCCATCACAACTTTGCCTTCTACAGCCGGTGAAGTGGAATATGAGACTGGTGGATCAGCTGATTTCTTTGGTGATAGGAGTGGGGATAGCGAAGATGAGGCAATGGACATAGGGGGAGAAGTAGGTTCAAGTTCAAGATCAGGTATGCCATCATGGGCATTTTCAAAGCACTGTGATGAGCACTACTTCAAGACAACCCTGATCCAACTAATCAATCAGACAAATACTGCTCTTCAAAGCACTACTAATTCCAGCACCAAGAAGCTCCTTCAGGCACATCTAGCCTCCCTGCAACTTCAACAAATCCAAGGCTTTCCAACATGCTAGGGATGTAAACACCATGAAGGGTGATATTGAGGAGATGAAGAAGGCCATTTCGGACAAGATGGATTCTAAACTTCCAGAAGCTACAATGCTTGACATCAAGAGGCAATTAAGGAAAAATTCTGATCTTGCAACCAAGATAGATTCCTTGGACACAAGAATGTCAGCCATGGAAGCAACCTTAACAGCAATTCATCTTCATCAAGCCCAACAGACAGATCTACTTCAAAAATTGGTGGCTGCTCAAACCTCCTCCTCTACTCAACTTGATGATAACAAAAAAGGGGAGAAAGGACCAAGTGAAGGGGAGAGGCTTCAGATTCAAATCAGTAAAGTAATTATGCCTTCAATTACTATCTCAAAGCCACTAGTTACAGACAGTATAGATCTGATCAATGCAGCAGCAGCCAACATAAGAGCAGCTGATAAGGAGAAGTTGAGTTTAGTCAACTGGGAGAAGATTGATGAGGAAATACAAAAGAAGTTTGAACTTGTCAAGAAGCTAGTTAAGTCAGCCATCCATCACTCTCAAGTCAAGCAAATTAGTGTGAATGAGATGATCATGAACTATCTGGAAAAGGAACATCCATCCTGCATCAAATCTTCAAAGGCTGAAATAATTCTGAAACCAAGGGTAAACTACTCAAAATCATCATTGAAAAACCCTTTGGATACTGTATATGAGACACCTAAGCCTGATGAAAAGAAGCTTCTGTCAAGGTCAATTGCTTTCTACAAAGATCCAGCTTATTTAGCTTCAAAAAGAAGAATTGCTAAAATTTTCAGGAATGGGAAAGAAATTTGTGTGGTGGCTGGACATCCTCAATTTGCCCAAGAAAAGAGAGAAAAAAGGCTAGATTGAAGCAGGAAAAGAAGCAAGCTGTTTTAGATGCTAAAAAGGCTAAATAAAAGAAAGAGCAAATTTCTATCTTAGCCAAGCTACATGCTGTAAATTCATCACAACAAATTCCTTCTCAGCCATTTGAAGTTATTGAATCAAAGAAACAAGTTGAATAACAGAAGAAATCTCCAAGAATCAAGGAATTGGCTAAAAGAACTAAAAGGAAACTGGACATTATTGATAAGGAATTGGAGAATCAGTTTCCCAAGGAATCCACTCCAACTACAACTCAAGCATCAAAACCCTCTGTGGTATTTGAAGATATCAAAGTGGTGGATTCTTATAGGAACATCCATGGTGAACCTATTGTGCCTAAGGATGAACCAGTAGAATGGGAGAACATACCAATTCCTGACTTTTATTTGCTAATCCTTAACAAGACAAAGAGAACAAAGTCAAGAGCAGTCAAGAAAGTGAAGCTGTCACCTCTCAAATCCAAATCAGTAGTCAAACCTCAATCCAAAGTCAATAGGGGAGATTACATGTACTTGTGTGACATCAAGAAATTTTCTGATCTAAACCTCTATCTAGATGAACTAGATGAAGTGAGAAGAATTGATGCATACAGAAACCTACCTGAAAGGTTAGTGTTCAAGTACAAAGGAGGAAAGGAGATTCAGTGGCCACTTCACAGGATCCTTCAAGAAAGCCAAGCTGTACTGATTAAAGTTTATTCATCCTTCAAGAAGAACTTTGGGTTCAATATTACTGCAAGAAGATTGGTACTGAAGAAGATTGAAGAGATAAGGAGTGTTAGAGCTAAAGATGCACTCCCAAAGACTCTAATCATCCCTTACACAGGGAGAAGAGTGCATCTAAGGCCCTACTAGCTGATGGAGTTCATGGATGACAAAGGAGTGAGAAGATTTTTCAGATTAGAAGACCAATTGAGCATCTCTAGCAATGAGACTCTTTTGGAAATGCAAGGAAAGCTAAATCTCTCAGAATCTGATGAACTGGAATTCCACAGGCAGCTCCAAAATCAGATTGAGGAAAACAACAGAAAGCTTGGAAAGGGATCCAGACCTTCAAGGAACTAGATAAATCTGCTCAGGCTAGAGGAGCATCTTGAAAATGACTATGAGCAAAACTTTGTACATTTTGTTAATTGAAGCACTTTTCAGTATTATCTACTGTCTTTTAAAAGTTGTATTTTTAAGGTGTTTTGTTATCATCAAGTGTCTCTTAATTTATGGCTACAATTCCAGTAGACATAAATTGGGGGAGATTGTTGTGTATATGTTGTGTACTTGATGATTTCATGAACAAAACACCTTGGTAGATTTTAATTAGTGAAATTATGTAGCACTCGACGGATAAGGTTTATAGTCCCGACGGATGACTCAATATAGTCCCGACGGATGATGACATATTATCCATCGAGTGAGTAGCTTATGTAATAATAAGTTTGTAGCACATTTCTGCATACACATTGTTTAGAATCTGTAGTAGTACTTAAGTCATGTTGACTTTAGTTAGATATGCAGAATAGGTTGATTAATTGTACATAGATGATGTCTTGTAATTCTGCATAAGTGAAATGAAGTCAAGTGCCTGATTGCTACCCGATGGATAAACAACAATGAATTCGACGGATGATCAACAACCCGACATATGATCAATAACTCGACGGATGATCAAAAACTCGACGGATGATCATGAACCCGGCGGATAAAGAATTCAAATATCTGTTGACAGTGACAACACAGTCACATGCGTCGAGTAGATGCAAATGGAATGTGGTAGCCTATTCAACTGGGTTTTCGAGAACAAAGAAGCATTTCCATTTCCATACTATTATGAAGATATTCAAAGATGCTGGAATAGAGTAATGAAGTAGCATTATAATAGACTAGATAGTTTTTGTTTTATTATCCTCTCTCATTACTTTGTAATCTTGGAGATATATAAACCAAGAAGTAGCAACTAAGGAACAATCGAAGAGATACAGGCAGAGAAACATTTGTAAGCAGAATTCTTAGCATTTCTCTGTATTCTTAGTTATTCAATATTTGTAAGCAACTGTGAGCATTTTGCACACAGAGTTCTCTTGATATATATTATATATCTCTGGTGGAATTATTGAAATCCACTAGAAAGTTTTTAAAGACTCTTATTTTTAAATACATGTGTTTTGATTCATTTAAGTAACTATTCCACATTGTGCTAATCAATTCACACTTATATATATATTCGAGTTAGAACATTTTTATTTCAAGAAAAAGTTTCAAGAATTCCATTCAACCCCCCTTCTATAATTCTTGTTATATTGTTAAGGGACTAACACAAAGATTCTTCAATTGTTGAATGAAGCTTCTTTATGAATGATGCTTTAATTTGCTTTCCCTTTTCGCAAGCATCACACAGTCCATCCTTTGAAAACTCCACTTGACGAATGCCTCTAACCAGTTCTTTCTTTACTAGTTCATTCATGGTCTTGAAGTTTAGATGGGATAACTTCTTGTGCCATAGCCAACTTTCATCTTGACTTGCTTTACTGAGAAGACAAGTAACAGATTTTGTATTTGATGAGTTGAAGTCAGCTAAGTACACATTTCCTTTTCTCACTGCAGTGAGAACCACTTTGTTACTTCTCTTGTTTGTCACAACACAGGCTTCTAAGGTGAAGGTTACTGAATTGACTTTATCACACAGCTGGCTGATACTCAACAAATTATGCTTCAGACCATCCACTAAGGTAACCTCCTCAATGATGACATTATCTTTTGAAATCAAGCCATATCCCACAGTATAACCCTTGCTGTCATCTCCAAAAGTAATACTTGGGCCAGCTCTCTCCTTGAACGATGTGAGCAGGGTAGAATCACCAGTCATGTGTCTTGAACAACCACTATCCAAGTACCATAGATTCTTTCTGTTTCCCTGCACACATTAAAATCAAATCAAGTTGATTTTGGTACCCAAATTTCCTTGGGTCCTGCCTTGTTAGCTTTCTTTTTCTGTTTATTAGGTTTGATCTCATTTGACTTGGGGATATCAGATTCATCCCTAGTCATTTGAGTTGGACCTTTGAAACCATTCATTACAACAGAATTATCATGCACATTTTGATTAACAGGAAATGGCATGCTATTAGTAAACATGTTATTCCAGTAGGGCATGCTAAATGGCATTTGAGGCATACTAAATGCAGCATAATAAGGATTAGGTGCAAATGGCATATTAGAAAATTGTGCGTTCATATTCTGTGTAGACATACCATTCATAGGCATAGAAGGCATGGCATTCATGTCGGGAAAATGAGGTGGCACATATATGAAAGTAGGCATGGCAGTTTTGTAATTAACAGACTAGATGATTTACACTACCACACTTAACACAGATTTTTCTTGGAGCATACTTATCAGGTGTGTAGTTGTTATGCTTGTTAATCCCTACTTTACCATTTCTATTATTTTTCTTTTTAGCCTCTATTTTAACCTCAATCTTTTCTAGTCTGTCATTCAATTGCTTGATAGACAGATGACCAACATTCACTTTCTTTTCCTTCTTCACTTGACTAGATTCTCCTGTAATGAAGTTTTTGGAAACTGATCCATATTTTTCATTTAACTTGGCAAGTTTGGCTTTACTCACAGGTTTGCTCACAGCCGACGGATGAGGATTTATATCACTCGACGAATAATCCTTTTGATTATCCGACGGATGACTCTCATCATCCGTCGAGTCCACATCTGTTAACAATCCTTCAACCAAATTGGATTCCAGCTTCTCCTTATTCTTCTTCCAGGCTGCATCATAAAATGACTCAATACCTTAAACTTTGGTGATTTGAGCATGAACATCTCTAGATGTTTTCCATGCCTTAATCACCTCCTGTTCTCGTTCAAGCTGCTTCTTCAAGATCTCTTCTTTCTTCAAGGACTCAGTTAATTCATCCTTAGCAATTTTACACTCAATTCTCAATTTTTCAAATTCAATGAACTGAGATTCTAGCACATTATTCCTCTCACTTAAAAACAAATTGTTTTCTTTGATTTTAGTATTTTCCATAGTAAGAGACTTAAGTGTAATACACCAGTGATATAATTCTGTCGATATATCATTTATGCATCATTACACTCAGCTTTAGATAAATGTGCAAGATTAGTGGTGATTACCTGATTACTTGAAGAACTTTATTCTGTTTCATCGGACTTGGCCATTAGGGCTAGATTGACATAGCTGACATCCTCATCCTCATCCAGACCATCTGCTGCCCAGTCATTTTCTTGTGTAATGAAAGCCCTTTCCTTTTATTTGAGCAACTCAAAATATTTCTGTTTATAATCCACAGGCTCAAACTTCTTCTTGCTGGAATCTGACTTTCTACACTCACTGGCAAAGTGCCCTGCTAAGCCACATTTGAAACATTTGAATTTTGATTTATCCACCATGTTTCTATTTGGCTTAGCTGCTCCAAAGTTCTTCTTGAACTTGAGCTTGTCAAATCTTCTGGAAAGAAATGCTAGATGTTCATCAATGTCATCCATATCATTATGGCTTAAAGAATCTTCATTTTCTGCTACCAGCCCCTTGCCCTTGTTTTCACAGACCTTTGAAGTAGACTCAACAACTTCTATCTTCACTTCTTTCTCTTTCTCTAACTCAGTAACCAAAGCAATGGACCCTCCATTCTTTCTCCCTTTCTCCACTCTTTCATCTTGCTCTATTTTAAGCTCATAAGTCTTTAGAATGCCATAGAGTCACTCTAGTGTAAACTCCTTGTATTCTTGTGAGTTTCTCAAGGAGACTGTCATTGGTTTCCATTCTTTTGGTAGGGATCTCATAAATTTGAGATTAGAATCTTTGGTTTGGTAGACTCTTCCATGCAGCTTTAGAGCATTTAGTAGCTTTTGAAATCTATTAAAGATATCAGTGAGAGATTCACCTTCTTCAAAGTGGAAATGCTCATATTGCTGAATTAGTAGCTGTATCTTGTTTTATCTAACTTGTTCAGTGCCATCACAGATGATCTGTATTGTATCCCAAACTTCCTTGGCAGTTTTGCAATTGATGAATTTGTCAAACATGTCACCATCAACTTCATTAAACAAAATATTCATGGCCTTCTTATCCTTCCTGACTTGTTCAATATCAGGATCTGACCATTCATGCCTTGGCTTGGGAACTGATGGCTCATTTCCAGTTGCAGCTCTCATTGGTACATGAGGGCCTCTCTCTATGCAATCTACATAGGCCTCATCTTGAGAAAGTAAATGAAGATGCATCTTTACCTTTCAGTGATGGTAATTGTCTTTATCCAGAAAAGGAATCTTGACTCTAACATCCTTTTTTTTCATCTTGCTGTTTGTTGTGATCTTTAAACTCTTTGTTCTTTAAGAGCTTGCTCTGATACCAATTGTTAGTCCCTAACAATGCAACAAGAATTACAGAAGGGAGGTTGAATGGAATTCTTGAACCTTTTTCATAAATATAAAATGTTCTAACTTAAGATATATATGACAGTGTTTTGATTTGCAAAGTGCGGAATAACAAGTTAAATATGAATCAAAACACAAAGTAATAAAAATATAAGTCTTTAAAACTTTATGGTGGATTAGAAAGTATCCACCAGAGAGATATACATACATACATATATATATATATATATATATATCGAGAGAACTCTGTGAAGATTGAATAGCTCACAGCTGCTTACAAAATGAGAACAACTAAACTTACAGAGAAATGCTAAGAATACATCTTACAAATGTTTCTCTGAGAATTTACTTGCTTAGTCTCTTGTTGTTCTGATTGCTACTCTTAGTTTATATATCACCAAGATTACACAGTAATAAGATAAGATAATAAAACAAAAACTATCAAGTCTAATACTATGCTACTTCATTACTCTATTCCAGCATCTTTGAATATCTTCATAATAGCATGGAAATGGCAATGCTTCTTTGTTTTCAAAAACCCAGTTGAATAGGCTTCCACATTCCTTTTGCATACACTCGACGCATGTGACTGTGTAGTCACTGTCAACAGATGTTTGAATTGATTATCCGTCGGGTACATGATCATCCGTCGGGTTGCCTTGTTGATCATCCGTCGAGTAGCATTGTTGATCATCCGTCGGGTAGCTTTCTGGCTTGACTTTATTTCATTTATGCAGAATTACAAGACATCATTTATGTACAATTAATCAACCTATTATGCATCTCTAATTAAAGTTAACATGACTTATATGCTACTACAGAATCTAAACAAAGGTGTTTGCAGAAATGTGCTACATGACTTATTGTTACATAAGCTACATACTCGATGGATAATAAATCATCATCCGTTGGGACTATATTGAGTCATCCGTCGGGACTATATTCCTTATCCATCGAGTGCTACATTTTTCACTAAGTTAAATCTACCAAGATGTTTTGTTAATGAAATCATCAAGTTCACAACATATTCACAACACTCTTCAACTGACACATCAAGGTCCGCTCAAAAGCTGAATTCTCTTAATCAGACTCGTATTCTCGAGAGGAACACTAAAAATCTCTATCGGATAATACCAATAATACATATACGAATGAGACATACTAAAATCTAGGGCAGTTCCAGCCAATCCTCAACAGTGTCAGCGTTTCGCCTTAAAAACCCTCGACTGAACTCTTAGACTCGCTCTACTGATTGAGTTGTTGACTCTCAACTTTATATATACCTTTTTACACTCTTTTGACTCTACTCTTAACCTAAATCATGGACTCAAACCTGTAGCTCTGATACCAACTGTGACGGCTTCAACCCCGGGGTCAGGAGTTGACGTCATCAATAGCCACAATAACAGACATAATATAATCAATTCAATGATAGAATATAAATATGACCCCTTTACCAAGATCTTTTACAGGTTTAAGTATGATTTAGGTTTACAATTACTACAAACCAACCTATCATGAACATTCCTGACAATACTGTCTTAATACAACAACTCAACAGACCATTTTTGGTCTGACACAACTACCTCAGAGGAGCCTGACACGAAAGGAACTGGAACTCTGCCCTTACTACCATGAAAGAATCTCCTAGGCATCTACAATACATATATAAAACATTCTGCAAGGGTGAGCAATCAATTACTCAGCAGTACCACTATATGAATAACGAGTAAAGCAATTTATGATAAAACAGTGGTAGGAACAGAAATTATAGCTCGTTTGCAAAATATGGCAAACATTTATAAACTGGATATTCAAAACTAGCATGCTCTGAAAAACAACAATATCAGTTGTGTGTTGTGTATAAATACTAGAGTTAAATCTTAGCATGTTATCTCAATTTCAATCATCTGTTTCAAACAAGTTAAACAATTTCATAATTGAATCAATCGAATCTCTTCGATGTTCAACGGGTGAAGATTGTTGATCAGTCTATCATCACCAGACAACGACTAACGGCAGAAAAGAAAGAATGTGTTCTGGAACTTGGGAAAGACTAGCTAGGTCATTCCCCCATGCTGGACTAATTGGTTAAACAGAGCGCCCAACCGAATTAGCCTCTTACGCCTACTCAATTCCAATAGATCAACTAAATTCGCTTTTTACCTCTTTCCAAATTCCACGATATAGGTGTATCAAAACCTTCCATGATATAGGTGGATCAAAACATTCCATGACATAGGTGGATCAAAACATTCTCTTTATCCACTTTTCCAAAATCACTATCACCTATCTCTTTTTAAAACCATTATGTCACAACACACTATTCAAAAACTTTCTTTCATTTTAATCACGTTTAGAGATAGGTGCTTTCAGAAGTTACTTTTCCCCAAAATATATTTTTAAACAACATTTCCAAATACAGGGGATATGTAACTTAAAACATTCTGTTCCATTACAAGAATAAAACAACAGGTTATTCATACGTACTGAACCATGAAAGAATGGTCAGGGTACTTGCCTTGCAGAGCTTTACAACTATTATCGATTTACTTGAAGCCGACTCGGACGCTCAGGCTTTATCATCTAACCATTAGATTACCCTGGACTCGACTTCAACACTCAGATCCTTCGATTGGAACCTTGCTGAGCTTGTCGACTAATCACCAGGCTATCTTTAGTCCGATGTCAAGTTTTGGTTTTCCGACTAGGACGTACAGGGTCGAAATACTCTATGTTAGACGACTAGGTATGCTTGACATATCCTCGCTAACAAATCTACCCATTCAATATCACATTCTGACTCGTATTTGTACATACTATAATAACACACACAACAATTAGGGTTCGTACTTTTGAAAATCGGTTCAGTGTTCATTTTCAGAAGATACATATACTCGTCATTTTACGAAATTAGGGTTATTGGTTTTGGCAAAATATTGCATCACAACGTACAATCACGTTTCGTATATATATATATTTATTTATTTATTTTAATTATTTATTTATATATATATTTATATATATTCGCTCGACGTCCCGATAATTACCGGATAGGCTCCCGTATTTCCGTAGTTTGATTTCCCGGAAATCGGGCAGCACTTCCTTTGTTTATCGGACTATCCCGTCGAAACAATTCGACGTCAAACCAATCAAGTGAATCACAACCAAACCAAATTCATAGCCCACCCTCCAAAACGATTCTTAAAATAATTAACTATTTTTCGTTTCGAATAATAATATGTGAACTAAATTATTTATTTTTAAATATTAGGACTTAGATATACATCATTATCGTCCACCGTCCGCTCGTCGAAATTCATCACGGACGGCGGTAAAATTCGTCGGTGCCCGAATATTTCGGGTTTCAATACGAACTTTATCGATTAAATTCACAGAAATAATTCGAAATTTAAGAATTAAAATTCGAGAAATCGTAAAGGTAATCATCAAATTCGATTGCAAAGGGAATAAAAAGATCATAAATTTCTTAGAGCAACACCATGCGCAGAAACGCTCGGCTGGCCGGAGAGAAAAAAACAACAGTCGGAAAATACACAGGAACTTAATAGAGCAGCACTGCAAATCCCCAAAACAACTGGTAACTATTCACACACATATACATACATATGCACATGTATAAATCGGAATCACCAAGCAACAGGTGGCAATTATCGGAAAAGTAACCGGAGTTCAGGAACACAGTGATGACTGGAATCAGGGAAGACAGGGAAGAAGCAGGTGAGTCATCGAGGGGAAGAAACTCGCAAGAAAAGAGAGATTCTCGAGAGTTGATCGGGAGAAGAGAGATGCAGAGAGATTGAGACAAGAAAGGAAGAGAGATTGGAAGCTTTGTGTTTATCTGTTATTTTTAATTTTATTATACATCTAAAATTACATATGTTGCCACGCGTCTCCAAACTCACGAAAGCTGGAAACGTATCCCTGATGCACAACTAATTTCTGTGCCCTTTCAATAATTAACTTACCATGGCACAAACAAATAAAACTCAAAAATTGTTAGATTAAATTTTTAGAATTTACGGAATATTTAAAAACTAATAAAATAAAATTTTCGTAATTTTTAAAATATTTTTGGATTACACGACATGCCCGCATTTAACAATTAATGAACCGAGTTGCACTTAAAAAATTCAGAAAATCACGAAAATAGTATTAAAATTTTATTAATATCCCAAAGTTAATTAAAATGTAAATTTCATAATTTTAAAGTCATTTCTGAAATGCAATTTATAACCGCTTTTAACGATTAAACGAAATATTGCGTGGGTGAATTTAATCCCAAAAATCTCCAAAATAATTTTAAAATTCTCAAAATATTCCAAACTTAATAAAATATAAATTTCATAATTTTTAAAATGTTTCTGATATTATTATCAAATTTACAATAAAATACAATCAGAAAATCATTCAGGGCTAAATAATTAATGAAATATTGATTTCTAAATTTTATAAAATCCCAAAAATAATTATTGAAATTATAGAATCATAAGAACAATTTTAGAGACAATTCAAATATTTATGTAAATAAATTTGCAGTAAATCCACTTTTGAAAGTGAAAATAATTCAGTCCAACTCAATAATTAATTACGCAAACAACCCTGTACACCAAATATCACACATAGATAATAATAAAATAACACACACTTGACAGAAGCTATACACATATTTTATTTGTTTAATAATTCCATAATTACATATTTAAATAATATGAAAATTACGCGAGTCATTATAGGGGTCATAAATAGACTAACTCAGAAGGGCCGAGTCCCCAACAAACGAAGCCCTGGCCGACCAAGACCAGGAAGGGCCGACCGGGTCAAATGGAAGGCCAATTAGGACGACCAGGACCTTCTGTAAGGATGGTCCAGACCCCCCTGAACTATCCTTCGAGGCCTTCCTATGAAACTTTTTCAAAGTTTTAAAAGAAGTGCACTTGAACGAAAATTTATACAAGTTGAAATGTACCTTATACAAGGCTTGAGCCCCCAGCATCTCAGTTTCAAGCAACCCAAAGAGATGTACAAATGGTCAGGAGGAGTACACAATTCTTTGACCACCCAAGTGCTAGGCCTGGACTCGCAAGCACCGAATCATTGGTAGAAATGCCCCATGAAGGTTCCCAATGGATTTTCGCACTTCCATCAAAGTCTTTGGCCCCCTTTTTTTCGGAGCCGGAAGCTTCAAGGAAAGCCGGAACCTTGGGGATGCGGTTAATCTGCTTGGCTGCATCTCTCACCATCCTCCGTAACCACGTCACTCTTGTCAGTCATGGCATCAAGAGCCTCAGCAGCTGAAATGAGATGAAAAAAAATAGATGTAAGAATAAACTTGCACAAAGTTGAAGTAGAATAAAAATATTTACCCTCTTTAGAGAGACTGTTGATGTCATCCTCGACAAGTTTGGTCTCTGTGACGAACTCCCAATAGGGGGATCTCCCATCATAATCAATAAGGAAGTCACGGTCATGAAGCTCGATGTTTGAAAGATGAAGGAGGTGGTGAGAGCTGTCAACGGGACTGCCGAAGTCGTGTTTGAAGTATACCCCCAATCTCTCTCTTTCCATTCCAAGACTACATATTTATTATTCCAGTGATGGATTGAGTCATGAAGAGAACTCGTATTCACTATGTGAATAACATGAGGCCTATATTGTATATGATCGAACCATGCATGTTCAGAGGGGATGCCTTCATCATAAAGATGCTTTGGAACATTGTTACACTCAATGGGATGACCAAATAATTGCACCTCACTATGAAGAGGATGATGAAAGCCCACCCGTTGGGGTAAAGTTGAAACAAATAGATCTTCAGCTCGGCAAGAAGCCTCGGGATAAAAGGGTGCAATGGAAACCTTAGCCGGGAATTTAGGGCTGCTTTGTATACAAATAATCTTTGAGGGCTGAGGTTGCAAGTCCTTATGCTAGGCTTAGCCTTGCGAACCTCTTTACATTCTGGCCAAGGGTAACTCGAACGAATCTCCTCAACATCCTCTTCGCTAAGAACACTCTTGTGGTGGAACACATCGAAGTGGATAGTGCTCGGGTACTCATCAGCCCGCTCGTCTAGCATGCTCTTCAAGCTGTTGGAACAACGATTAATGGAGTAAGGGGAGACACAATCTATACTTTTGAGCGAACGAATTATAGCCCTATTGTGCATAGCCTCCTTGGTTGAGAGGGAATATTTTCTATGACCTTGACCTTGAGAAATCTTGGAAGAATTTGAGAGAAATTGAAAGCTTTTGAAAAACTTGAGAGAATTTGAGAAGTTGAGAAATGAAAGCGTGAATGAAATTGAACACTTCTCATCTTCTTTTATAGGAAAAGAGCTACCTGCTACAGCATGTCGTAACTCTTCCTGGTTCGCTTTAGCAGGTACCTCTCAAAAAAACATCGGAAATGGTGGAAAAAATGATTGGAAAATCAGAAGAAATGACATAATAACCGAAAAGGGCGATGCAGAGCGTCGCTTATAGTATCAATCCCCCATGGATGACCAAGAGCAGGCTGGGATGACCCGACAAAATGGGGGACCTTTTTGGGCGAACAGGATCCTCTGTAGGTTTGGTCCAGACCCTTTTGAAGGTTTTCCGGAGGCCCCCCTGTGAATTTTTTTGAAAATTCTTGAAAGGGTTGGCCTTCAACGGAAATAAGTTTCGTGAAGACTAGGACGTCCACGGGACAATGTCCATTAAGATCAGAACATCATCAAGAGTAAGTTCTGTGAAGACTAAAATGCTCAGGGAAATGAGTTTCTTGAATAGCAGGACATTCACCGTAGCGAGTTCAGAAAACCTTCTCCTTCCAGCCGACCAGACTCCCCTGCAGTTGGCCTTATGGCGGACCAAGAGCAGGCTGGGCCAACCAGGACCCCTTGTTGGATAGGCCCACATGCCCAGGGTCTCCTGAAGATTTTCCGGAGGCCCTCTTGTGAAATTTCTTGAAAATTATTGGAAAGTATGGCTCTCAGCGAAAACAAGTTTCGTAAAGACTAGAATGCCTACAAGAACAAGTTCGACGGAGAACAAAATATCATGTAGAACAAGTACATAGCATCTTGTAGAACAAGTTCGAAGGAGTACATAACATCATGTAGAACAAGTACAGAGTGTCCTGTAGAACAATTTCGATGGAGTACAGAACGTTTAATTGAACAAGTACAGAATGTTCAGTAGAACGAGTACGGAATGTTCAGTAGAACAAGTACAGAACGTTCAATAGAACGAGTATAGAACGTTCAGTAGAATGAGTACTGAACATTCACTGAAACGAGGACAGAAGAGCCAGAAGGGGCTCTAGGTCTACCATGGGGTGAACTCCATGGCCAACCAAGAGCAGACAAAGCCTAGAAAATTGCATGAAAATCTTGAAGTTGGATAGAAGGTTCTGCAAAAAAAATGGGACAACCACCCCTCACCAGTAAGGGGTTCTATCCCTAGGCCGACCAGGATGAATTGGATCCTTTTTTGGCGGAGCAGGACCTCTTGCAGGCTGGTCCAGGGGGTCCTGCCAAACTCCGGACACCCTCATGCGAAAATTTCAATTTTTTTTGCAAAAATTAGGGAAAATGGAAAAAAAATTGAGTTTTTTTAAATTTTCAGGATTTTAAACTTAGCCTTGATTAAGGCCTGTTAGCATCTTTCACCCTATAATTAACCTTGATGAAGGTTAAAGGGTGATTGACGCTCTCTTTCTAGTCCCGATTAAGGCCGATTAGTGTATATTACACGTAATTAACCTGAATTAAGGGGAATTAGTGACTCACGTGATATAATTAACCCTGATTAGGGTTGTTTAACTTATTCACTCATGTGATTAGTGTTAAATGGGTATAATTAGTGTTTTATGTATACTAATTAGTCCTGATTAAGACAAATTAGCCCCGATTAGGACAAATTAGCCTCGATTAATGCAAATTAGTGCATTCTAGCTTAAAATTATGCTCTTTTAAGCCTAGTTAGCGACTTGTTCATGGAAATTAGCCCTGATTAGGGCCGATTAGCCCCGATTAGGGCCTGTTACCAACTTTCACTTTATAATTAACCTTGATGAAGGTTAAGGGGTGATTAACGCTCACTTTCTAGTCTCGATTAAGACCATTTAGTGCTAAACACTATCCAATTAGCATGTACAAATGCTTTAAGTCTTTATACTCACACTATATAAGTCATTGTAAACATGTAGGTCGCTCCAAACTTTATGATAAAATGACGATACCCATGAAGAGCTGACATCTATGAAGGACCGATACCCGAGAAGGGCCAAAAGTACCCCGATTCGCGAAAAGACCATTATAACTTTCGCAAAAACTCGAGCAATATTCTCGGAAGTTGGGGGCAAATGATATGGAGAGAAAATACATTTTAAAGACACATTAAATGTCACATTGATTACACCTGGGCATCTTGTCCAGAAGCCCAATATAGACCAGACTGGTCTAAACTCATAGCAGACTCAAGACGGCCCAAGTAGTTAAAGCCTACCACCAGGGGTCGTCAAGGTCCACAAACATGAGCTGTTCACGGACCAGGCTCAATACGGTTGGAAGAGAAGAGATATGTGTGCAAGACAGACTCAAAGTCCTACAAAGAAGGATTTGGAATTCCTTCCCTTACAGACTCTTAATTACCATCTAAGTAGAAGACTTTTCCACCAAGTCTCCCAACACAAGTGTAACCTTAGACTCACATCTATATAAAGGGCTCTACCCCTCAATCTAGAACTACGTTTTTGGCTTGATTCTCTCCCGCATAGAGATACATAGGCATCTTGCGAGGATCGATAGTCCCAAAGCGAGAACAACCATTAAAGCTCGAAATTCATAAACCCTAGCATTAATTACCAACACACCTTAGTTTTTATTTCACAACAATCCTGTCTACCACTTTTTAAAAAATTGACCCAAAATACTCACGAGAAACATTGTTTCATCTCCAGTATCAGGTTCATACGCAGTTTCGTCTATTGCATCAGCCCTGATATGCATCTGTGTAATGCGCATCACCACCGGATACGCACGGCGATAATGCGCATCGGTCCATTTTTTGAAAAATGGCTAATCCGCTGCATGATTTGGAGATGGGTGGACTGGGCCAAACATCAAGAAGAAAATATATGATATTTTGGTGATTATCTCCACCATTTACAATACACTCATTTTTTAATCTACAATATTTTATTTTTCAAAGTAGAACTTTAAGAATATGTTAGATATATTTGATAATGTCATGGCTAATATGATTTATGTTTAGTTTTCAGATCTTACTTAAACATGATAAATCAGTACTTACTGGAAGTCAGGACTTAAGGATATCAATACTTATATTATCAGGAGATAATCATCAGAAGATGGATATCAGAACTTAAGTGCTGAAGGACGTTCAGATAAGGACAGTAGTTGATTAAAGGAAAGAAGATCGAGATAAACATAAGAAGAGATATGCATGAAGAAGGAATTCTATGAAGAATAGAATACTTGGAAGAAAAGATATCTGATTGATATATTTTAGGAAGCAGAATTATATTCCATATCAATTAGCGATTATCTTGTAACTGTGTAGTATATAAACACAGACATAGGGTTTACACTAAAAGTGTTATCATATTCGAGAAGATTATTCATTGTAACCCTAGCAACTCTCGTGATAATTATTCATCACTGAGAGGTAACAGTTCCATACTGTAACAGAGTTTATTGTTTCAATAAAGTTTGTTTTCTGTTACTTGAGATATTAAAGTTCGATTTGATTGTACTTTACACTGTATTCACCCCCTCTATAGTGTGTATGACCTAACAAGTGGTATCAGAGTAGATCTGTTAACGCACATACAGTTTAAGATCCAAACATAATCATGTCTGACACAGAAACTCCAACTAAGCCTACCAAAACTGAAGAACCACCAAAGACACAAATTCAAAGTCGGTATGAGACCATCAGAGTTCCCATACTGAGACCATCTGAATATCCCATATGGCAGGTGAGGATGACCATGTTCCTGGAAGCAACAGATCCAGAATATCTTGATAGAATCAAGGAAGGGCCTCACAAACCAACCAAGCTCGCAGTTGCAGTTGCAGGTGAAGCAGCAAAGACCGTACCAAAGGAGAAGAGTGATTATACTGCTAAAGATATCGCATCAATTGCTAAGGATGCTAAGGTACGACACTTACTGCATAGTGCCATTGATAATGTAATGTCAAACAGGGTAATTAACTGCAAGACTGCTAAGGAGATATGGGATGCTCTGGAAACAAGGTGTCAGGGAACTGATATAATTAAGAAGAACAGGAAGACAATACTCACTCAAGAGTATGAACACTTTGACTCAAAGGCTAATGAGTCATTGACTGATTTATATGATAGATTTGTCAAACTCTTGAATGATTTGTCATTGGTTGATAAGGAGTATGATCTTGAAGATTCAAACCTTAAATTCCTGTTAGCTCTTCCTGAATGCCGGGATTTGAAGGCAACAACAATAAGAGACAACTACAATCTTGATGAAACAAATCTTGATGAAATTTATGGAATACTCAAGACTCATGAACTTGAGATGGAACAAAGAAGCAAGGGGAAAGGAGGAAAGTCAAGGACAGTTGCTCTTAAGGCTGAAGAAGAATCCCCCAAGGCATCTACCTCAAGGAAAGACAAGGGTAAAGCTCTTTTCACAAAGTCTGATACTGAGTCATCAAGTTCTGAAAGTGATGATGGCTCAGATTCTGAAAGCTTGCCTGAGAGTGATGCTGATGAGGAGATGATGAAGCTGTGTGCTCTTATGATGAAAGGGATCACAAAGATTGCATACAGGAAGTTCAGGAAGGGAAAGAAGTTTTCCAGGAAAGGCACAAGTTCTGATAAGAAGAATTTCAGAAGATCTGAGGGCAGAGGAGGAAAGTCTGATAGAGGAGATTATACCAATGTCAAATGCTATAACTGTGGTGAGAAAGGCCACATATCTCCTGATTGCAAGAAAGTGAAGGGTGACAAAGGCAAGGCTCTTGTCACAAAGAAGAAAAGCTGGACAGACACCTCAGACTCTGAAAGTGAGGAGAACTATGCTTTGATGGCAAATGCTGATAAAGAAAGTGCTGAGAGCAGTTCTGAAGCTGCTGAAATAAAGGTACCTCAGACTACTTATGCTTTTCATACTGATGATATTAATGAGTTGAGAAGATATCTTAAAACCATGTTTGTTAGTTATAGAGATCAAACTTTAACATGTGAAAGATTAACTTATGAAAATCTTGCTTTTAAGAAAAGAAATGATTTCTTAGAAAAAGAGTTAGTTATGTTCCATCAAACTCAGAAGGATAGAGATGATGCTTTTTATGTTAGGGATGAAGTGCTAAAAATGAATGAATCTCTAAAAACTGAGTTAGAAAAGGAAAGAGAGATTATCAGGACTTGGACTAACTCTGGCAGAACAACTCAAAATTTGCTAAGTAGTGAAAATTGGAAAGAGGGCTTAGGTTATGGAGAGGATAAGAATGATAAAGGAACTGTAGAAATTAAGCCTGTTGTTAAGCAAAAGCCAAAGTTAAAACCTGTTAAGTTTGTAACTGTAAAGTCTGATAATGAGAAATCAGAAGTTAAAGAAGAATTAACTTCTGACAAACTAAAACAGGAAAAGACAGCTGAAGTAAACATAGGCTTAATGACTAAGAAGCAGCTTAAGCATAAGCTGAAAGATGTTAAGAATGCAAACAAGGTAAAATCACCTAGGAAAAATAGGAATGGAAAGGAAGGTGTGAATAAAAGCAATAATTATAAGCCTATTCCTGAAGCTCCTAGGAAAATGTGTCAGAACTGTGGAAGTTCTAACCATCTGGCTTCTTTTTGCAGGAAGAATAAGAACATAAACTCCTTACCTTCAAAATTAAGAGTTAAGAGTCAATCTGTTAGATATAAACCACAAAATCCTTGTTTTCATTGTGGTAGTTTATGACATTCCATTTATACTTGTAAGGAATATCATAGTTTGTACTATAATTATTATCAAATAAAACCTTCTTTGAAGAAAGTTTCCATTGTTCCTTCTAGTGTAAATTCTGATTCAAAGTCTGATGGTGTAAGTTCTGATAAGAAAAATGTTAACATAAACTCTGATGCTAAATCCGCTGCAAATGTTAACAAACTTGATAAGGCCAAAGGATCCAAGCAAGTCTGGGTCCTTAAAACTAATCATTAGTGGTCTTTGTGATTGAAGGGCAACAGGAAAAATATTCTAGTTCTGGACAGTGGATGTTCAGGACATATAACTAGAAATAAGGCCCTGCTATCTGACTTTGTGGAGAAAGCTGGCCCAAGTGTTTCTTATGGAGATGGCAACATTGGAAAAATATTGGGATATGGCAATATCAATCTTGGGAATGTCATCATTAAAGAAGTAGCTCTGGTCTCAGGACTTAAACACAATCTGCTGAGTATAAGTCAAATATGTGACATAGGTTATCATGTTGATTTCTTTGAAGAACACTGTGAAGTTGTGAGTAAATCTAAAGGCAAAGTTGTTCTGAAAGGATACAGGCGTGGTAACATTTATGAAGCTAAGCTTTCAACAAGTACTGATGGTTCTGCAATCTGTCTGATGAGTAGAGCATCAATTGAAGAAAGCTGGAATTGGCACAAGAAACTCTCTCATTTAAATTTCAATAATATAAATGAGTTGGTCAAGAAAGATTTTGTGAGAGGACTGCCAAAGTCAGTATTTGCTCCTGATGGCCTTTGTGATTCTTGTCAGAAGGCCAAACAAAGAAAATCTTCATTTAAGAGCAAGACTGAATCATCAATTCTTGAGCCTTATCATCTACTACATGTTAATCTATTTGGTCTAGTGAATGTCATGTCTATTGCAAAGAAGAAATATGCGTTGGTCATAGTGGATGAGTTCACCAGATACACATGGGTGTATTTCTTGCACACAAAAAGTGAAACTGCATTTATCTTGATTGATCATGTCAAACATCTGGATAAATTGGTCAAAGATTCTGTGAAAACCATAAGGAGTGATATTGGCACTGAGTTCAAGAATTTGATAATGGAAGAGTTCTGCAAAAACCATGGAATTAAGCAGGAATTTTCTGCTCCTGGAACTCCACAGCAAAATGGAGTTGTTGAAAGGAAGAATAGAACTCTCATTGAAGCTGCACGTACAATGCTTGAAGAAGCAAAGCTTCCAACCTATTTCTGGGCTGAAGTTGTGCAGACTGCTTGTTTTACTCAAAATGCAACACTCATTAACAAGCAAGGAAAAACACCATATGAGATGGTGAAGAAAAAGAAGCCAAATCTGAAGTACTTTCATGTATTTGGATGCAAGTGTTTTGTTCTTAAGACTCATCCTGAACAGCTATCCAAATTTGATCTAAAAGCTGAAGAAGGAATTTTTGTTGGATATCCAATTTCCACAAAAGCCTTCTGAGTCTATAATTTGAGAACAAGAGTGGTCATGGAATCTATCAATGTCTCCTTTGATGACAAGAAGATTACTGGACTTGAAGATTTTATTGATCATGATCAGCTGAGATTTGAAAATGAAGACTCAAATTCTGATACTGAAAATCCTCACAATCTAAGTCCTGATAATGCCAACTCTGATGGATTAAACTCTGATGTTATTGAAACTGTGGTGACTACGTCAAAGAAAGATGCACCTATGCAGGGGGAGCATACTAAAAATCTTACCACATCTTAAGAAGCATCAGAACATACATCTGGCTCTTCAAGTTCTATTTCGTCAAGTTCTGATAAGCCAAGTTCTGATAGTTCTGAAAATCTAAATTCTGAAGAATCCAACTCAGAGAGCATAGTTTCAGGGGGAGCATCAGAAAATGAAGTTGAAGACAGCATGGATCATGGGGGAGCATCCAGTTCTAGAGATAACCTTCCATCTGCAAGGAAGTGGACTAAATCACATACACCTGATTTGATAATTGGAAATCCTGATGCAGGTGTCAGAACTAGAACATGTACTTCAAACGAATGTCTTTACAATTCTTTTCTCTCTCAGACTGAGCCAAAGAAAGTGGAAGAAGCTCTTCAAGATGCTGATTGAGTGCAAGCAATGCAGGAAGAGTTAAATGAATTTGAAAGAAACAAAGTCTGGACCCTAGTGCCAAGACCAAAGAATAGATCTGTTGTTGGTACAAAGTGGGTATTCGAAAACAAAACTGACAGTGATGGCATAATTACAAGGAATAAGGCAAGACTGGTTGCAAAAGGATATTCTCAACAGGAGGGAATTGATTATGATGAAACATTTGCACCAGTTGCTAGGTTAGAAGCCATAAGGATATTTTTGGCTTATGCTGCTCACAAAAAGTTTACTGTCTTTCAATGGATGTGAAAAATGCTTTTCTCAATGGATAATTGGAGGAGGAAGTATATGTTGAACAACCTCCAGGATTTGTAGATTCCAAACATCCAGATTATGTCTATAGGCTTGATAAAGCACTTTATGGACTTAAGCAAGCTCCTAGAGCATGGTATGAGACTTTAGCTCAGTTTCTTCTGGAAAGTGGATTTAATAGAGGAACTATAGACAAAACACTGTTCTACCTCAACCATGGAAAGGACTTACTTCTGGTCCAGATTTATGTTGATATCATTTTTGGGTCTACAAATGACAGAATTTGCAAGAAGTTTGCCAAACTGATGCAGTCAAGGTATCAGATGAGTATGATGGGGGAACTTAGCTATTTTCTGGGCCTTCAAGTCAAGCAGAATGAAGAAGGCACTTTTATTTGTCAAACTAAGTACACCAGAAACTTGCTGAAGAAATTTGGAATGCAAGATTGTTCAAGTGCATCCACTCCCATGGCCACTGCAACAAAACTGGATAAGGATACTGGTAAATCAGTAGATATTACTGATTACAGAGGTATGATTGGCTCTCTACTCTATCTAACTGCTAGTAGACCTGATATCATGTATGCTACCTGTCTTTGTGCAAGATTTCAAGCAGATCCAAGAGAACCTCACTTAACAGCTGTGAAAAGAATTTTCAAGTATCTTAAGGGCACAGCTGATCTGGGATTGTGGTATCCCAGAGAATCAGATTTTAAACTAATAGGTTACTCAGATGCAGATTTTGCAGGTTGCAAAATTGACAGGAAAAGCACAAGTGGAAGCTGCCAATTTCTTGGAGGCAGATTGGTTTCTTGGTTTAGCAAGAAACAAAAGTCAATTTCCACATCAACTGCAGAAGTAGAATATATTGCTGCAGGAAGCTGTTGTGCACAGATTCTTTGGATGAAGAATCAGTTACTGGATTATGGGTTAACATATTTCAACATCCCTATTTACTGTGATAATCAAAGTGCTATTGCTATGACAGGTAATCCAGTTCAACACTCTATGACAAAGCACATCAGCATCAGGTACCACTTCATAAGGGAACATGTGGATGAAGGTACAGTGGAATTGCATTTTGTTCCAACAGATCAACAACTAGCAGATATCTTCACAAAACTATTGTGTGAAGCTACTTTTACAAGATTGGTAAATGAACTTGGCATGGTTTTAGGTTCTTTTTCTAAATCTGCTTAGTTTTGTTTTGATGCATTAGACTTTATGATCAGTATTTACAGAATTTACTCTCCTTGTGTATTCTGTGCTTAGTTGAAAAATGTGCTTGAGTACTGACTGTTGTCTGATAAATGTTTCTAAACTCTGATAGTGATATGTCTGTTAAGGTAACTATTCTATCCTATGAGGATACTTGTGCTAGATGCTGACCAAGTAATCTTCAATATACTAATGATCCCATGTTAGAAGTAGTTATTTATGTGGAACTCTATTGACACAAGCAAATTCTGATATTGAGCTTAGTTGAGTTTACTTTATCTATCTTATTACTAAGTCACAAACTAGAATATTGCTTCTCAACTGTTAAGTTCTGATGCTAGTAAATCTGTTGAATGTACTAAGTGCTGATAAACCTCACTTATCAAAAGAAAAAGCAAAAGAATCAAGGATTAAAATTCAGGTACTCCTTTGAGATCTAGAGTAAAAAATGTGGAAGGGACGACCCAAGTGCATGACTGGTATTAAGTAAATATGCATTAGAAAAGCAAAATATTTTCTTGGTGACTTTTCACACTCTATGATTACTGGAGAAATACTCTGATAATAGCATAAATTCTGATAAGCAGTCGTGACTCACTTACACTGAGAAGCCACTGTAAAATGGAATTTAAAAAGATGCACAAAATTAGCAAAAAATAATTGAGGTGGACTCAAGCATGAACTCATTCAACTGTAGGTTTCAGAATAATGACAGGTTTTTTAGTAAAGTTTTAGTTATGCCTTATTTCTAAGATATACTGAAGTGAATCAGACTTTACTCCTTGTCTGATATTTAGCTTAATGCACACACTAAACACTCCATATGAATGATGAAAATCACTATGGTGATCTATGTTGTTTTCGATGAACAGTCATTGTGTCACATTACACAAAATTTGAGGACAAGTTCTGATTGCATGTTCTGATGATTAAGTTCTGAAGAATATAAATCAGAATTTGTGTGAGGACTTACTAAGATAGGCATTCATTTTTTGAGTTAAGAAATTATGTTCTGATGACCGTTAAGTTCTGATATAAGTCTAAGTTCTGATATTCAAGTCTGATTCTTTACTTGACTTATTTGTGGATAAAATTTGGAAACAGTCTCAGTTTAAACCAGAATATGTTGAAGTGGAAGATTAACAGTCACTATATTTAGGGATAGTGGTACTCGTACATGAACAGTCAACTTTTACTTGTTTCCTGTGCGCATTAAATCATGTTTTCCCTTTCCAATGAATGTTTTTCTTTTTCCAAGTCTAAGGAGACGAGGTAGAATTAATTCTACCTGTCAGTATTAAATTTCTTTGCGTCTCCTGGCATTCTCTTGCCTATATAAGCAACCACTTCACATCAGCCTTCCCATCAAATCTTTTATCACAAACTCACCTTCATAATCTTTATATCAAAAACACCATGGTCAATTACAATATGTTTTTGAACTACGAAACATTCAACATGGAGCTGACCTGTGCTGATTGGCAGCAGGAATGGCACGTTACTGCCATTCTTGATGAGATATGGGACTCCGTTCCCCAGGAGGTACTCACCCACCTCCTGTTCTTCTACATGGACTACCATCGCCATCTGGAGCGATTGGAGGAGGAAAGGCTAGAAGCTCTCCGCCAGCAAGAGCGAATCATATGACTCGCTATTCTGTTTATCGAGAGTAGGAAGAAGAAATGAATTATTTTCTTCTTCCTATTTTTCTTCATCATCAGCCTTGCCCTGCTTCTTGAGCTAGGACAAAGGCTATTGACGTTAGGTTTAGCAGCTTAGGGAAATCTTGTACAAGTTCTGATGTAATTTAAATTTCATGAATGTATTCTCTTGATATATTAATGAAATTTGTTTTTTTTAAGATCTTGTCTCTAAGATATTTTGTAATGCATTGATAAATCCTGATAAATATTCATATTCTGATGACCATATAAATTCTGTTTTAACTTAAGTTCTGATTTTACTTTATCAGTACTTGCTCATCTGATTTATTATGGTCATTTTCACTCGAATTTTTTTCAGAATACTGATGTTGCAGTGAAAAATAATTAAATAAGTGGGAACAATTTCAATTTTGAATTAAAACTGATTCACCTTGATTAATGGAATAACTGGGTAAGTGGAACGGTTTTTCCTTGAAAAACTGCAAGTGGGTAAGTAATGATTACTGTTTATTCGTGCCCATTAACTATTCGTTTTTACTGCATGTCTGACAGGTGTTCAACGGTTACATTTTTTTTTCAAAAGTATAAGTAAGACAGAGAGAGGATTTTTTAATCTTTTATTTCCTTTCATACTTTTTCTCTTTATTTGCTTTTACTCTCTTTCTTCTTCTAACGTTGGTTTTTCATATAGACATTCTATCAAACACCTAACATGCACTTATACATCTCGATTAATTTCATGGCACCTAAGGATTTAATCATTGATGGAGCTAAATTTGTTCCAAACAACTATGCTGCAATTCTTGATAATGCTGAAAATCCGTCTGAATTGCATTTTGTGCAAGATCTTCTTGCACACAGTGAAATCGGATATGCATTGACCCAACCTTCAGTATTCTCAAGCCAACAAGTTTTGACACTTTGGAGGACTGGAAACTTTGATAATGGTGGTCAACATGGTAGTCCTAGTATTGTTTTCGAAGTGGGTGATTCTCCATATACAGTCACTCCTGGTACAATACGCAAGGCTCTACATCTACCAGAAGGATGTACTTTTTCAACTCCAGAGGAATCAGCTCTTCAGGAGTTAATGGCCAGTTTGGGGTATGAGCAGAGTTTGGCTAAGCTTGGGCAGTTGAAACGGGCTCATATCAGGAGGGAATGGAGCTTCTTCTTTGACTGCATCACTAAAGCTTTTGGGAACAAGTGTTCAAACTTTGATGCCATCCCCATAATGAGTCAGCACATCGGGTATGCCATTATAAACCAAACTCATTTTGATTTTGCAAGTGCTATAATAGGTTTTATTGGGGATAGGATGATAGAGGATAGGAATGTTGTCTACTTCGCTAGATTCTGTCAACTTATATATACTTTTTGTACTGATGAACCTCGACTAACCAGTACCTTAACTCCACCTTTCAAAGTTGTAAAACGTTACTTGAATGACCTGGTAAATGCTGACACTAAGAAACAAGTGATTAGAACTTTACAGATTCCTCAGTCTATAAAATAGATCTTAGTAAATGCTGATCCTGATTCCTATAGATCTGTTTATCCTGATGTTCAACCAACCACCACCTCCCAAACACCACAGCAACCATCAGAACATACTACTCATACTACTCAACCAACCCTAAGGCAATATATCAAATCCTATATCTCCACTTCACAGACAGTTCAACCCTCATCCTCAGCACCTACTGTGAAGCCTTCATCTTCCAAGCCTAAGAGGACAAAGACTGTTCCTCACACACCTCAAAAGAGAAGGAGGATTGCTTTGAGAGATGAATCTGATAGTGAGGAACAAGTTCCTACTTCAGAACCTGTTGTTAAAGAAGCTGAGAAAGTGACTTCTCAGAAGGATTCTGGAATTGGGGGATCTAGGATTCTCAAGAGGCTTTGAAGAATGACTGTTCCTGAAACTCCCAAGGAATCCATATCTACCAAGAGATACAAGAAACAGAGGGCAAAAAGGCCAGTTTCAGATGATAAAGAAGCAGCAGCTAAGGAAGGAGATCAGGAATCTCTGATCTCACAAGAAAAGGAATCTGCTCTAGTCACTACTTCTCCATCCAATCCAACTCAGGAAGCTGTTACTGAAAAGGCCAATACACAATCTGTGTCTCCTGTTAAAAAATCTGTATATCCTGTTGATCCAGGCACAAGTACTGAAATTAATGTTCAAAACCTGGTTGTGCCTGAAGTAATTCTCTTAGAAGCTCCAACAGCAACTAATCCATCAACAACACCTGTTACTGATGCTGCTCAAACTCCAGAATTATCTACTACACCTTCTCTGTATCTAGATGCTGATGATCAGAATATAGGTGAGCATCAGGATATGGCTGTTGATCAGAACTTAGAACCAGATCAGCAATTAGAGGATGCTGAAGCCTCCATTGCTACTCACACTGTTGTTTTATCAGAAGATACTGATTCTGTAAGTTCTGATGCTGCAAATGCTGGAGATACTGGTAATGTTGCTCCAAATGCAGATGCTGATGAAGCAGGTCCTTCAGGACATGCTCCTCAACAAACTGTTCTTAAATCTGAACTTGTTAAGAAGTTTGTTACAAGAGAAGCACCAGTGCCTTGGAGTGAAACTCCTGCAGGACATGAGTGGACTAAGGAATGGAACTCAGTTACTTGTGTTCCATCTGCAAAGCATCTGGCTGAGCACTTGACAAAAGCTGATGAAATGTTAAATTCTGATGATTTCAAAACCCAGCTTAGAGTCACTGCATTGAGTACTAAACATCTACAAGGTCTTCATTCAACTACTCATGCAGAGCTACACAAGATTCAGGAAGAATTCATCAAACAGGACCAAATTCAGAAAATTGACAAGAAAAAGTTCTTCCAACCTAACTTTGACAGGATTGCTTATATTGAGAAGACTCAAGAGAAACAACAAGCTCAGATTGATGATATTATGAAAAATCAAGTTTCTCAGCAATCTCAACTTACTGAAATCCAAGCCTCAGTAGAATTGCTTGTCTCTCTTTTTACTACCTGCTATGCCAAAAAGGGGGAGAAAGTAATTAAGTCCAAATGCAAGACTGCTGACAAGACACTGAAAGGGAAGGATGATGAGAAGGATGATCAAGGAAACTCTAGAATGGGTAGAGGTCATAGTCAAGGTAGAGGTTTCTCATCAAGAAAAGCTGAAATCACAAGTCACATGACAAGTTCTGATACTGGGAAAAGAATTAGTTCGGCTACTGGTAAAAGGATAAGTTCAGATGAACTTTTAGATCTTGATGAAGAAATGTCAAGACAGTTATTTCTTCAGGAAAATCCAGGAATGGACTTGGAGAGTTTAATGGAAGAAGAAGCCAGACTTAAATCAGAGAAAATCACATCTAAATCTGAAACTTCTGGTAAAAAGACACTTCCAAAACTCAAAGGCATTGTGATAAAAGAAAGGACACATACTGAAGCAACATTGGCTAAATCACAACCGCAGATAGATCCAAGATCCAAGGGTAAAGAAAAGGTTGGTGAACCTATCAAGGTTTATGTGCCTCCTGAGAATGAAGAAATCACTGATGAAAAGGATGATCTTGCTCTGACTTCAAGAAAAGTTCTTAAAACAACCTCTGACATGGCTCAAGTTGTTCAGAGTCAAGAGACAGTAAGTTCTGATATTTTGAAGAAGCAAGTAACCTCTGACATAGCTCAAGTTAACTTGATATCAGAAGATAGATCAAAGACACTCCTACCAGGATTCACTAAAGCAAAACAGACTCAACATTTGAAGACTGCTGCAAGTGGTTTTGAAGCAAGAGTAGTTACTGGAAAGGAAGCAAGAGATAAAACTGGATTGGGAAGTGCTGATGAAAGAAGAATACATAACACTACCAATGATCCAACTTCCTTGAGTGAACCAGGTATTGGAGCAACTCCTGAGAGATTGAATCAACTGGAATCTGTACAAATGGTTTACCATACCTACTTGAAAGAACACATCTTGTTGTACTTCATGACAGATGGTAGGGTTTATCATATAAGGAAAAATGCCATTCCATTGAAGTATTTTGAAGAATTGGAGCATGTACTATTTTTACTTCAAGTGGATGACAGATTGACAGGAAGTGCTGCAAACTATTTGAAGGATCAGATTCTGAGACAGAAAAGACTTTATTCTGTTAAGTCTGACAGCACATATGTTCCAAAGTACAGAGATCACAAGGGTGATATAGTTGAAATGAAGCCCAACACTGCTAAAATTATAACTACCTTTCTGGGTTACAGGGCTGTGGAATTCAATCTTGAGTCTGATAAAGCTTATTTGATCAGACTGGATCAGGATATAAGAAAAGCAAAGATTAATGATCTCAGGGCTGCAATCTTTCAAATTGGTGAAGATAATGCAGAGCTTAAAGATGCTAAAAGGAGGATGATTGATGAACTTAGATATGCTGAGAGATGTTTGTTGAAGAACTATCTCAGAACAACTCCTGACATCAGAGAGATCAGAAGATGAAGCCAAGTCAAGATCTACAACTGTTTAAATTCTGATATTTGTATAGACTGAAGCTGTCATCAGAAGTTAAATATTGGTAAAGCTTTAAGGACTGTAAGTTGTAGTTATCTAGTCTAATTCTCATGCATTTGTACTTAATATTTTTGACATCATCAAATATCTATTAAACTTGTATATTATGCTAATTTACAAGTTGGGGGAGATTGTTAGATATATTTGATAATGTCATGGCTAATATGATTTATGTTTAGTTTTCAGATCTTACTTAAACAGGATAAATCAGTACTTACTGGAAGTCAGGACTTAAGGATATCAGTACTTATATTATCAGGAGATAATCATCAGAAGATGGATATCAGAATTTAAGTGCCGAAGGACATTCAGATAAGGACAGTAGCTGATTAAAGGAAAGAAGATCGAGATAAACATAAGAAGAGATATGCATGAAGAAGGAATTCTACGAAGAATAGAATACTTGGAAGAAAAGATATCTGATTGATATATTTTAGGAAGCAGAATTATATTCCATATCAATTAGCGATTATCTTGTAACTGTGTAGTATATAAACACAGACATAGGGTTTACACTAAAAGTGTTATCATATTCGAGAAGATTATTCATTGTAACCCTAGCAGCTCTCGTGATAATTATTCATCACTGAGAGGTAACAGTTCCATACTGTAACAGAGTTTATTGTTTCAATAAAGTTTGTTTTCTGTTACTTGAGATATTAAAGTTCGATTTGATTGTACTTTACACTGTATTCACCCCCTCTACAGTGTGTGTGACCTAACAGAATATACCCAATTTTATTTTTAAATTATTGAGGTTCATAACTTTAAAATCGTCTATTACTTTTTAATGTCAATGTCAAAATTTTATTAAAGCTTTTATTATTGTTTTGATGTTTTACTTAATTTAATTTTTAAAACAAATTATTTAATGGTGTTTCCGAAAATGTGAAGAACTGGGGACAGACATATCGTGATAACAATATTTCATAGTTTGCTTACGAAAAAACTAAGTGTTTAATTAAAAAATATAAATAAAATTTCTTAAATAATTAAATTATTAATAAATGATGAGAAAAATGCACTACTCAACATATTTAAGGGATTAGTAATAATTTATTATTCTTAATAGATAAACTTTTTCCAAGTCGAGTTCGATCAGATTATGAGCTAAACGAGTTGCATTCGAGCCCGATAGACAAAAAATTCGACTCAGTTCATTTACTCATCCAACCTCATTGTTATGTTTAAGATTGGCTCGTCCAAGAAAACGAATCGAACAGAGTTCAATTAAACAAGTTGATTCCGACTTTTATTTACCGAAGGTTATGTTCATTTATATTCCAACATAGCCCGTTTAGTGTAAAGTAACTCATTTTAAACTTGCTAAAAATGAAAAGTGAAAATTATTTTATTTCAATGAGTAATTTTATTTTATTGGTAATTTAAGAGTTATAAAAAAATGTAAAAAGAAAAATTAATTTGATAAATTGTCAACATGAATGATAATATATTAATTTCTATCAAATAAAATTCTAAAATTAAATCACTCACAAAATAGCGCATTTCCACTTTTAAATTTAAAATTAATTTGAAGTTATTTTCTGACTTATTACATGAACAAAACTTTTTAATTTAAAATCACTTTAACTCGCCTGCATAAAATTTGGTATAATGACTTTTAACATTAACATGCCTATCAAATTAACCTATGTGAAATTGTGAATTAAGAACCCGAATTTGTTTATCAATGTCAAGCCGACATAATATATGGAGTATTAGTTATAGTTTCACCCTTGTAAGAGATTGCCAAATTTTATTTGATATATCAATCTTAATTGTCAATTTAATGAGATTGTATGATTGTCAAGAATTTGTTCACAAGATTGCTAAAATTTGATAATTTTTAGAATGGGTTAATACATATATAACTGTAAATTTATATGATACTTCATTTGAGTTTACGAGTCATTTAAAACTAAATTTAGGGATCTTATAGATAAATTTTAAAAATTATTAATTATTGGAGTAAAATATTGTCCAATTAATATGAAATTGAATGAAAATATAATATTTATATATACGATAATTTGACAAGATTGAAAATTATTTTGACAAACCCTTATCGGAAATGTTCTTGATTCCTGAGTTTTCAGCATTCAAAGATGAGTATGTAACTATGCATAAATGATGCTAGATATCTCAAATTTATTCTTCAAATTTTTTACTAAATAATGTGTCGTATATATAACGGATTTTGATTTGGACACACATATGTATATGCACACATGGTTCATATCAATATTAAAAAACTTACGAGTTACACACTTTGACACATTATTTGGAAAATATTTTGGAGATTCTATCATTTTTCACTATGCATTCTGTCGAGCGCCAATATAGTTATAGGACTGGGATCGTTAATCTGACTAATTCTTTCGCATTCTTGTTCTGGGAATTCAAGTCTATCATTTTTCTTTCCCTGTTTCATGTCTTCCATACATTGGATCTTCTCCGTTTTTCCACCATCAATATACTTATTACTCGAGGACTCTTTTAATATTTTCTTACTTCATGTCAGTAAAAAGTTGTGGTTCTTTGCCCACGGACAATCTTAACAATTTTCTCATTCAAATAGAATATTTTCGATGTTTTGCGTGAATCTGTTAATATAATTTCTAAAAAAATTTCAGACGAGGGATTGCCATCGTATACTGTAATTAATTATTCTCTCATAAGTGAAATGTATCTCCTAACATATTAAAATAAATTTCATATAAAAAAAGTGATGCATCATTTGATAAAACTTTTCAGATTGCTTGTAGGCCATGTTACATTAATCTCATTTTTAATAACCTTTATCTTCTTATGTAAAATTAAAGAGGAATAAATTCATTAAGCGCATACTAAATTCTTAATAAAAATTATAATTATCCTAAATACTACATATTATGTATATAAAAATGTTAGTAAATACTCGCTCCGTCCCGGTCTTATTTTCCACTGTTACCATATTCCTCTGTAATAAATTATTGTCCAGTTTGATAAATTTGATAAACAAATGGTCAATAAAAGATAAATAAATTTGAAAATTATTGTTTCAGTTTTATATTATGATCATTATCAATTTCTTTAATTTAATTAAATAAAAGACGAATTTAGATTGGTGGATAAGAAAAATAGGATGTAGGAAGTATGACATATACTAATTTAAAAGACAAACAAATAATTCGACAGATAAGAAAATGAAGTATCATCATTCAAGAACTCTTTTTATGGACCTGGCAAAAAAAAATTCTTTTATGGAAAAATTTGCAAAAATATAGTAGAACCTCTATAAATGAATATACTTGAGATTAAAAATATATATTCATTTAAAGAGATTAATTACTTACCGATTAGTGAATATTTTATTTATTTATCGATAAATAAATATTTATTAATCTAAATATTATTTTCAGATTTTTTTATAATTTCTTTACTACATTTTATATTCATATTTACCTAAAATTTATTATGATTATAATATTTATGTGATATTTAATTACATTAATTTTTTTAATATTATAAATTAGTTTACATATGTCTGAAATAAGTACAACCGCCCGCAAGGGTTGGCTCAGTTGGTTAAAAAGGAGAAAAATATTCTCTTGGTCACAGGTTCGAATCTCGCTGAAGGGGAATTTATGATTAGCCAGAACCTGTCAGTCATCTGTAATCTGATATATATTTCAAATATTATTTTAATGTTACAATCATAAACCAATAATAATCAATTAAATGGAGGGAAAATATATTCATTAGTCCTTAAACTATTAGGTTTTTTTGGTTCAAGTCCTTAAACAAAAAAACGTCCGTCGATATTTTGTGTTACGTGTTTAGACTCCAACTGTTCAGTTTTATTTTTTTACACACACATATTCACGATGATTAAAAACTCTCTTTAAACAACTAAATAAAAGACTAGGGTTTTGCTTCAATCATTTTGGTAAAATTTTAAACACTTTCGATCATCAATCTATGTATGTTTTTAACAATGTTATTGTATGTTCTTTCATCTTTAATTCATTTTTCCTAATTTTTTGATTTAATTCAATTATGCAGTAAATGGAATCAGGAGTTAAAATGGAGATTCATCATGGTGGCGAGTTTGTAGAAAAAGATGGAATAAAATACTACAAGGGAGGTAAAGTTGAGTAAACTTATAATCAAGATTTAAGTATTCTCTCTTTTTCTTTGTTTGAGAAATACGTAAGTAATGAGTTAGGCTACAAAGATTTCAAAATATATTGGCATAAATATGGTGAATTGTTTGATGAGTCGGGTCGTAAAATTTTATGGAATGATGATTATGTCTTAGATATGTGCACATATGCATTACATAATGGGTCTATTAATATATATATTGATCATGCATCCGAGACTGAGGAAGACAATTATAATACTGATGATTGTAGTGATGAAAGTATCGATGAAGAGAGTAGTGAGGACAGCGATGAAGAGGGTATGTACGGAGAAAAAATAATGAAGATATCTCTAGCAGTGAGGACGAGGAGTGGTGTGAAATAAGAAAAATAAAAAGCTAGTTAAACAAGTTAAAAGAAAGCCAACAGAATTAACTAATAATGGTGAAGATAACCGAGATTTTAAAACTGATTATGAGAGTGACTCATTTAATGTTGCGGGACTTGAGTCAACAGATTCTAGTGATTTTAAGGTGGAATCTATGTAAACCAAGAAACTAAAAAAAATTAAGAAGCGGTAAAATGTATACAACATTTAATTCTAAGACTCCAATGAAAAATAGAAACTTTAAACCTAGATTGTTGTATACAAGTGTGCAAATGCTGAAAAATGCTATTATAGACTATGCAGTGGAGCAAAAAGTGAGATGAAGTATAGTAAAAATGATCTTCAAAAGGTTCAGGCAAGGTGCAGGGGAAATTGACCTTGGTACTTGTTTGTAAGTAGACTTGTAACACCCTCTAAATCCGGGGTCTAGATATGGGGGTTACTTGCCACTAATAACAATACTAAACCTGTACAGTAATCATATAAATATAAAATAAACCCATTTCTACTACTACTCAGGATCTTTTAAGGTTAAAGTATGGAAACAAGAACAACTCACTACTTTTATTACAAACCCAAATTTAAAGTCTTACAACTTCTCTTTATTACAAACCAGTTAACTATACAATTTTTAAACTAAGTTTCTTTTATTCAAATAATATCTACATTTATTCCCACTACACCTGCTCGGGCATCTCAAAACTCTCTTCTGGAATTGGAATTAGCATCCTTGGTGCCAGAGGGTCCCGCCTTTTGACCCGCTTCTTGACCACTCGAGTATGGATGTGGTTTATTCTCAGCCTTAACTGAAAAACAAGGTGAGTAACAATAATAGGGGTGAGCCATCAATTCTCAACAAGCCTGTAATATATATATATATATATATATATATACATATAAAGAGAATGATAAATGAACCGGTAATCTGATAGTTTGAGTAACCATATATCTCCGCAGGAATTAAGGAAGACCATTATTGGAGATTACCAATGAATTAGTCTGGACACAAAACCAACATATTAACTATAACCCGCTGATCAGTCAGGATATAGTGCGGATCTATACCCAACTGTATAGACCCACCAACATATAGGGTACCCAGGCACTTTGGCCAAATAATTAAAGGTCCGATTTGTACCCGACCCACATAGTAACCATATCTAGTCCATGGATTAGCATTCGGAACAATCGGTATGCTTTGATATGTCTCAACATTAGAGTATTTCAAGATATATCAAGTGTATAATCTATTGGAATACGAATAGAGTGTTTAGTAGAAAAGGGAAAAATCAGAATCAAAATAAAACATGAATAAAGGATCAACAATTATGTATCAGTGTTTATGAACATGAGTTGTTAGTGTGTAGCTGTCATAAGAATCTGAAATTTTTTTACTATTCTGAACTTAGAATAGGGGAAAAACTTGTAGGGTATACGATTTACTTCGGGTAGTTCACAGTTCCCTTACTCTGGCTTGATCCGCCTTGCTGGTGTTAAATCTATCAAAGAAAGATACTCATTTACTTAACTTACATCGTAATCGTATCTCAGACTGAGACCACGTAGCTCTTATCGTCTACCCGTACGACTCTATTTGACTCGTTTATAAGTTATCTAGAAAATAAGACACAAGTAATCATATAAATCACATAGCACATAAGTCACATAGTTGATTTATACTTACAGATATTTTTAGGTTCGGCGTTAGACCTATATTCACATTAACAAACCATATCTGATTTGTTTTCTAATTTTTCTGGGATTTATTAGCCTCATATTCATAATTAATAAGGTCTGAAATGAATAAATATCGAAAGCCGACTCGTCTTCGAAAGAAATTAATATTTGAAACTATTTTTAATGGAATCGGGTCATTTTTCTAAGTTTAAGGGCTTTCGTTTCGATTAAATCGGATAAACGGTTTAATTATTACGCAATAAATAAAAAAATCAATTAATGTTCAAAATAATTAATTATTCAAAAATAGTTGAACCTCAAATATATTTTTAAATAATTATCTAGGAAAAATCAAATTTTAAAATGATTTTTCCTTAATTTTTGAAATTAAATAGAATTTATTACAAATTATTCAATTAAATTGATTAATTATAAAATAATTAATCAATTTAAATAAATTATAAGTAATTAGAAAATAAATAAATAAATAAATAATTACATTTTTGAATTTCTAAAATTAGAAAATAGTTTAAATTTTTTTATAAAATAAATCAATTAATTAATCAAATTAATTAATTAATTTATTTAAATAATTAAAACTGAATTTTAAATTTTGTAAAATAAAAGTAACTCGAAAACGCCGCCTATAACGGCGATTTTTCGGCGAGCATAAACCGAGATCGTTCCCATACAAAACCTACACGAATAAACTCTAAATTCGATGATCTACACAGCCATAAGATCAAAAACACCAAACAATCAACTTATAACAAAGTCATAATTCGATTATGAACATCAAAAAAACCAATTAAAAATTTATACCTTTATACCTTTATTACTGATTTTGATGATAGATTAGAAGAATACAGGTTGAGAGTTTCAATTTGACTACTCGAACTTCTGATTTGGACACCAAAATCACCTCGAATTTGGCCTTTAATTCTTACTTGATAAGAACCCTAATTGCAGAGAAATTGGGGATTTTATGATTTTCTGAATATTTTTATAATTATTAAATAATTAATTAAAAGAAAATTAGCTATTTATAATTGAAATAAAATACCCCTAATAAAAATTAAGGCCCTAATTATAAATCCAATAAAATTAATTGGCGCTAAATTTTATAATTTTTGGGTATTAATTTTTAAATTTTAAATATCCAATAAATATAAAATATATGCCAAAAATTCCCAAAAATTGTGAATAATACAAAAATGGAAAGAAAAATAATACTTGATATTTTCATGATCCTATAAAAATAAAAATGTGATTTTTGTGGGCTTTTGACACCCGAAGGGGCCCCAAAAGTCATTTTTCGCGAAACAAAAAAATTTGTAAAACGACTGGATGTTCAGAATATCGCTATGGTATGAGCCATACCAGGCGAAATAAGGCCAATGATTTTATATGAATTATCAGCTATTAAAACATTGTTTGGGCCGTACAACTTTTGATATAAAAGCGTTTGACTTATAATAAAACACCTGATAATTACCCAGAACACATTCCGACAAAACAGAATACACGTAGCATATATAGGGTTTTATAACTCAAGACACTTAATAACATATTAAAACAAATAATTTCACATTTATTAAGATATAAAACACGCGTAATTTCTCAGTCGTTACAAGACTGATGCAGATGGAGCATTTCAGGTTAAAAGATATAATAAAAATCATAGTTGCATAATGGTAAATAAGCATAAGACTATTAGATCTGATTGGATTGCAAGAAGATACGGAAGTCAGAAATGGCTAATCCCAAAGGGAAACTTAGAGAAATTCAGCAGCAAATAAACGAATTACATGGTCTGATAATTACAAAATATCAATGTTGGTTGGCAAAAAAGAAGGCTCTTGCAGAGATTAATGGAGAATTGGAAAAATAGTATAAAAGATTGTATGACTATGGTAGTGAAATGTTGAGGTCCAATCCGGGTAGCACAATCAAGATCAAGGTTGATAAACCAAACTTGAATAGTCCTTCCATATTTCATAGAATGTATATTTTTTACCGCATTAAAGGAAGGATTTGCCAAGGGTTGCAGAAATGTAATAGGTTTAGATGGTTGCTTTTTAAAAAGTTATGTGAAAGGTGAGTTGTTATCCGTGGTTAGTAGAGACGGGAATGATCACATATTCCCAATAGCTCGGGCCATTGTAGAGGTTTAATCAACAGACTCTTGGGAGTGGTTTATTAAGCATTTAAAGGAAGACTTAAATCTGGATAATGGTTTTGGATTTACTCTAATGACCGATCAACAAAAGGTATAATCATATTTATTTATTAAATTACTTGAATTATATGCTTACTCTAATCCGGATAATGATTTATGAGAGGTGTATATATGTGTAGGATAATGATTTATGAGAGGTGTATATATGAGAGGTGTAGGAAAGAATCTACAATAAAAGAGATTATATGTCAAAGATTGACTGTAAAATTTGTCCCAGGATCATAAAAAAGTTAAATAATTCAATTGACATGACTAAATTTTGTAAGTCCACATGGACCGGTGGTGAAGAATGTGAGGTAAGAGACATCGATAGAGGCAGTGGGTTGTTAACATGGCTACCAAAACTTGTAGCTACAGAAGATGGGAGTTGAGATGTATTCCATGTACACATGGATGTCAAGCACTTTTTAGTTTGAATGACAATCCACAAGATAAAGTGAACTCATGTTATAGTAAAAGTGTCTACATGGAAGCTTACCAGCAACTTTTAAGATGTATGAAAGGTTCAATGCACTAGCCCATTACATGATATATTACCCCCTAAAGCAAGGAGGATGTCTGGCAGGCCTAAGAAACACCGAAGAAAGGAACATGGAGAAGAAGGTGCTGGAGAAAAATTAAGTAAAAAGGGAATATTGATGAAGTGTAGTTCATGTTTGACACCTGGACACAACAAGGCAACATGTACAACAACTCCAAAAGAGATAGAAGAGAAACAGATGGCTGCTATGGAGGCAAAAAGACGCAAGATGATGCGGCTAAAGCAAAGGCTGCATTAAAGGTAGTTTTAATCTATTTTAAGCCTGATTACTTCATTGATTATTGACTACTTCATTGTCAATAATTTTTAAAATGTAGAAGAAAGCTAAGTTGAGTAGTGAAAAGAAAACGCAGCAAGTAAAAAAAGGACTTTCAATTGCAATGAAAAATTTAAACCAGGAAGTTGGAGAAAATAAGAAGAGAGGGATATCAACAAAATAGGATAATATTAAAGTCCACCAAAGACCAGCTCCAGTTGGTATAAGTATTTTTACAAGTCTAACAGATGGCCAAACATACTACTCTACGACCACAAGGACAGTTAGGGTATTCACAACCTGCAACTACTAATCCAAGAAATTCAGGTGCCTCAAATGAAAATGCAAGTCAGCCATCTTCAAGTTCAAGAAAAGTCATGTTTAAAGGAAAGATGGTGGAAAATAAGTCATCTAATTAGTAGCACTTCAATGTTTAAGCTAAAAAATTTATGCACTTTTTTACCAGTATTATTTACAGGGATATTTATGTTATTGACTACATTTTTTCTGGGGTTTGTTCATGTTATTTTAATTTTAGTGTTATGACAGTAAGGGAACATAATTGCTCTTGAATTATCTGAAACATTTTTAGGACATAGGTAGATTATCTGTCTGAATTATATATGGGATAGAAGATTAAACTTTTAGTTTGTTCAAGTGATGTTAATTTTAGTGTTTAGACATTTAAATTTTACACTATCAAACTAGGGTAGTATGTGTTTATCTCATAACTAAAAATAAGTTTTTCATAATAGGCCCGAGGTCTGTGGTTTTTGTCATAATATTAATTCGTAGCAAATGTGTTTGGCTTTTGCGCCCAACAATGATGCATCTGATGTGCTAATTTATGAATGTTCAGCAGAAGGCCATGCAAGTTAATTATGATGTTGCGGGAGGAAAGCTTGGCTTTAGAGCTTAAGGGTGTGTTTAATTAGCCTAACTACTTGTGTTGTTAATATGTGTAAGATAATACTTGAATGATTGGAGTTACAAAAGTAGAGTCGATAAACATATGAATGTAAGATAAATTATATAATAAATAAAGTGTATACATTTCATCTATAACTTAACACAGTTACTTTGATTAAGGCATCTGGTACAATGTCCTTATTTTCTAAGTTTTAATATTTCAATGTTCCTTATTTGACGGTGTTGAGCCTACCAAACTATTATCTCCCAACACTCTTTCTTAAAGTATTAGATTAGTTTTAAGGTTTAAAATGTTGAACGAGTGCAACATAAGCATAAATAAGATATATGTATGAATATGTTTGAAATATATGCCACTATGAAGTACAACAAAAATAATCATATACTCGCATCACAAAAAATAATGTAAAACTGGTGCACTGGTGAGGTTACCACCTAATATTGGGGAGTAGTTGGAAAGATCAAAGGGACGTATAAAAATATTCCTTTTAATGTATATACTCTGCAAACTCATTTGAGTGAATTTCTATCTGAAATAACATGCCAATTTTTTACACAAGTAATATATTTGTATCTTATAGATATTACCTTCTGTTTGTACTGCTACAAGGGTGATAATACACTACTTTTTATTTACTAAAAAGAAAAAAAGGATGATAAAGATAATTAAAAGTAAACGGCTGTTTGTTAGGATCTTAACAAAATGATTAAAATCAGAAAAACAAAAAGTTAAATGATTTAAGATAACGGATTTTTTGTTTAAGGACTTTAACTAAAAAATCCGGATAGTTTAAGGATTAATGAATTTATTTTTCCTTAAATGAAAGTATTTATTGGATTAAAAGTATTGATATATTTATATCAATACAAATATATTATTCAAAATCTTGTCATTATTCATTTTTATTTAAATGCAGTCTATAAAGATTTATTTTTTATTCACTAATACATTTAAGGAGATTATTTATTAGCCTGTTCTTCCAAATCGAAATTAGAAAAAATACTCATTTATTAAAGTTTTTCATTTGTCAAACATTCTTTACCGAGTTTCTACTGTACAAGGAACTTCCCGTATCTTTATCATTGAGCTGGCCAATCCACCGATCCAGTGCGGTTCATTAAATTATGATTAGTGAATAACTAATTTACGAACTGTAATATTGTCATTTGCCGACAAATTAATGTGACACTTGCGCTAATTGCGGATTCCCTCTCCGGTTTGAGTTTTTTTTCCTACCGCATGATTGTCCATGTTGTAATTGTATTGCGATTTACTAAAATCCTAAATTTTCAAAAAAAATGTAAATAACGTAGAGGTCCACACACGGTCCTTAAGGCTGTATTTGGATAGGGTTGGGAAGGGGTGGGTTGGGCTGAGCTGGGTTGGGGCTAATGGAACCCTGTTTGGGAAAAAAAATAAAGCAGGGGTTGAATTTGCTGGGGGTCCTGTAAGAGATTGGAAAGGGTTGCTTCCCAATTCAAAAGTTAACAATTTCCAACACCCCAGATCGGGGTGTTTTGTGGCATCATATTTTTTTTCCAACTCAATAGATATTACTCTCTCTCATACTTTCTCTCTCTTCTCCCTAGCTTCTCTCTCCCCCTCTTCCTCTCTTTCCTCTCCCTTCACTTCCTCTTTCTCTCCCAACTTTAACACCACAAATATGAATAAATTGAATTATTCTTCTATGTAATTTTTATTTTGCATGAATTTAAATTTGAAATTTTCTTAGATAGCATTTGTAAACATTGATTTATTTGATTTCAATTCTAGAATTTGCAATCCGGAATTTAAATTCAAATTTTTTTGTTTGAAAATTCAAGAAATTGAATTTCAAAACTTTGTTTTAAGGGTTTTTCTAAAACTTGAAATATTATTTTTTTTGTCAGAAAATTGAAATATTAATTTTAATTTTATATATTCCAGGATAAATTGCTGAAAAAAGATCCTTGAAAAAATTTTCAAAAATTTTTTTGGTGAAAAAGTTCTCGTAAAATATTTTCCCGGAAATTTTTCGTTCTAGAAAATTATCTTATAAGAATTTTCATCTAGAAAAAAGTTTTCACGAAAAACTTTCCCAAGAAAAAGTTTTCGGGAAAACTTTCTCGAGAAAATATTCCCGAGAAAAGTTTCTCGAGAAAAAAATTACGATTTCAGGAAAAACGTTCTCGGAAAGTTTCCAGAAAAAAGTTTCGCGGGATTTTTTTTCCGGAAAAAGAGTTTTTGAGAAAAATATTTGCGAGAAAAAATTCTCGGGAAAAAAATATAAAGAAAAAATTCTCAAAAAAAATTTCTCAAAAAATTTCTCGAGAAAAAAATTTCTGCAAAAAATTTCTCAATAAGAATCTTAACTTTTTTCAAATTTTAAAAATTTGGATGCAAGTCTAATTTTATTTTGATTTATATTAAAAAATATATATTATCGAACCTCCACTCACAAGTCTCCATCTAAATGAGGTAAGAGTTGAATACCTTCTTTATCAACCCTCACATCCAAATAATATAGGGATTCAAACTACTCTAACCTAACCCAACCGAACCTATCCCATCCTAACTCAACCCAGCCCTTCACTCCTCAACCCCCAATGCAAATAAAGCCTAAAAGTTCAAATAATTTGTCTACAAAAATGAGGCCAAAATTTTGTCAATTTCCATGTTAATTTAACAGTTTTTCCATTGTCGGTCTAATATATATAAAATTTTGTACGTTTAACTTATTTTGATTGACTTATATTTTTAATAATGATGAATCCGTTGTATTTACAACAACTATACTAATCACACCAACAATAAGTATATTAATAACTGGGCATAAAGTTAGTGAGACATTTTATTCATGAGTTGAAATCACTAATTTAACCATATATATAATATTTATATTTTTATTAAAAAAAATTTTTTGGTTGGAATCGAACGTGACTAGGTATAAAATTAGTGAGAATTTTATTCATGAGTTGAAATGATTAATTTAACACTATATATAATATTTATATTTATATAAGAAATTTATTGTTGGTTGTTAATTACAAGGTTTGATTGTGTGTCTTGAAGAAGTTTGTTAGGTCACACACACTGTAGAGGGGTGAATACAGTGTATAGTACAATCAAATCGAACTTTAATAACTCAAGTAACAGAAAACAAACTTTATTGAAACAATAAACTCTGTTACATTATGGAACTGTTCTCTCTCAGTGATGAACAAATATCACGACAGCTGCTGAGTTTGATGGAACATGACTAACCCTTTTTTTAAATAATCATTCCTCTTTTTGCAAGCAAGATTTTCAGAAGTTAATCTTTCACATGTTAAAGTTTGATCTCTATAACTAATGAACATGGTTTTAAGATATCTTCTTAACTCATTAATATCATCAGTATGAAAGGCATAAGTAGTTTGAGGTACCTTTAATTCAGCAGCTTCAGAACTGCTTTCAGCACTTGCCTTATCAGCATTTGCCATCAAGGCATAATTCTCCTCACTTTCAGAATCTGAGGTGTCTGTCCAGCTTTTCTTCTTTGTGACAAGAGTCTTGCCTTTGTCACTCTTCACTTTCTTGCAATCAGGAGATATGTGGCCTTTCCCACCACAGTTGTAGCATTTGACATTTGTATAATCTCCTCTGTCAGACTTTCCTCCTCTTCCTTCAGATTTTCTGAAATTCTTCTTATCAGAACTTGTGCCTTTCCTGGAAAACTTCTTTCCCTTCCTGAACTTCCTGTATGCAATCTTTGTGATCCCTTTCACCATAAGAGCACACAGCTTCATCATCTCTTCATCAACATCCGTCTCAGGCAAGCTTTCAGATTCTGAGTCATCATCACTTTCAGAACTTGATGACTCAATATCAGACTTTGTGAAGAGAGTTTTACCCTTGTCTTTCCTTGAGGTAGCTTCCTTGGGGGATTCTTCTTCGACCTTAAGAGCAACTGTCCTTCACTTTTCTCCTTTCCTCTTGCTTCTTTGTTCTATCTCAAGTTCATGAGTCTTGAGCATTCCATAGATTTCATCAAGAGTTGTTTCATCAAGATTATAGTTGTCTCTTATTGTTGTTGCCTTCAAATCCCAGCATTTAGGAAGAGCTAACAGGAATTTAAGGTTTGAATCTTCAAGATCATACTCCTTATTAACCAGTGACAAATCATTCAAGAGTTTGACAAATCTATCATATAAATCAGTCAATGACTCATTAGCCTTTGAGTCAAAGTGTTCATACTCTTGAGTGAGTATTGTCTTCCTGTTTTTCTTGATCGTATCCATTCCTTGACATCTTGTTTCCAAAGCATCCCATATCTCCTTTGCAGTCTTGCAGTTTATTACCCTGTTTGACATTACATTATCAATAGCACTATGCAGTAAGTGTTGTACCTTAGCATCCTTAGCAATTGATGTAATATCTTCAGCAGTGTAATCACTCTTCTCCTTTGGTACAGACTTTGCTGCTTCACCTGCAACTGTAACTGCCTGCAACTGCAACTGCAACTGCGAGCTTGGTTGGTTTGTGAGGCCCTTCCTTGATTCTATTAAGATATTCTGGATCTGTAGCTTCCAGAAACATGGTCATCTTCACCTTCCATATGGCATATTCAGATGGTCTCAATATGGGAACTGTCTCATATCGGCTTTGAACTTGTGTCTTTGGAGGTTCTTCAGTTTTGGTGGGCTTAGTTGGAGTTTCTGTTTTAGACATGATTGTGTTTGGATCTTAAACTGTTTGTGCGTTAACACATAGGCTCTGATACCACTTGTTAGGTCACACACACACTGTAGAGGGGGTGAATACAGTGTATAGTACAATCAAATCAAACTTTAATAACTCAAGTAACAAAAAACAAACTTTATTGAAACAATAAACTATGTTACAGTATGGAACTGTTCTCTCTCAGTGATGAACAAATATCACGAGAGCTGCTAGGGTTACAATAAATAATCTTCTCGATTGTGATAACACTTTTAGTGTAAACCCTATGTCTGTGTTTATATACTACACAGTTACAAGATAATCGCTAATTGATATGGAATATAATTCTGCTTCCTAAAATATATCAATCAGATATCTTTTCTTCCAAGTATTCTATTCTTCATAGAATCCCTTCTTCATGCATATCTCTTCTTATGTTTGTCTCGATCTTCTTTCCTTTAACCAGCTGACTTCCTTATCTGAACGTCCTTCAGTACTTAAATTCTGATATCCATCTTCTGATGATTATCTCCTGATAATATAAGTACGGATATCCTTAAGTCCTGACTTACAGTAAGTACTGATTTATCCTGTTTAAGTAAGATCTGAAAACTAAACATAAATCACATTAGCCATGACATTATCAAATATATCTAACAAAGTTATATTTGTTATTAAATATATTAGTTAATTCACGTGCTTGTGCATCTCACGGTTCCTTTAACATTTTTATATTTATAATTATATTATATAAATTTTATCAAAAATATGATGTAAATAATTAAATATTTAACAATAAATATATGAATATTATTTTAATTTGAATGTGTATAATTTAAAGATAATATCAAATACTAAAATTGTATGATTGAAACTTGAACTATTAACTTTAGTTTTAACTTTATAAATAATATAAATATTTGTTATGGTATGATTCGAACATGAGAAATATAAATTTTTGTTGTTGGAGGGATTTGAACTTGAAAGTTTGGGGAGTGCATTATTTTAATATTGAATAATATTTATTATTGGTGAAATTCGATTCTTGAAATTTATTTTTATTTTTATAAATAATAATATAAATGATAATATAAAGTATTAGCTTTAACGACACTAGTTTCAGAAGGATGAGTATTTCTCTAGCAAGTTCCTCCGGTGTCTTTACCCACTATTAAATTAGATTGGGAAATGATATTCCGATAGTAGTTTTTCTATTTTCAAAGAACAATAGCCTTACTCATGTTCCTTGCATTAATATCTTGTACCATATTCTCACAACAAATATTACATGTAGTTCTGAAAATAATATTTTTTCTTTTATATTTAGATTTGTTAATTATTTGGATAAACAGTTTTAATAGATTTTGTTATTTTTATGACCACCAAATTAAAAAACTTGATAATTATTTCTTAGTCAAATTTACATATATGTTCATTTAAAAGATATATATATATATATATATATATAACATATCATAATGTATGATAGAAAATTCTTTTAAGTATCACATCCAATAAAATATTTTAAATGATTATAAAAAATATCTTTTTAATGATCCTCTCCTATCATGGTATTGTATAAAGATTTTTTTTTAATTGTGAGATTACATTCAATTTAAAAATTTTTACAAACTCAATAGTTTTTTTTAGTAAAAGATAAATTTCATTACTAAGAAATGTCATACAAAAGAGCCTCCAACAACGTATTTGAAGGAGACGTTAGAACATTTTGACAATTTAGAGAACATGGTAGTTTAGCTACTAAATGAGCGATCCCATTCGTTTGTCTTTTAACAAAGGAAATTGAATAACCTGGTCTAGAATCAAGAATAATGCGACAGGCATTCAAAATAGAACCAACTTCCAGTAAATTATCATGGGAACCTTGCAGGGCTCGAATAGAGAGCAGTGAATCTGATTCAATGATCACTCTATCATGATTCAAGGTTAGGAGCCAGTGAAGACTTTCAAGAATGGCAAGAGCCTCCACTTCAAAGGTTGTGGTAATCATAGCTATACAGACCATTTTACCAGCCACAAACACACCAGCATGATCCCGAATTACCAAGCCCATCGTGAAAGAAATTGCTCCCAGACTCACTGATGTATCTACATTCAGTTTGAGAACTCCATTTTCTGGTTTTGTCCACTTAACTGGTGTATGGATAGTAGGACTCGGGTTATTGGTCATTTGACAAGAACGCTGGTCTTTGGCCTCCCTCTAATCAGATATTGTCTTGGCACTCCACTCCATAGCTACAGCTACAGTGCCTACTTTGTTCTCCCATACTTTCTTTTTACGAAAGAACCAAATTCCCCAAAAGTACTCTAGCAATTGCCAAAGCCTCATCAGCTGGGACTAAACTAGCATAGTAAGTACCAAGATGGGGCAAACTCCAGAATAATGCCAACATGCCAGTGCAAACAGACAAGTAAAAAAGACATGTAGAAGGTCTTCAGTACCCGAGTTACACATTGGACAGTCGAGAGGGAGACACACACGCCTGGTGCTTAATCTGCTTCGAACTGGAATGCTGTTTCTGTAGAATTGCCATAGAAATAGCTTTATCTTATGAGGTACGTCTAGTCTCCAGAGCTTACTCCATCCATTCGATTGAGTAACAGACCCAGTACCAACATCTCGGGCATGCCAAAATTGATATCCCGTCTTGACTGAGTACTTGCCATTTATTGTTTTTGACCAAGCTAAATGATTTGCCGCTGGGACAGTAGGAATATGCGTTGACAATATCAAAGCTGCATCATAGATAACATATCTACTACTTTATTCTCATCCCACTCCCTTACATTTTGCAGAAACAGCTGAGCCACAACTGTGGTGTTATCAACATACTCCCGATATTGATCGACTCGAAAATCATCCTTGCCAACTAGCCATGGGTCCTGGATACAGTTGATCGATTCACCATCCCCTAAAACCCACCTGAAACCCTGCATAACTTTGTTTTTTGCTGTAATGATTCCTTTCCAGATAAAGCTTGACCCTGGGACCACTCTTGCCTGTAAATTATGAGAATTTTGGAAATACTTTGCTTTGAATATCCTCGACACAAGAGACTGGGGATTATGAATGAAATTCCAAACATGTTTGGCAATGAGAGCAATATTATAACCATAGAGGTTACGGAAGGCCAGCCCTCCATGACACTTTGACATACTTAACCTATCCCAAGCAACCCAGTTAATACCCCTCCTATCCGTAGATCCCGATTGCCACCAATACTTATTCATCATCACCTCCATTTCACTAAACAAAGATCTGGGCAAAAGAAATGAAGACATGCAGTACGAAGGAATAGCTGTGGCAACATTTTTGATCAACATTGACTTACCTGCACGAGAAATTTTCTTAGCCTTCCACCCTTGCAAACGTTTCCACATCCTCTCTTTAATAAAGCTAAAAACTCGTTTTTTCGATCTACCAACTAAAGATGGCAGGCCCAGGTACATGCTTCTTTGCAAAACATTATTGACCCCCAGAATGGCGGATATCTCAGCTTCCCTGTCTTGATTGACATTTGTACTGAAAAAATCCCTGATTTCTGATAGTTGATTGACTTTCCGGAAACGCTTGCATAATCATCCAAAATAGACCTAACAGCCTCTGCTTCGTGATTATTTGCACGAAAAAATAGGAAAGAATCATCAGTAAATAACAGATGAGAAATAACTGGGGCAGAACTGCTGACCTTAATACCATGAATAACTTCCTTAGATACAGCTTTAGACATTGCAAGAGAAAGACCCTCCACACATAAGAGAAAAAGATAGGGGGAGGGGAGCTCCCTGTCTATTTTCTCGTGTAGGGTTGATGGGACCAATAGATGCACTGTTAAAACAGAAGTCATACGAAACTGTTGTCACACACAACATCATCCAATTTACCCATTAAGAACAAAATCCCATAACCTGCATTCTTTTTTTCAAATATCCCCACTCCACTCTGTCATAAGCCTTCGAAATATATAATTTAAGCGCCACATCGCCCTCACTTCCTCGAACTGATTTCTTCATATGATGAATGAGCTCGAAAGCAATCAACACATTATCATTTATACTCCTGTTTGGCATAAAAGCAACCTGGTTCTCAGTAATAACTTGGGGAAGGATGCGTTTTAAATAGTTTGCTAAGACTTTAGATAAAATCTTATACAAAACATTGCACAGGGCTATGGGACGGAGGTCTCTCATACGACAAGCATTTTCTTTTTTGGGAATGAGCACGACGTTAGTATCATCAAGATTTGCTGGAAATGAACTTGTACTTAACCAATCTCTACAACATGTGTAAACCTCCTTGCCTAAAATAGGCCAAAATTGTTGGAAAAAAGCGGGGTTTAGTCCATCCGGACCACTTGCTTTGTCCGGGTGCATCTGTTTGACAGCATTAGTGAATTCTACAAAAGGTAATTCCGCCATTAGCATCTGGTTGTGAGCATCAGTCATGCATCTATTCTCCTCAGCAGCTTGCAGGTTCGAGTCATGCTGATCACCTCTGAAAATATCCAGGAAATACTCTTTAAGCATATTACACATCCCATCTTTATCATTCACTTGAACTCCATTGTCAATTTCTAGAAACGGAATAAGATTTGTCTTCCTTCGAGTAGAGGCTAAGGCGTGGAAAAACTTAGTGTTAGCATCCCCTTCTGCCAACCAAAAGACTTTAGCCCTCTGCTTCCAATAAATTTCTTCATGGAGTAGCAACTCATTCAACTTTTCTTTCTCTTCAAAGTACATTTTTACTCCTCCACTGTCAATACGATTCCCAAGCTTAGTTAACAGCTCTCTCTGCTTCTTCACTTTGTCACGAAATTTGTGGAAGAAGTTTCTCCCCCAACGAGCCATAAAACTTGAAACGGAGAGGAGATTTGGGAGAATATGAGATGGAGGACGAGCAAGCCAAAAATTAGTTGTTTCTTTATGAAAGCCTGGCTCTTGAAGCCACGTATTTTCAAAACAAAATCGGAACTGCTTCCGGGAAAGAGCCACACTAAACAGGTCCAGCAGGATGGGATCATTATCTGAAACAGAAGTATGGATAACTGAGAGCTTACATAAAGGGAATTGGTGCAACCAAGAACAAGAAGCAAAGGCTATGTCCAATCGCTCTTTAACCCACTCATTAGTGCCACGAGATTTCTCCCAGGTGAATTTACCCCCTTGTAGATCAATTTCTACCAGTAGAGATTCATCAATAGCAGCTTGGAAGCCATTCATAAGAGATTGGGAATGAGGAGTACCCCCCACTTATTAGAAGCAGACAACAGATCATTAAAGTCCCCAATGATAGTCCAAGGCAGCTGAGACATACCAGCCAACATACGAATAAGGTCCCAAGAGTTCTTCCTACGGGCTCTCTCTGGGAAGCCATTAAAACAGGAAAGAGACCACACAGCAGCACTATTATGAAAAAAATTAACATTCACATGATTTTGAGAATAACTAGTGATTTCACAATTCATATTATTTTTCCAAAAGATTGCCAACCCACCACTACGACCTACTCTATCTACTGAAAAGCATTAAGAAAAACCAAGCTTGACTCGCAACTCCTCAATTTTATTTGCATAAGAAATAGTTTCAGATAAAAAAAGAAAATCAGGTTTGTGAGCCTTAATAAGGTCACCAAGAGCTCGAACTGTGCGAGGGGAACCAACCCTCGACAGTTCCAACTAAGGACATTTATTGAGGATGGGTAGCCTGCCTTGTAAGCGTAGCCAAATCAGAATTAGAAAAAACTGGACAATCAAAATTAAAAAGCCCGATTTCAGAAATTACCCCGTTATTGCCACCTTCTATTTCCATAAAGCTATTGCCATCGGGGCCTCTTCTCCTTTTATTACGTTCCTCAATATTGAGCCTAGTCAATTCATCTTCAGAAGGCCCATTATGGTTCTCAAAATTGGCCGCCAATATTGCCTCGTCTTTATTGTTATGATGAAATCCTGGATTGATAGCTTTATTGGATAATGCACTGCTAAAATTTCACCCTTGAATACCAGATTGCACAATCTGTTTACCAGGATACCCTGAAACGTGCTGATTAAAATTTGAATTTCCATGAATCCCGTCCCAATCAGCATCTCTCTCATCATGGAGAAATTTACTACGGTCTTGCCCCACCGATCTCCTTGCCTGAGCACGAAGCCATGTCCCCCATTCCCTAGCGTCATCCTTGACATTCGAGCTAAGTTTCTTGTAACAGATACGTTCAGTATGAGTCACAAGGCCACAAATAAAGCAGAAGTCTCCAAGTCTCTCGTACTTGCACTGGACAATGCATTCCGACCCATTCCTTTTGCATATTTTTTTCTTACGCTTTAATGGCTGCCTTACATCAATACTAATTTTGACCCGCACGCACTCACGCCAGATGCTAGAGTTGTTATTAGGATCATACGAAATAAACGAACAAACGAAATTACCAAGTTGTTTCCCGGCTATCTCAGTTATCAATCCCGAAGGAACGCCAAATAACTGAATCCAGAATTGTAAGTTAAATAATGGATCCTCACCAATACCAATCCTGTTGAGGACGGACATTGCACCATCAAAAGACCAAAGACCTCCATTTAAAACCCATTCCATATCATCAATGTGATAAAACTGGAACAAATAGATGCTTGGCTTTAGATCCTTTATATGTATTCCTCTTGCTGGGCGCCAAATATCTGCAATCTTAGACTTCATTGCCCTGACATTCAAGCTCTTCTCTGTCAAAAAATGACCCACAAGACATGTTCCAAACTTGTTGGATACATCCTCCGCCTCTTCGTCGAAAATGAATTCTGTATTCTCCTCATCCTCGATTCCCATTTTTGCCATCCTCTTGTTGATATCCTCGACTCTCGCCATAACAAAACTCTCACGTTCTTATTGAGAAGAAAGGAGAGAAAAACAAAGGCTCTCACTGCATTGGAGAAAAAAAAAATATCAAAGGCTCTTTATAAACTCAATAGTTAAAAATTCTCTTAAAATTCTTAAAAGTATCTTAGAACAAAGGTCGTCTTCAAGCAAAGGTTCTCTTACATTTTTTAAAATAGCTAAGATCTCTTCAAATGGCTAAAATTATTTTAAATTTTACCTTTTGTACAAAATAAATTCTTAACATCTTAATATTTATTTAATAATTTTTTTTATGAAAAGTTAATTATAATTTTTCTTTTTTAGATAAATAGATTTTTTTTACAAGGACCATAATATGATTTCATTATGTCTTTTTACGAATGATTTTCATTTTTGTAGAAAAGCGTTAGAAAGTGAATAAGATTCTCTTTTTTTCCGACGCGAAATTAAAAAATTCAGTATTATTTCTTACTCAGATTTTGTTATCCAATTAAAAAATGAAGATTCTGTTACATATCATAGTTAATAAAATATTTTTAAGTGGTTAAAAATATATTTTTAATGACCATCTTCTATCATCGTATTGTATAAAGAAAATATTTCTAAATAGTGAGAATACTGTCAATTTAAAATATTTTACAAATTCAAAACTTAAAGATTCTCTTAAAAATTCTTAAAAGTATTTATAACAAATGTTTTCTTCACAAAAAGGTTCTCCTAATTTTTTTGAAATTTTTTTTCAGTTCTCTTAAATTGGCTAAAGTTTGCCTTATGTACAAAGCAAATTTTTGACTTCTGACTTCTGACATCTTAATTATTATATTTTTTAAAAATTTAGAAAAAGGTAATTATAATTTAAACTTTTTTATTTAGATAAATATATTTTTTTACTAGTACGATAGTATAATTTCATTATGTCTTTTTATGTATGATTTTTATTTTTATTTTGGCAAATGAATAAGCAGTTTTTGATAACTCCTGGTGGATAATCAATCCCAACCTTGGAGAATCCCAGCATGTGTGGCAGTTGCCCAAATACATGACATGGACAACTATCACCCATCAATCATGAGAATAATTAAGGCACGTGTCAGAAGATCCTCAAAACATTCCTCAGCCAGTCCTACACTGACACGTGTAAAACATCCACTTCAGCCAGGTGTCCTCCGCTCCCAGAATCGATGGTTATGATTCAAAGGTACCAACCCCTAAACCCTATCCTTGGGCTATAAATAGCCCAAGAAGGTAAGGTTTTGAGGCTAATCACTCTCACACACCCATATACACACACAACCACCTTGCATTCCTATATATCTTCATCTTCCCCAAAATCGAGTTCTTACTCTCACACCGGAGGCGCCGCGGGACCCAGACCCCCCTTCCGGTGTTGTTTTGCAGGATCCCCATGACAGCTACACCTCCACATCAGTGAAAGATCCAGGCACGACGTCGAAGGAGCGGCCCCACCACCAGGAGTTATCATTTGGCGCTAGAAGGAGGGGCTCTCCATCCTTGGGTCTCGGTGCCCCTGGATTCACCTTCATCAGCAAGCTCTTGAAAGAGTCTATTTATTTAACTTGTAAGAACCCAAGTAACCAAACTCTTCCATAAACATGAATGTTATTTAAGCCACGTTTGTGTGTGCTCGTTGTTTTAGGCCACGTTTGTGTGAGCCCTGTTTTGTTGATTTAAGCCACGTTTGTGTATGCCATTGTTAGTTTTGATCATTTTAGAACCCCGATTTTGCTCTAGTTTACATATTGCCTTTGTGTTCTAAAACCCCACTACAAATATTTTACCACATTGTTGGGTAGTCCGAGAAGATTGTTTAATCTAGTCCTAGAAAGCCATTTGTTACTGCTTGTTATTGTTTGGGATAGTTTCTACGATTTTCGAAAAGCAACCTTAAATCCATATTATTAGTTGGAAACTTTTGTTAGTTGTTGTCAGTATTTTTGAGAAATGGCAAGACCAGGAAAGCATACTTCTGGGAGACCATCTGCTAGTACTTAGGTCCAGGAGCCGGACCACTCCCAGGCCCTTGATCCAGGAGCCGACAGAGAGGCATTCCAGGAGCAACCATTGCAACACACTCCCGTTGTGGAGAGAATTGTAAACACTAGAGATGCCAGAAGCCTTATTGAGCTGAACCAATACAAATACACTAATGTCTCGGTGGCCGAAGAGCACATGGCCAACCTTACAAGTGATGAACTGGCAGAAGCAATCCGGATCTACAGGCAGGAGCAACCCGGCTCCAGGAAGAAGCCGAACTTGAGGAAGAACCGGAGGAGTCCGGGGACTCCCAGCAATCTAAGAGATCTGTCTTTGACCGGATTGGAGCTAAGGGAAAGAAAAGCAAGAAGGACCAGGGTAATAAGAAAGAAGCAAAAGCTACTAAACAGAAAACGTTGGAAGAGATGCGGGAACAAATCAGAAAAGAAGAAGAAGCAAAGCTCGAGCTAAAAATAAAAAAAAAAGAATGCAGTTAGAAGAAGAAAAACTACTGGCCAAGTCTAGGACCAAGAGAACCCGGAGGGATCCCACTCTGGAGCTGATTTTTGATGATGAAGAAGAAGAGAAGCAGAAAGACTTAAAAGATATGATCTATGAATTACAAAGGAAGATGGACAGAGACTCAGGAGTAGAAATTGGGGAAACATTAACTCCTTTCAGCCACTCCTTGGAGGCCATTCCCCGGCAGCGGGACTTGAAGCACTACAATTTTGATTCTTTTGACGGTCTGGGAGACCCAGAGGAGCACTTGAACTACTTTGAGCAGATCACACAAATATATTACTATAATGACTTGACGAAATCAAGTTTCTTCGCATCAACTCTTAATGGAGGGGCCCAGAGATGGTTCAGCAGGATCCCCTCCCGCAGCATCCATAGTTGGAAGGAGTTCCGCGCATCTTTTCTCCAGAGATTTCGAGCAAAAAAAACGCATAAAATACATATGTGTCACCTGGAAACAATCCGGCAACATGACAATGAGTCTCTCTCAGCATATATGTGCCGGTTCCAGGAAGCTATCAACAAAGTCTCGAGCTTGGATGAGCACGAAGCTCTGAGCATTTTTAGGAGAAACTTGGACCCGGAGCATAATGAGAGATATATTGTAGAACTGATCAATAAGGAGCCACAAAGTCTGCCAGCATCTTACTCCATGGCTTCCAGATTTATAAAGGAAACCGATGTACTCCAGGCAATGAGGATGACCCGGAGTGGGGGATCCAGGAGTAAGAACACTCATGACCGACTGAAAGGGTGTTACCATTAGGACAAGAAGTTCAAACAAAACCATCATAACCAAGAAAGACAAACTACTCCAGTTTTTCAGAGACTCGGTCCTAAGCCGGTGTCCAAGAGCGACCCAGGACCGGCGAAGCAGCCCCGGGAGCCAAAGCAGGAGCCGGACTAGACTCCTCTCAACATGACCCGGGAAAAAATCTTGAAGGAGGTAAAAGACAAACCTTTCTATTATCCTCTGAAGCCGATGCAAACTCCTCATTGAGGACCAAGTGAAGAAAGGAAATATGAATAAATACCTAGTCCGGGACAACAACAACAACAAAGGGGAGGTGCAGAAGAGAGGAAATAACGTAGTTAATGTAGTCCTAGGAGGCTCCCACTCCCCACCATGGAGCCCGGACTTCGGCGAAGAAGTGCTCTCAATCCAATCACTCCCAGATATGGTGATATCCTTTAGAAGTAAGGACTGTGAAGGAGTAAACCCTAATCACAATGCAGCTTTAGTTGTCATCTTGGACATCTTTGATAATGAAGTAAGAAGAATGCTCATAGATAATGGTTCCTCAGTAAATATTCTCTTCAAGCACACAGTGGATCAAATGCAGTTAGGGAGCGTCCGCTCAAATGATTGCCGAGAGGATCTACTCTATGGGTTCGGACAAAACTTAGTCCCGATTCAAGGGACTTTATATCTACCAGTCATTTTTAGAACTGCTGCTAACCAAGTAACTCATGTCATCAAGTTCTATGTCATCAACACTCCTTCATCATACAATGGAATTATCGGCATGTCAGCTCTAACTATGATGCAAGCAATAACTTCAATCTCCCATCTCAAAATCAAGTTCCCAACTCCGACAGGAGTCGGTGAGATAAAAGGAGATTATGGAGTTGACGAAACATGCTACAGTCAGGGGTTAGTAATGGCAGAAACCCACCAGGACAACAAGAGGATGGACATAGTCCTTCGCAAACAACAAAACATCAAGAAGCACCGACCCCGGCCAAGGGAAGAAACAATAAATGAAGTACAACTCATTGAATCAAGTCCGAACCAAGAAGCAAACATGCCAAGTTTGCAAGGACCGGCAAGCAACCAAGTCATGGTAGTCGACAAGGCAAATCAGGTCCTAGACCAAGCTAGTCCTACCATGCAAGCAACCAAAGCAAAAAAAACAAAACAGGTGAACTCCTACCTGAAAAAGAACTCTGAAGCCCGAATTCATCAAATGGTTTCAAACAAAGAACAAGCAAAAATCGAAGCTGCAGTTAAAACAGAAGAAGTCCAGATTGATGAAAGTAGTCATAACAGGAAGGTGAAAGTTGGGTCAGGACTCGAGGAGTCCTTCAAAGAAAGACTAATGTCCTTGCTCTGGGAGTACAAAGATGTTTTTGCCTGGAGTCCAAGAGACATGCCCGGACTACATGAGTCCATAGCAATGCACAACTTGGATGTCAACCCCAACAGAAAACCAGTCAAACAGAAGAGAAGGAATTTTGCCCCGGAGAGGCAAAAAGCCATAGACGAAGAAGTGGAGAAACTACACAAATCAGGAATCATCAAAGAAATCAATACCCGGAATGGCTAGCTAATGTTGTTATGGTGAAGAAGTCCAACGTCAAATGGAGAATGTGTGTGGACTACACTGATCTGAATGATGCATGCCCGAAGGACCCATACCCTCTCCCCAATATTGATCAATTGATAGATGCTACCTCCGGACACATCATGCTAAGTTTCATGGGCGCCTTCTCCGGATACAACCAGATCAAGATGAACCCAAAGGACATACCTAAGGCAACACTCATAACTCACAGAGCAGTCTATGCTTATGTGATGTTGCCCTTCGGACTGACAAGCGCATGATCCACTTACAAAAGAGCCATGAACAAGATATTCAAGTCTCAAATCGGGAGAAACTTGGAGTTCTATGTCGACGATTCGTGTTGGTGAAAGTATTTCAATAATGGTTCAAAATGAATTAAAACAAGAGAAATGTAAGCATCTGATAAACTAAAAGAGTAAAAGTTCTAAACAGCAGAGCAACTTAAGCAAAGTGGTGCAAAACTTTAGCATCCAACATCAGCAAAGTCGACAACAATCTTAACATAAATCCTGCCATAAAAGTACAACTTTCAGTCACAACTTATGTATCTCCAAATGCTACGAAAACTTGCAGAAAACAACTATGAAAAACTACAGAAAATTTCTATAAAAAATTGCACAAAACTAAAGAAAACAACTTCTGAAATTTACAGAAATCTGCCTAGAACTGTTGCAAAAATCTGCATAAAACTACTGCAGAAATCTGCATAAAAACGTTGCAGAAATTTGCAGAAATCTGCATCAAAACTGTTGCAGAAATCTGCAGAAAATTGCACTAAAAATTGTTTAAAAGTGCATAAAAATGTTGTTGAAATTTGCAGAAACTTGTTACAAAACTATTGCATAAATCTGCTGAAAGCTCTAGGAAAAAACTATATAAATCTGCAGAAGGTACTAAAAAGAATTTATAGTAAAACAACCAAGTGCAGATCATATATAAGAAATGAAAAAGATACCGGATTAGCATTGAAACCCATAGCACTGCCACTTGATCCCAAAACTATATTATTAACATCTGTATTAAAATCAATTAGAAAACTTATAAGAGTTTGAAAAATTATAGTAATCAGAGACTAACATGTAAATTGTAAAATAAAATATACATATAGAACTTACCAGCTTCTAATTTTTCCACATCATCAATATTCTCTTCTACTGAAGGAAGTGGAGCTGCTCGAATCCAATCCTGACCACAAATTAGAGCTTCTACCACTTTAGGAGTCAAAGAACTCCTAAATGAGTCAAGAACTCTTCCACCAACACTGAATGCAGATTTTGATGCAACCATGGAAACATGAATTGCAAGCACATCTTTAGCAATCAGAGAAAGAACATGAAATTTTGTGGCATTTACTTTCCACCAGTTTAAGATGTCAAACTTTTCGACATCTTTCTCTCATTTTTCATCCAAAAGTTTTTCTAGTTCAGATTTCATATCATCAGATTCTTCTGCTTCCAATCTATCACTTAACATGTATTTCAAGAGAGAAAGGTGTCAAGAAGACTCTTGTTTATTAATGTCCATGTGATTAAAATTTTGGCTCGTATTGACACCCTCACCGGTCATACAAAAAGAACCATAGAACACAAATAATTGTTCCAAGGTTGCCTTAACCTTTTCAACGGACCTATATGCCTGACTTCGTTCATGTACTTGTTAAAAAATAGCTTTCAAATACTTGAGTTTATATCGAGGATCAAGCACCATGGCAACAAACAACAATATGTTCATTTTTTTCAACATTTCCCCAATATTTGTCAAATTTTTCTTTCATTTTAACTGCCATGGATCTCAATAGCATATTACAACTTTCTGTCCACTCATTTATTACGCACAAAATTGAGGATATTTCAAGAAAAAAATTATTTGAAGTAACATACAAATAGCCAGATATCCTCAAAGTAACATCATAGAAAGCTTTTAGAAATTTAACCAAAATTTCAGCCTTTTATCAATCATCTTCATTAGGCAGCCCATTTTTTTCACAAAGATCTTTTTTATACTTGTAATCTACTTTTTCCAAACAATAAAAATCTTTTTTAAACTTAACAGTAGACTCAAGCATCAAATAAGTTCCATCTTTTTGCAACATCTAGACATAAATGACTTTTACTTTCAATTTTTTCTTCTTCTCCACATTCATCAAATCGTTTAAGCCTTTGTGGAAAAGATCTTACATACCGGACAACATCTCTGATTCTTTGAATGAACACATCTAATTCTTTTAAACCATCATTTACGACAAGATTAAGGATGTGAGCAATACAACGCACATGCATAAATTCACAAGATAGAACATTTCCATCACGACTCCCTAATTTTTTTTCAAATAGTCAGCAACCACTTCATTAGAGCTAGAATTATCCATGGTAATAGTGAAAACTTGATCTATTTCCAAGAATGCAAACATTTTTCAATTTCTTTACCAATATCATATCCCTTGTGACTTGTAATTGGACAAAAATTCAGAATTCTCTTATGCAAGTTTCAGTCATCATCAATAAAATGAACAGTAAGACACATATAACTAATGTTTTGCAAAGATGTCCATATATCAGTAGTGAAACATATTCGTTAAGTATGTTTTTGCAATATATTAGCTAATTTCTTTCTTCTATCCAAATAAAGTTGTAGGGAGCCTCTAGCTACAGTATGGCGCGAAGGTATCTTAAATCGGGGTTCACAAAGTTGAATAAAATGACGAAAACCCTCTCGTTCTACAAACATAAAAGAAAGCTCATCAACAACTATCATTTTACACAATTCCTTTTTTTAAAAGCTCTTAATCAAACTTAACGCTTATAAGTGATGAACTATTACCATCCCCCCTTTGAAAACTTAAGCATTTATGTTTTCTATTTTTCCCCTATTAGGATTCTTGATACAAGAATGAAAGTGATTACATAAGATACTAGTACCATTTCTACTACCTGCTTCGTAGACTTTTTTACAACACTCGCATCTAGCATTAGTTACTTTTTTTGTACGATCTACTAATTTGTCAAAACTTAACCAAACAGCAGAATTATCTTTCCTATTTGTCGTTGGCTCAGTCTCACTAACCTGGGGCTGAGTTGGTTCCATTTCATTATCTGGAGTAGTAATGCCCTGATTTGCATGATTTTCATGAGTTGAATTACAATTAGGATACCCCAATTGGGTTTGAACTTCATCAAACTCAAAACTAGACATCTGCAATAATATAAAACTTAATTAGAACAACAAATATGTAGTAATTAGTAATTAAATTGATTAATGTAAAGCCCTAATCTTACCTTGCAAAGTTATAGCCTATAGATGAAATATAAATGTATCTATATATAGATTGCAGGGAGAAAGACTTCGTGGAATCATGGGAGACTGAGAGGCAGAATAATACGCAGAGATAGAAGGAAGATTGAGTAGTGGATTGATATGACTTACAATTACCCACAATTTAGTTGGTGTTGATAAGGTAAGCATAACGACAAGTGTAAATTAAAAATTAATATACCTATATATTTAATATTTTGTGTATATATAATATAAAATATTTATATGTATATATATATATACGGTTCAATTTTTTAGCGGTTTAGTTTAATATGAAACCGAAACCAACCCACAAACCACGATTTTTTAAATTAATCAAACCGAAACGGTAAACCTCATTTCGGTTTCGGTTCGGATCGGATTAAGATCAGATTGGTTTATGCGGATTTTGCGGTTTAAACCAGACTGTGATCACCCCTATGTCTCCATGTTCTAATTTTTGTATTTGTTCTAAAACTACCAAGAGTTCTAGTTGGCGGCCATATTTAAAAAAAAATATACGTGATTTTGTTATAACATCATAGTTATAGCAAAGAAGATATGGATTGCCCCGTCACATATTTAATATAAATGCTGTTTGAAAACTTGATTAATGTTTTTTAAAAACACTAGGCACCTTTACCTGCGATCTACACGTGCTATCAAAAATCTCTATAATTTTCATCTTTTAAAATGAATTGACAGTAAATAATTTTTTGCATTTATTTTTAAATTTTTTTGTGAAAGTTGTAGTGTCCGGTTTATATTAAATTATAACATATTATAACAACGACTATTGCAGTACGCTCGCAACCACGATTCAATTATAAAATATATTGTCAAAAAAAATCAAGAAGGTTAAAAATAGACAACAATCATTATTACTTGCTATAATTATAGAAGAAAATAAAAAATAAGAATGACAATAGAATACAACAGTCACATCCATTTTAGATGACGACACATACTCTGCATCTAAAAAGTATAAACATCGGAAAGTTAATAAATATTTTCCAACGTATGTAAAATATTAATATAAAATATAATTATAGAGGTATTTAATTTATAAAACATAAAATAAAACTATTTTTTAGGATTTACAAAAATAGTTGAAGAGTACAGTAACATATTCCAATAAAACACACAAATTTGAGGTTAGCATATGTAAACAGTACAGAAGCCTTGGAGAGAAGCTCCAACGCAGCATCCCTTGTTCAATTTCAATTTGATTCAAGGAATTATTGGTTGGTGGTTGAAGTACTGCATTTGTTAGTATAACTAATCCATAGTATTTCAGTGGGGAAACCTAATTTCAAAGAGGTAAGTTATCCATTTCCCTTATAATTTAGTCATTATTACAATAAGAACTTGATCTTAGCTTGATCATTGAATATAAATTGGTGCAGAAATAGATCTAATAGAAGTTCCGATATGTTTTGTTTGTACAAATATGGAATTCGTATGCGGTGAAAATGAGATATACAGAAGTTGCATGAGATTCTGACTTGATCTGGAATATGAAAGATGATCGCAACTCAATTTTCAAGTATATAATCCGTATGCGTTGGAAATGAGATATACAGAAGTTGTATGGGATTCTGACTTGATCTGAACTGATACCGATCTAGAAAGACTGAGTACTACTTTTTGTTATAATACTACAACTAATTTGTGCACTGTTCATCACATAATTTTTGAAGGCATACTACAACTAATTTGTGCACTGTTCATCACATACTTTTTGAAGGCAAACATTTGTTAGGCACTACATTCACAGAGTTAATATAATTTCTATTATTATATTTTCTAAAAATCTGATCAGATTAAATTTTTACTTATATTTCCTTCTCAAAAATTTTGGAATTGGAATAATACAAATAAGATTTTTATTAACGGTTTATCAGCGTCGTCTTTGACGACGCCTCATGTTCTACAACTAAAAAAGTATAATACAGGATATATAATAATTTTGAAAGTGAAATAAAATTAAATTAAGATATACTTGATTATTTCTCTGCTTCTTTTTCAAATGCGCCTCGTATTCTATAACTAAACAATATAATAAATGATATATAATAATTTAAAATTGAAATAAAATTAAAAAAGATATTTATTGACAGTTCATTGATTCTGCAACTAAATTTTTGTAAAAGAAGATGTTAAATAATTTTTAAATTGAAATAAAATAAAAATTAGATACTCGGCTTCGTTTTCGACGACGTATTGTATTCTATAAGTAAAAGTATAATTGAGGATTTAAAGCAATTTTGAAATTAGATTAAAATCAAAATAAGATATTTATTGACAATTTCTCGACGTCATCCTCGACGACACCTTACATTCTGCAACTAAAAAGGTATAAAAGAGAACATACAATAATTTTGAAATTGGAAAAAAATTAAAATAAAATATTAATTGACTGTTTCGCGGCTTCGTTTTCGATGACAGCTTGTATTTTATAACTAACAATTAAAATAAAGGATCTAAAATAATTTTAAAATAAGAATGAAATCAAAATAAGATATTTATTGACATTTTCTCGGAGTTGTTGAAGGTGATGCCTCGTATTCAATAACTAAAAAGGGATAAAAGAGGATATACAATAATTTTGAAATTGGAATAAAATCAAAATAAGAAATTAATTGACTGTTTCTCGACTTCGTTTTCGACTTCGCCACATATTCTATAACTAAAATGTATAATAGAGGATATACAATTATTTTAAAATTGAAATAAAATTAAAATAAGGCATTTAATTGACTGTTTCTCGGCATCGTCTTCGACGATGCCTTATATTCTACAACAAAAAACTGTAAAAGAGGATATATATTAATTTTATAATTGGAACAAAATTAAATAATATTTAATTTACCTTTTATCGTCTACATTTTTGTTGACGTCTCGTATTTTATAACTAAAAAGTATAAATGAGGATATACAATAATTTTGAAAATTGAATAAAATCAAAATAAGATATTTATTCACAGTTTCTCGTATTCTACAACTAAAAAGATATAATAGAGGAGATAAAACATTATAATAAAATCAAAATAAGATAATAATTGATCATTTTTCGTCTTCTTTTTCGAGTGCACCTCGTATTCAATAACAAAATAATATAATAAATAAGATACAATAATTTTGAAATTGGAATAAAATCAAAATAAGATATTTATTGAAAGGTTCTCGGTTGTGTAACTAAAATGTGTAAAAAGGATGTACAATAATTTTAAAATTGAAGTAAAATCAAAATAAGTTACTCAGTTTCATGATTTACTATTATATTCTATAAGTAAAAAAAAAATTGAGAACAAACAATAGTTTTGAAATTGGATTAAAAAATTATAGTGTTATAAAAAATTGTAATGTTATAAGTCATATTAGTTAAAAAAATAATTTCTATAAAATATTCAAGAGTAACATTTTTTGTTAAACAACTTATATACCTACGATTGAAAATATTATATAAATCAACCTTATAAATTATATTATAAAATTTAGTATTTATTAGATTATTTAAATTAAGATAAATGAATGAGGCCATTTTACTTTATATTAGAGTCTAAGAATTAGTATTAGAATTAGTTTTTATTTGTCAAATTATTTTAAAAATTATAATAAAAATATATTTAGAGAGAATAATTTTTATACCATGACGCTAAAGTATGAAGCTATGTATAATTTACTTTTTTGATTATTTGTACTTGAATTATTGGTTTTTTATTTTCAAATCGAACTTAACAATTCATTGTAATGAGAGACTGAACAAAAAAATGATATATTAATGGGATTAAATCTTCATTCAAAATCACGTGTGCATAAAGTATTATATCAAATTAGTTGGAAATATTTTTTTATTATTTTCAATATATTTTTAAGAGAAAACTGGTTAGAGAAAATTTTATAAATAATTTATTTACTTAGTGTGAGTATCTGTTTATATTCTCAACTATAAATCTATACATACTATTGGTATACTAACATTTAAATCATAATTTTCTTACTTAAAATAATAAAAAATCATTGAACCCTCTTTTGTTGTAAATAAAAAATTATTGAGCCCTCTTTTTGTTATGCGGTGAAATGTAGTGTGCTTAATTTGTTTACTCCATGCCTTATAAAAAATCGTGGAAAACAAATTTTTTACAATTTGAAAATAAATGTACTTGAGATATTGGTGAAAACAATTTATTTACAAGTTGAATGTATGCCTTTCTCTCGTGTGCTGTATTCTTCAAAATATAAAATTTCTTTTTTCAATCTTCATCTTCTTTTTCCATATTATGATATTCAACGCATCAATCGATTATTTACTACTTATTTGCACAAATTTATTGAATAGTAATATACCCTGTACTATTAGTTCTAAACTTCAATTTTACAGTTTAACAATATTAACTAAATTATATAAATTAATATATCATATTTCACTATAATGATACGATGTAAGTACGTTAGAAATATATAACACTAATTTAAAAAAATGCTAGAAGAAAAAGAAGACTTACATTTTATTCATTTAATTTTGTGAAACATAAAAGGTTAATTTGAAAAAATGAAAATTTACTTTAAAATATACTAAATACAGACCTACAAAAAATTTTCATTCGTATAAAATATTCACTCCTTATTTTTTTTATCCTATGATAATCCGTAGCCGCAACTCTGAGCTGAGTTATGCCGTGACCAAGACTACAAGAGTTTCTTTAACCAACTGAAACAACCCTGACGGGCCACTCCTTATCTTTTTAATTGTCACAAATTGATTTTATCAAACTAACCAAAATTCATTAATATTTTATAATTGAATAAAATAAAAAAATTATATATTATTAAAAATTACATTTAATCTATTTTAATATTAATTTTCATTTTTTTAAATAACATAAGAGTTAGTATTTAATTTTTGATAAAAAATGAATCAATTTGATCAATAAAAAAATATGAGAAGGTATTACTAATTTAAATTTTATTTTAGTGCACACCATAGATATGTATGTAAGATATGAGAAATGCTCATTGTGAAAATTCTATATTTTAATAAATTTTCACTAGAATGTAGACATGTTATTTTCAATGTTTAATTTGAATAAATAAATAAATTACTAACTCTACTAAAAAATCTTAGTAAAAAACTTTTAATGAAAGTATCTTATTTTGAATAAATGAATGCATTTTTGTGTTTGATTTATATAATACAACTAAAGCATAAAAATTGTTCACCATACAAAATATAAACATGCAAAAAATTTACATGGACATAACAAATATCTTATTTTAAAAAATGAATGCATTTTTTTTGTTTATTTAAAAAATATAATTAAGAAATATTAAAATTAAAATAATTTATTTATGATTTTACAAATTTAAAAAATAAATTTTTAATAAATTGAATTTAATTTTTTAATATATTTTTTAAAAATTTATTCATCTTGATAATATACATAATTTCTAGCATCAAAATATTAGAAGAGCGTTTACATTCAACATTTTTGATATAATATACAAAAACCCCTAATAAAAAAAATATACAAAAAACCCAGAATTATGATTTTGCTTTGTCTGGAAATTCTTCAAATTGATGAATGTGAATAACAAATCAACTTCCAAGTTAATTCCTAAAATAAAAATTTATGGCTCTAAATATATGCTAATATTAGGCTTCTTTATACAATTTGTGATTGAATTAATGGTCCGGATGCATTTCATGGAAGAGACTCTGAATACAAATTTGTTGAATCAATCATATGAAACATTTACAATGTTTAAGCTTGAGTATAACATAAGTGATGGGCCGGGGTAGAGCCGGCCACACGGTCGGGCCGACCGGGCCGTGCCGAATTTCCGGCGAGCCGATTCAATTACCCAGTAACCCGTGAACGGCACGTATAAGAGAACGAGCCTAGCCGAGCCGTGCCGGTTTGATTAAACGATAACCCGTGATCGGCTCGCGAGTTAGGCGACTTACCCGAATTAGGCGAATTTAGCGAATACGAGCCGATTTACCGTTTGTTTGACGAATTGAGACAAGTTGGCGAATCTTAATCTGGAGGCTGGACAACAGGACAAGACAGATGATATAATTGCAATTATAAATTATAACCAAATTTTGACTTTGCAAGTGGCAACTGGCAAAGTGGCAAGCAAGTGGCAAGCAACTCCCACTCGGTTGTTTTTTATTATTTTTTATTATGAATGTACCAACCGTAAATTCTCAAGTCTGCTCGGAATTGTGAATGTGATTCACAAATTGTGAATTGTGATTCAATTTCTATATTTATGTAAACTTGTACAGCTAGAATCAAAATTAAATTTTTAGATTATATTTAAATGGCTATGAATATGATGAATATTTTTTTAGTTATAATAAAGTTCTGATTCATAATAAAATAACATTTTTATTATGTTCGATTAATAATATTTTCAATTTTTAACATATTTTAACATTTCAACATTTTTATTTGATCAAATAATAAAAACAAATTTGTTATTTTTAAAAACAAAGTTTGTTTTGCAAATAAGTGACTATAGTACTGAAGGTGCAGAAAGAAATAAACTATTTTTTTTGTAACTTCAATTTTTCTTTTCAAAATTGTGTTTTTTTTGAATTTATAAAACTAACATGTTTATAAGGAAAAGATGACGGTACCTCTATAAATTTTATTAATTAAAAAAAATGTTACAATTGATTTGAGAGAACTCCTCTCTAAAAAAATGAAACAAACCGTGTTTACATTTTAAATAAGATACAAAATATAACAAATTTTAAAAATACAAGGCAAACAAATATTATCAACTATTCAATTTCTTCTTCTTCTTGTGGATCGTTCGCTGACATACCTGATTTCGATGAAGTGTCCATCGTCATCCAAGTATCCTCTTCGCCATCCGAATCATCGTTTTTTATCCCTTGTTGTCCCTTTGTCGCTTGATCCCAATCCTTTTTGTAAACACATATCTTGACCACATCTGGTGCAAGACTTGATCTTTTCTCGTCCAATACTCTTCTACCGGCACTAAAAGCAGACTCGGAAGCAATGGTAGAGGCGGGAACTACTAAAATATCCCTTGCAATTTTAGCTAATACCGGAAATTGGTTCTCGTGATTCTTCCACCATGTTAGTATTGAAAAATCCTCATCGAACTCATAGTTATATGAAAAAAACTCTCTAAGCATGCTAAATGAAGTTTGAGGTGTAGATACATTTTCGGAAATTCTACACTTTTGTTTTTTAGTTAGGATACCAAGCAATGTGGGATTAAACCTACTAGACTGACTAGTCTTAGGTGGTATAATATTTTGAGTTCTAGGAGTATATAGATCTATAAGACCGTGTTACAAGTCTAAATAATTTTGCACATAAAGCACGTGATTATATGAAACTCCTAATACCGAGTAATAATGTTCTAACATATTTTATAAACCTTCTTTTCTAACACCGGGATCAATAAGACATGCAACACCATAAATAAAAGGAAATTCGGTATAATATTCTATCCACTTTTTTTCATATCAACGATAATTGCACCAAAACAATTATCTTTTTCATATGCTTTTAAAGTAGTAATAATATTAACACACTCAATAATAACAAGATGTACATTTGGCTCGTAAACGTAAGAAAATATCTTAGTACCACGTGCATAACAATCAAGCCAATCACGTACCCTATTTGCCAAGTCCCAATCATTTTCGGTAATAAGTCTATCCTCTACTTGATTTCTTGGATCGGAATTATATAACTCGGTGATAACTATCTTATATTTAATTGCTTCGCATAGTAATTTATAAGTCGAACTCCATCTCGTGGGACAATCAATTCCCCACTTTTTGGGTATTAATCCATTTTCTCTACACAATTTTTTATATTGTCTCTTTAATGTGTGTGCGATACGTAAATACTTAATTATTTTTCTAATAGGTACTAAAAATTCGGTTATTTGTTGAATACCCTTTTGAGCCGATAAATTGACAATGTGTGCACAACATCTAACATGCAAAAAAATACCGTCTAAAGTAGTAGGAATATCTTGTGCAATATAGTAAATAGCTTTATCATTTGCGGAAGCATTATCGAAAGAAATAGTAAACACCTTGTGTTGCAAATTAAATTCGTTAATAGTTTCGACAATTCTCGTCTTTATATTATAACCCGTGTGTGACTCGTCCATAACATCAAAGGCAATTATTCGTTTTTGTAAAAAATAATCAGAATCAATCCAACACATGGTAACACAAATATATGGCTCACCGCAACTCGAACTCCAACAATCACTAGTTAAAGAAACCATGCCATCATAATCACGAAAAAATTCAATTAATTGTGCACGTTGACTATAATATTATTTTTGTGTGTGACGTTTACATTGGCCATGCAAATGCTTAATAACATTGTTACAACAGTAAAAAAGGGGACAACATACTTTCACTACTAACTAACATCCAAATCACTATGTGACAAAGCAAACCTTATTACAAACCATATTACCACTTAAATTAGACCATGTCCAAAAACTTTATAATATTGCGAGAATCAACACACCTTGATATTTTCTACCACTTGCTCTTCTTACAACCTTAATCTGTTAGTTACACCCAGCTATCCAAAATATCCTCCATGTAAAGCTATGACCTGGGAGTATGTAGTGTAATGTCATAGATTGTTATGTTTAATAAACCATTTGCAACCTCAAAAGACATTAAAAAAATTCTTACATAAATCTGGGCTTGTTCTTTATTTTTGTGACTGTTCGTGACATGTGTTGTAGGCGTATATATGTATGTATAGGTTGTGTGATGTACTTTGGTATTTTGATTTTGAGGTTAACTATTTCCGAGTGGCTTTTTTGTTTCTTTCTTTTTCTTTTTCTTCCCGACATGACATAGACTCCTTGGTTATATGGTTAGGAGGGGTAGAAGGAAACAATTGGCTAACCTGAAACGTAGACCTGACCGTCCCCATTTTGGATTTCCCGAACATTCTTCGAGTGACTTTTCCTCGGAACCAAAAAATATGCCTCCCTGTCGCCAAGCTGTAGTTGAGGAGTTGCCTACCTTCCTATTAAACCCCGGGCAAACTTTGGGTAGGAGAGATGGGTCTTGGGTAGACATAGATCATTACTTTGTTCAGACCCGTGAGAATAGTCCTCCCCACGATTACTACTTCAGGGACCTTACTACTGCTTACAGGCCCGGGGGCATAGAACCTTATGATGGGGCCCGTATGGATCAGCTTTTCTATAATGCTCCTGGGACTAGGTATGTTCCTGCTCCCCGTCATCCCGACCTTTCCGAGTATACCTTTCAGCAGATAGATGATCTAGTGAAAGCCGTTTTCCATTTCGGGGATGATATGGAGTGGAGGTGGCCCGAGCCTCACGAGAGGGTTTATCACTGCCCCGTTGGTGGTTGGGTAGGAATTCCTTTAGGGCATCTACGTAGTATGAGGCCCAACCTTCATCAATTTACCAAGTCTCTGTGTCGCGATGTCTACGGGATACTTTTCACCCAGTTGGCCCCAAATTCTGTTAAGTGGGTTTCTTGGTTCCTTACTTGCTACCATGTAAAGAAGTATCTTCCCATGTTTAAACTTTTCCGCTACCTTTTTAAGATTAAGAAGTCCACCTTGCCTCCCCTTTTTGAGTTTACCTTTAATATAGATGGTTGTGGGCTCCCTTCCGATGCCAAAAAAGCTCCTATTTTTATATTGAACTCGCTCCGGGGCTGGCACCAGGAGTTCATCTTCGTCCGGAGCTGGGACCTGGAGTTTATGCCTTTGTACAAAACTGTTTTGAAAAATAACAGGTTCCCATCCGAGCGGCTCGGCGGAGATGTCCTGGTGAAGATGTATGACTTTGTGGTTGCTCTTGGTGCCCAGTGGACCCGAGATACCTTTTTAGATAACCAAACCTTGTTTAATGTTGGCTGTAAGTGCTTTACATTAGTAGTTTTTCCCTTGTACTTTTCTTGATGTATATCTTTGCCTTGTTGCTCCTCTTTAAAACCGTTATTCCTTGTGCAGGTCTTCCCTTCCTTAATCCTTTTCATTAAGCTATGTCGCAACAGTTTAAGGATTTGGCCGGAAGGTTCAAAAAGATTGGTGGTGCGGTGCAGGTGGACTCAGGAAAGAAGACAGTTGGAGTGGGTAGTGGCTCTCAGACCCGGGATGCTGGCTCCTCGGGAAATAGTGTAAGGCAAAGTGCCCCGGTGTTTACTACACCTGCTGTCCCCGAACCCGAGGAGGTTGAGGTGCTGGAGTTGGAGGAGGAAGAGGTTGGGACTTTGAATCCTCATAAGAGGAAGGCTGCGGAGGAGGTTGCTGGTGGTTCCGGAACCCCCCAACGTAGGAGGATTGCTGCTTCGGGACCTACCGAGCAGGAGAGCCAAAAGTTGGTGGAGGAGGATGCGTTGAAGAACCTTTTAGCCCGGATGACATTGGATGATCGCCGAAATGAGATGTTTTAGAACTATGCCACCCCTGCTGACTTTGATTGCTATGCCAAGGAGGATCTGGATGCCTTCCTCGATCATCTGGTTCGGGATGTTTCGGAGGTAAGATTGTTCCCTTATCATTTTCCTTCCTACCCTTGCATTAGTATTGAGTCATTTGTTTTCAGGCCAATGCTCGGATCAGCAGCTGCTCCACCATTCTTCACAATTACCGCATAAGGGAAGCCAAGAATAAGGCCACGGTGAAGGAGCTAACTAAGGAGAAGGAAACCCTCACCAAGTACTGGGAGGTGAAGGAAAGGGAGTCTCGAGAGCATATGAAGGCTGTTGCTGAGGCGGTGAAGTATCGAGAGGCTGCGGAGCAGTTGGTTGGATCCCTCCGGGCGGAGGTGGAGAACTTGAAGAAAGAGCTTGCTGTTAGGCCCCGGGAAGAGGATGTTCTTGAGTCCTTCCGGGGTACCCCCGCTTACTACGAGGAGCTCAACAACAAGATTTTTGAGAAGGTCAACATTTGCTGGGACATTGTTTCTGCTTATCTGGCTGAGAATCCCCGTGGTGATATGGATGGATTCATAGAGCTGTACCTCGTAGAAGAGCTCCGTCGTGAAGAAGCCAAAGCTGCTGAGATGGGTACATCCGGGGCGCAGCCGCCTCCGCCTCCCGAAGAGGGCCGCGAGAAGACTCCTCCTCCTCCCGAGAACTGAAGGATTAAGAATGAAGACTCAGGCTTTGTGCCTTGTAATTTATTTTTCATAGTTTACTGTCATTTTAGAATTAGCCCTTGTGGCCTTTAGACTTTGTTATTTGGATTTCGTTTGACTTTGGTTTGGATTTGTCACGGGGCTTGGTTTGCCTCGGGAATGCATGTAAATATATTTCCTTTTCGTATTTGGTTTTGCTTTCTTACGTCAAAATTTTTCTAAGTACACATGGTTCGTGTTACGGTCCCCGGGATAGGGGTCAAAATTTTAACAGTAAAATTTTCAAAGTACACATGGTTTGTGCAATGGTCTCCGGGAAGGGGTTAAAAATTGTTATTGAATAAAATTTTCTAAGTACACATGGTTTGTGTAATGGTCCCCGGGAGGGGTTTTAAAATTTTAATTGAATAAAATTTTCTAAGTACACATGGTTTGCGTAATGGTCCCCGGGAAGGGGTTTAAAATTTTAATTGAATAAAATTTTCTAAGTAAACATGGTTTGTGTAATGGTCCCCGGGAGGGGGTTTAAAATTTTAATTGAATAAAATTTTCTAAGTACACATGGTTTGCGTAATGGTCCCCGGGAAGGGGTTTAAAATTTTAATTGAATAAAATTTTCTAAGTACACATGGTTTTTGTGACGGTCCCCGGGTAGGGGTTAAAAATTGTAATTGAATAAAATTTTCAAAGTACACATGATTTGTGTAATGGGCCCCGGGAAGGGGTTTTAAAATTTTAATTGAATAAAATTTTCTAAGTACACATGGTTTGTGTGATGGTGATCGAATGACAGTAGAATAATCTTGAGCTATGGGGTACTCAAGGTGGGATTTTCATTTATATCATAATACAACAAAAATATATTCTGGGGAAAATGTTGAAAATTACATCAAGCTGTCATAGCCTAAAAGTAGAGGAGATCCCGGGATGTGCGCCTTACCTTTACTGGTAGAATTTCCTTAGGCGGGCTCCGTGCCAAGTGTTTGGGACTTCGGTTCCACCGAGATAGCTTAGCTTGTAGGTTTCTGGTCGGAGCACTTCTTTAACCCTATAGGGGCCTTCCCAGTTGGGTTGGAGTTTTCCTTGATTGGTTAGGTCCGAGGCCTCGGTGTGCCCGAGTACCAAGTCTCCCGCTTCGTACTCTCTGAATTTTGCCTTCTTCCCAAAGTAGAGTTTTGTCTTTTCTTTGTAGCCTTCCATCCTTTTTACTGCCTTGTCTCTTACCTCATCTAGGAGCTCCAGGTTGGTCTTAAGTCCCTCAATATTTGAGATCTCGTCAAAGTTCATGACTCTGTGGGAAGGGGACCCGGTTTTGATTGGTATGTGGGCTTCGGTATCGTATGCCAGCTTGAAGGGGGTCTCATTGGTTCCCGTTCTGGGGGTGATTCTGTAGGACCACAGGACTTTTGGAAGCTCATCAGGCCAAGTTTTCTTGGACTCTTCTAGTCTTTTTTCCAGGCCCCGAAGTATGGTTCTGTTAGTTACTTCGACTTGTCCATTCCCCTGAGGATGTGCGACCGATGCCCTTTTGTGCTTGATCCCAAGCTCTTTCAGATATGCCTCGAAGTCGGACCCAACGAACTGCGGGCCATTGTCGGAGACGAGAACTATCGGGATCCCGAACCTCATGACGATTGAATCCATAAACTTGATACAATCTTGTTGATTGATTGTCCTCATGGCCTTAGCTTCTGCCCACTTTGTCATGTAATCAATGGCTACCAGGACGTAGCGGAGGTCACCTTTTGCTCGGGGAAAGGGGCCCATGATATCTATTCCCCAAACAGCGAATGTGATCGGAGATAATACCGATGCCGGAAGGCTGGGCTTTGCCTGGGAACGTTGCTGAACTTTTGACACTGGGGGCATTTCCTAACATAGGCAATGGAGTCAGAGTGGATTATGGGCCAGTAATATCCTTTCCTGATGACTTTGTAGGCTAGAGCTTTGGCCTCCAGGTGGTCTCCGCAGATGCCTTCGTGAACTTCCCAGAGACAAAAATTTGCCTCATCCGGGTCCACACACTTTATGGTGGGTGCTGAAAAGGTTCTTCTGTATAACTGGCCATCTTCCAAGAAGAAATGAGCATCTTTGTGCTTTAAGTATCTAGCTTTATTCTTGTCTTTGGGGAGCGTCCCATCCTTTAAGTAAGCTATGTAGGGGGTCATTCAATTGTTTGCGCTCCCGATGCACAGGACCTCGGCTCGTTCTGTGCTGGGTGCCTTGAATTCTTCGAAGTATACTGAACTGGCGAGGTCCGAAGTATTTTGTACGAGCTTGGACAGCTCATCTACTTTGGAGTTCTCCTCTCTGTTGACCTGAAGTATGGTGATGTCGGGGGTTGCTTCCAGGATATTCCGTACCATTGCCTGGTATTGTGCCAATGTTGGATCTTTCGTGACATATTCTCCACTGGTTTGCTTGACCACAATCTGAGAATCACTGTAGACAGTCATCTTTGAAACACCAAGAGATTTTGCCAATTTGAGCCCGGAGATGAGTGCCTCATATTTAGCCTGATTATTCGATGCCTTGAAGCCAAAATTTATTGCCTGTTGAATGGTGAAGCCATCCGGGCTAATTAGGATGAGTCCCGCTCCGGACCTTTCGGCCGTGGATGATCCATCAACATAGAGTTTCTAGAATTCCGTTCCCGGGTTGGTTTCTTCCGGGGTTATCTCTTCGGAGGAGGGTAGTCGCTGCTCTGGGAAGGTGCATTCCATGACGAATTCTGCTAAGGCCTGGCCTTTATCACCGTGCATGGCACGAACTTGATGTTAAATTGGCTTATTTCAATGGCCCAGTTAACCAGCTTTTCGGAGGCATCTGGCTTGTGGATGATCTTCCTGAGCTGCTGATCTGTGACCACTCTAATCTCTCATCCTTGGAAGTATTGCCTCAGCTTCCTGCTGGAGTGTACAGGGGCCAAGGCGAATTTTTCCAAGTTTGGGTACCGGGTCTCAGCGTCCTTGAGGACTTGGCTAACATAGTAGATGGGGTTTTGCATTCCTCCTTCCTCCCGGACCAGGGCCGAAGAGACAGCCTTGGGGCCGGCGGCGATGTAGAGGGATAAAGGCTCTCCGGGCTTGGCTTTTGATAGCACCGGGGGTTCATTAGGTGCCTCTTGATTTCCTCAAAAGCTGTGTGGCATTCTGTGGTCCAATCCACTAGCTTCTTGTTCTGGGCACCTTTTAGCAACTCGAAGAATGGAAGACACCTTTCCGCCAGCTTCGGGATGAACCTGCACATGGCCGTTAGGCATCCAGCCAACTTCTGGATGTCCTTCTGGGTGTGAGGTATCTTCATTTCTATTATGGCATTGATTTTCTCTGGGTTTTCTTCTATTCCTCTTTCACTGACCAAGAATCCTAGGAATTTGCCTGAAGGTTCCCCGAATGCACATTTCTCCGGGTTCAGCTTCATGTTGTATCTCCTTAGGTTGTCAAAACACTCCTTGAGGTCTTTTATGTGATCTGGAACTGTGAGTGACTTGGAGATCATATCTTCTACATAAGATTCCATATTCCTCCCCAGTTAGCTTTTGAAAATTGTGTTCATCATTTTCTGGTTGGTGGCTCCGGCGTTGATGAGCCCGAAAGGCATCATGATGAAGGCATAAACTGCCCTATGAGTGATGAAGGTTGTTTTGGCGATGTCTACGGATTCATGCGGACCTTATTGTATCCTGAAAAGGCGTCCATAAAGCTGAGCATGGTGTGGCCCGAAGTTGCGTCGACCAACTGCTCAATGTTTGGGAGGGGATAGGAATCTTTGGGACACGCAGCATTGAGGTTCGTGTAGTCGACACACATTCTCCACTTTCCATTCGGTTTCTTGACTAGCACCACATCGGCGAGCCAGTCGGGGTACTTGATTTCGCAGATGATGTAGGCCCTGAGTAGCTTCTCTATTTCTTTGTCTATTGCTTGCTGTCGCTCGGGGGCAAACTTTCTCCTCTTCTGCTTGATCGGTCTTTTCCTCGGGTCTACGTTCAGACTGTGCGTTGCCATGGACTGGTCAATCCCGGGCATATCTTCCGGTGCCCATGCGAATACATCCGCATATTCCCTTAACAGCAAGGTGAGCTCTTCCTGAAAGGATGTCTCTAGGCCTTTTCCAATTTTCAACTTCCGGGTGGGGTTCCCGGGATGCAAATCTATCTCCACCGTCTGGGCAACAGGTTCTACCTTGGTTTTCTCTTTTATTTCCATAAATTTCTGTATCCGGGCGTCGGCGTTAGTTACGCTGTATCCCGAATCCTCTATCATGTTGACGTTCAACTTTAGCCTTTTGCTGAAGTGTTCATGATGCTTCTTGCGGCTTTGGCCTTTGGGTAAGGCCATCACCTTCTTTCTGTTTTCTGGGTCAGTTTCAGCCATGACCAGTGCTTGTCCGTAGCATTTTCCCGATGAGCCCGGGTCCCCTCTGAGTTCTCCGATGCCTCCCGGGGTGGGAAATTTTAGCTTTAAGTGAATTGTATACGGGATGACCCGGAGCTTGGTGATGGTGGGTCTTCCCAGAATCATGTTATAAGAGGATGCAGCACTTATCACGTAGAACTTCATGACATGAGATACCTGGCGGGGTCCGGCACCAAAGACCATGGGGAGGTATATTACCCCGCGGATCGGGATCATATTGTTCCCGAATCCGTAGAGAGGGTCTTCGAGGCATGGATCCATGCGGAGGTGTCCCAACTTCATCCTGCTAAGGGTATGCTCAAAGACAATGTTAGCTGAGGAACCGTTATCAACCAAAATTCTTTGTACCTCATTATCGGTGATGTCGAGAGTCACGACCAGAGCTTGGTTGTGCTCGGGATCCAGGCCCTCATAATCACCATTGGAGAAATATATGCGTTCATCTTCAGTAGGCTGGATCATCAGGACATCATTGTCCACATCTAGACTCCGGGGTGGGGAGGAGGTCCCTCCGAAGATCATGTTGACCACATGTTTCCCGCCACTAGAGGGTTTATCTCTGTCATCGAGTCTTCTTTGTAGGTACTGGTTCATGTTGCCCTTTTTGATTTGGTCTTCCATGAACATTTTGAAAGAGAAGCAGTTCTCCGTGGTGTGGCCATGATCCTTGTGATACCCGCAATGTTTGTCTCGGGCCCTGTTCCCGGGGGGTGCCAACAGCGGCTTCAGGGGGTAATAAAAGGGTTTTCCCTTGACTTTTCTCAAGATGTCGGCCCGGAGCCGGTTGAGTGGAGTCCATTCGGGCTCCGGTTTTGGCTCCATTTTGGGCTTGGGCTTCATTTCAATCTTCTACGGTCTGGAGTAGTCATCCCGGGGTGGGGTCCCCCGAGATTGCTGCACATAATTGGTCTGCATGTCTGTCCTGTGTCTCTTTTCTTTTCCGTAGGTGGAGTGGCGTTCCGGAGACTCATCATCATCCCGGATCCGCCTGTTCATCTTCATCGAGGTGAGGAAGTCATTTTCTTTGATAAACTTCGAAGCCATCGCATAAGCCGAAGCAAGGCTTTGGGGCTCCCTGTGCCTTCGCATGAAACTGGATGGAGATTACGTCGGAAAATATTCACGGCTTCCTTCTCCTCAAGGTTGGAGAGCTGGTTGACCGATTCCTGGAACCTTTTGACGAATTATGGTAAAGTTTCTCTGCTTCTCTGTTGAATGGTTTCCAAGTGGCACATCTGGAGCTCGTTCATACGGTTCGCCCTGAACCTCTTGAGGAATATCTCTCGAAAGTCCTTCCAAGAGTCGATGCTCCGGGAGGAGATTCTACTGAACCATTTCTGTGCCCCTCCCTTTAGTGTTGAAGTGAAGAAATGACATTTGGTGAGGTCATTGTAATCATATATGTTTGAGATCTGTTCAAAGTAGTTAAGATGTTCTTCAGGGTCGGCAAGCCCGTCGAAAGAGTCGAAGTTGAAGTGCTTGAGTGTTGGTTCCCTGGAGGTGGATTCCAGCTTTCTGGTGAAGGGTGTGGCCGCCGCCCCGATTTCCACGTCCCCCTCCACTTTTCTTTTGAGATCCCGGAGGACCCGGGCCATTTGCTCCTGTTTGGATTCCTTCTCTGGTTCTGAATCGGAAGATACATGAATCTGACGTGTCTTCTTCTATAATTTGGCTTCCTCCTCTTGGACCCTCTTTTCAATGTTAGCTTTCGCCTCGGCCTCTTCCTCCTTCCGGATGCGGTCCCAGAGTGTGGCCCTCTTGATCTCGTTTCGGGCGTCCTCTGACAGTCTCTTAGTTCTACCAATACGATCCAAGACTGAGCCCCGAGATTCTTCCGAGTGCTCTTCCTGGTCCCCGGGACGGGTTTCAGGGGCCTTATTCTTTTGTTTCAACAGGTCCATGGCTGCTTGAATCTGCTCCGGGGTCATGCTTCCCCAAGGATTTGTAGAGGTTTCAGCATACTTGTGGGCTGTTTTCTCTATAGTTATCCTCTGGTCTCCGGGCTGGAGCTGGGATGAAGCACGAGTTATGGGGGGCTCTTCATCTATGTCTTCTATTTCGCCGTCCCTGGGCGGGGAAACGGTGGGCTGAATGGTTCCGGAGATCGAGGTTTTGCTTTTCCTCGTGGTCATTAGTTTCGGTACAGATTATGGGAGGTAGTAGCAGGTGTGTACCAGGGTGTGTGACTGTTCTGGAGGGAAAAATAAGAAAAGTGAGCTGTGTGGAGAGTGAGGGTTTTATTCTTACCAGAGAGTGGATTTCCTTGGATTTTGGGGCTGCGTAATGTAGCTGGAGATGACACCACACCACCGGAGGTTCGCCCCTCCTTCTAGCGCCAATGATAACTTGGTTTCTTCACGGGTCTTCTCCTTTCTCACATGAGTTGGGACCCAGCTTCCGTAGCGGTTGGAGTGAGGTTAACCTGCTAGGTAGGGGTCTCTGCAAAATAGAACCGGAGGGGGGTTGTTTCCACCGGCAACTCCGGTGTGAGAGTAAGAAATGGGTTTTCTTGAAGAAGAAGAAGAAGACGAGGGAAGAAGGAGCTATTCAAAATGTATATGATGGTGTGTATATAGGTGTGTAGCAGTCAAATGTTTTTCAACCTCCAAAACCCTCTTTTTGGGGCCTTTTATAGGTCCCAAGATTTAGGGTTTTTAGGGTTTGTACCTTTTCATCCTAACCTTTGATCATTCTTGGTTGGTGATTGATTGGACGGTTCGGATGGACTGTGCGGTCAGGTGTCCTTTCTCCATCAGACTTACCTTGGGATATTTACCAATGGACGGCTGGGATGCAATTGTTCTATTTTGGGTAACATGAGACAGTTGACTCTTTTGTCCTGTGCCACGTGGCACCAGGGACCACCCCGGCTTGGGCCTAGGGTGTTATCTCTTTTGGGCCTCTGTTCCTTTATTTGGGCTTGGTTACTTCTGGCCTATCAGGCTTCTTTATACAATTTGTGATTGAATTAATGGCTCAGATGCATTTCATGGAAGAGACTCTGAATACAAATTTGTTGAATCAATCATATGAAACATTTACAATGTTTAAGCTTGAGTATAACATAAGTGATGGGTCAGGGGCTCTGCATACTCGACAGTGGTCATGCAAATGCTTAATAACATTGTTACAACAGTAAAAAAGGGGACAGCATACTTTCACTACTAACTAACATCCAAATCACTATGTGACAAAGCAAACCTTATTACAAACCATAGTACCACTTAAAAACGTAGTACATCACATTAGACCATGTCCAAAAACTTTATAATATTGCGAGATTCAACACACCTTGATATTTTCTACCACCTGCTCTTCTTGCAACCTTAATCTGTTAGTTACACCCAGCTATCCAAAATATCCTCCATGTAAAGCTATGACCTGGGAGTATGTAGTGTAATGTCATAGATTGTTATGTTTAATAAACCATTTGCAACCTCAAAAGACAATAAAAAAATTCTTACATCTGTGCAGCATGATAATTAATTTCATTTTTTTCTCATCTCCAGCAATTTGGACATCAGATTTATCATTTGATTCCAATAAAATTTCTTCTCTCTTATCAGTTGTAGAATATTGCTCCAGTTTCGGCAGAGCACTTCTTTTGTAGTTTCATACCAGCATAGAAGTGTATTCTTTTGGTGATACCAGACCTTGTTCACTGAGGCATTGCCTTTGCTCCTCCATAGTTTTTGGATCATTGAGTTTTATATATTCAAGAAAAACCTTTTCATGATCTGGCCTCCAACCAGTTGGAAATAGGGTATAGTTAGTTTCCGGCATGAGAGACATTCAGGTGTACTGAAGTCCGTCAATTGACTCTGCGGGGCCCATTCTCAGCAAATTATGATACTCTGGTGACTACCCTTTCTTCTTCTTTATAGGGAGACTTAGGTTCCTAACACCAATCTTGTAAACCTTTGCTCGTGACCTGAGCTTATATTTTGTAGCATAGAGCTTCGCAAGTGATCTCCTAATAATATAAGTGCAAAAATTGACAATTTTCTTCCTATTGTCAGCAAATCTATACCACCCAATCATTGTAGAAATAAATTTATTAATCTGCGCATTTGTGTGAGCTTGAGTGGCATGGAACATTCTAAAACATGGTTGTGGATCTGGATCTCTATCCCCCTTCAGATAATTTAACTTTCTAAACTGTTTAATACACTGTTTGAGGCTTGCTGTAACAGACAATAAAGTCCCTGCACCTTTCTCACTTATGATCTTTCCCCTAGTGGTGCACCTTTCTCACTTATGATCTTTCCCCCAGTGGCAGTATAACGCAGAGTGGCCATTAATTCAATCACAAAATGCACCAAGAAGTTGAAACATGAAACATTAGTTTACCGTACAACATTAATATAAAAACAAAGTAATTAACACCGTAAAGAATAATACCTTTAAAAAATCTGATGTTATTTTCTTACTTAATTCTTTAAGCTTCACAATCTAAATTGTTGGTGCATTTGAGTTTACAATCTAAGTTGGTGATGAAAAATTATTAATATTATGTCTGCAAGTATGAACAACAGCGTCAATTACTGCATAAAAGATTGCTGCCTTTTTTAAATAATATAACACTCAAATTAATGATGTATTCCAAGAAATTCCAGATTCCAACTTGGGGCAGGGAAATTTGTAAGCACAGAACTACAGAAAAACTCATATTATGTATTCAGTAGTACAACTTAAACATAGATAGATCCAAATAAAATAAACTATATTTTGGTACCGAATAATCTTTGACAGAATTGGAAAATATTATGTACAAACCTATAAGGGAAGTGTCGAGAACTTTAACTACAACGGTCATCGAATGCCAACAGTTTAAGCAAACATCAACTCTTGAGCAACAATATTTTGCATTATCATGATACATCATATCCTGTGTTGTGCAGAGACAAATTAATATATAAATGATCAATGACTGATATGATGATACACCATATGATGTTGTTATATAAATCTTGAACCTTTACTTCCATTGCCTTGCCATATCAAGGCCTGAAATAAATGTAAAAATAGTAAGTAACATGAATGTGTATCTGAAAAAAACAAATTAAATAACAAAAATGAAAAATAAAATATACATAAGGAAAAAAAGGAGTCAAAGAAAGAAAACAAACAAACCTACAATTATAAACACATATGCAAATTTCTGTTTCATAAGCAAAGAATCTATCCATAATCACGACCAATTACAATCAACACAGATACATATAGTTCAAAAAATATATAGGCATGAATCATATTTAATTACAAAAATTACTGAAAAATTTTCCGAGAACTTATGGACATAGAAATATGAGAAAATACAAAGTGAGACAATAGAATTTGGCCGAGAAAATAATCAACAAACATTTACATTTAACTTGCATTATAAAATTTATAAATATCGATAAAAACTACAAAAGTCATGCTTCAAACAGATGAGGCATGAGGCTATAGATAATAAATCATTACTTAGTGTCTAAAAAAGTTTTAGCTAATTAAGTAGAACCATATACCAAACTTATGATCACTGTGATTGAAAAATATACTCTTGAATAATAACTACAATTGAATCAAAAAAATATTAAAAGTATTTTAAAATAAGATATAAAGAAAGCATATGTAAACAATTAAATTAAGAATTCCTAATAGAAATATTTACATACATTATTGTTATATGACCTGGTAATGGTTTGAGAGGAAGGAGACGATGGTCAAGCAGAAACGCTCCCGGCTTTATAAAGGAAAAAGATAAAAGTGAATCAAACTCTATGCATGAAGGGAGAATACTTATCAATTATATATGTCACCAACATCTATAAAAAGTAATAAGGCATAGAGTAAACAAATTAAGCACGCTACGTTTCACCAGACAACAATCATGTCAAAATTGATAAGTATTTACCTGTTGATGTAGCTTTAGTAAGGTTTGAGGCGTCTTGACAACATGTCTTAAACGGAGTTGTAAAATTATCTAAATGAATTAAATTACACTCGAATCAGACATAAAACAAAAGCAAATCCAGGAAAATAGTAATAATAGTACATTAGCCAACCGCGGTGGCATTAGAAATGTTGGGATGAACATTCTCTAAGTTTTGACTCCAAATCCTACATTTTAAACCTAAAGAAAACAACACACAAAAGTTACTCATTTCCACAAGGCCACAAAAATTGCAATTAAAATTTGATGAAAAATCAAACCTGTAAGTGATGATCTCGAGGATAAATTTGTCGAGGGTGGATCTATATCCGTAACTGACCAACAAATGATCAAAACGTCTTTATCATCAATTTAGATTTCAAGTAATCTAAATTGAGCCGGAGGATTAAAAATAAATCTCTTTTAGAAATTTCATCAAACATGTAAAACCCATAAATAAAATTAATATAATTGTCTCCGTTTAAGAATTTTAACCTGGTTTAATAGAACCTAAATCAAAAAACCTTCATCCTGCATATATCAGTTACGCTGGCATACGTTTCATTCTGCACATATTAAACAATTTACACACACATATACAAATATATATAAAAAAGAAGGCGACAAAAATTGGGAGAAAGAAAAAGGTCGAAGAAGGGAAAAGAAAGAAAAAAATATATTAATGATTTTGTATTTCTCGCCATTCTTGAAAGAGTTCTAAGAAAAGTGTATACATCAATATATAAACAAAAGAGAAACAAGATAAGCAGAAAATTGATAGAGAATAAAAATGAAGAAGGAGAAGGAAAAAGAAGAAAAAAAAAGTTAATTGATTGTGTGTATCGCCATTCTTGAGAGATAGAATGATTTATAATTTTGAATTTTAAAATTTTGCAATAATGATGAGATATAGTTGCTAATTTTCTATAATCATGGAGCAGTTTAGGTGTAAGTTAATGGGTTGAGATGAATATTTATGTAAAAGATCCACGGATATGTGTATAATAAAAAGTTTTAGGTGTAAAAAATAAAATGGATCATGGGTTATGGGTAAATTTATGGATAAATCTTATATGAGCAATAGTAGCCTTTAAGATTATATATATATAACAATGAATGAATTTTAAATTGACTGATGTAAATATTATTGATTGCATCATATCTACTTACTAAAGTCAAATCTTTATATCCTAGACTACGTGGTATCTAAACATGGAAATATTTTTCATTTTTATTAATTAATAGGTCAAATTTTTAAGCTATCACATCATAATCAAATCAACGATCACTAAGGCGGGTCTGTAATTCTCTCAGTAAGCATGGTTCTCTTTAGAATCTCCTTATATATATGCACGAATATATATATATATATATATATATATATATATCTGTGTGTGTGTGTGTGTGTCTAAGATTTTGATAGATTTTTAATGGAAAGAAGAAAAGTGAGGAGATACTTATGTGCTTTGTGTTTGGTTAGACGTGTGTCTGTGAAAAATGAAATATTGAACGGGGAATTAAAATTTGAATAAAGAAATAATCATAAAATTTATACAAACTCGGTAGAAATTAAATATGTTTTGAAATTCTATCCATATAAATATTTATTTTACTTATTTTAGTTTCACCAAAATTAATTATAAAATTTAAATTATATATATGATTTTTTCTAAAAAAAATTATTAAACGGGAACCAATCTCGTTTAGAAAATGTACTTTTACAAAATTTTCTTTATAAAGTTTAGCAAGATAAATTTGGAAAACTTCTGACTATTTTTGCACATAACTAAAATCAATATATTTGTACACAACAAGTAGCTTGCCAATGATCTCTCTCCCTCTCATGAGGATCCGCCACCCCATCTCCCTCTAACCATATCCCTCATCTCCTTTTCCACACCTTCTATTAATCTCCATCTTCACCCATTTTTTCTCATCTCAATTATTTCTCTCTTATTTTTATTTGCTTCTTCTTCAATAAAATTGAGTTTAATTCTACAAAATTCGAAAAATCAATTTGAGTTCTTCACTTTAGTTTTTAGATCAATTAAGGTAAGAGTTCGGATTTTATAATAAAATTCAGTATTTTGATTCAAAATCTCTGGTCTAACAACATCTTACATTGATAAGATCTTTGAATTTTGGATTTTCTCCATTTCATTATGTTTGAGTTATTATTTGTGTGTTTGATTGTCACGCTTTATGCAATGTGCCTCGTTTTGTATGATATGGTGATTGTGTTGAAAATGAATTTTATGGTGTATTAAGATATCTGGATATCTCGCATCAACAACATTTTCGACATGTCTATAGCTGGTATCCGACGGGTAGATAGTTGGGGTGCATTTGGAACGGTGGTGAAAATTGCATGTCCTCACCTCTCACAACAAATACTTATTCATAATACGAATCCAACTGAGTCCTCCGAACATTGCACTATCCATGAAATTAATGTAAGGGTCAATTATGAAGCTACTGTTTTCAGGGAAGATACAAGATGGATTGCCCAGGAAATTATTATCTTCATTTTTAATTTTTAAAATATTTGTATTCAGTTAGTTAAGCAATCCGGAAATAAAGCGACTAATTATTTAGACTGCTTATTTGTTTTTCAACCTGGTTGGGGGGTTTGTCCTGATTGAGTCTCTTTCAATTTATTAATGAAATCCGATTTAAGTTTGGCAAAAAAAAAATCAATATATTTCTATCTCAATGGTTAGATGGTCAAAATAATCATTAAAAAATTATCTAGTTAATCGGGAATAAATCATTCCAAGAAAAACTTGATTTTTTATATTTTTTTCTTATGACTAAAATCGATATATATTAACATCTGTACGTTTGGATCATTAAAAATATCATTTAAAAAATTTATCTGCTTAATCGGGAACGAAAATTATTTTAGGTAGTGGGACTTTAACGGTTTCTTCAAAATACCATTGTGGTAAGACCTACTTACAACAGTTTTGTAAGGAAAAAGTTGTGCGACAAACAGAATTTCTAGAAGGTTCTAGAACGATGTCTATAGACAATGATTTATAATAAAAAATGTTGTATGAGATCAACGAAGATAATACTTTTTAACAAAAAATCGTTATTTAAGAATATTGGCTATTTTTCAATCCAACGGCTGATATCTAATGTCATTTCAATCAACGGCTCTCATTTCTCCACCTCAACAATCCAAATGAAAGTTTTATCACCCATCACGTGGTGCCACCTCATCAGTGGTGCCCATTAAAATTCTAAGAGAACCATTTCAAACAACGGTTTTTTCAAAACACCGTTGTGGTAAGACCTTTTTATAACGGTTTTGTAAGGAAATTGTTGTGCCAGAAGCAAAGCTTCTTGAAGATTCAAGAATGAGGTATATATACTTTTTTGAACAAAAATATGTTGTGTAAAAATATTAGCTACTTTTCAATCTAAGGGCTGATATCTAATATAATTTCAATCAAGGGCTCTCATTTACCCACATCAGCAATCCATGTGAAAGTTTTACAACCTATCCTGGGTGTGTTAGGTCTCGAAGTATCGTAGAAGGGGGGGGGGTGAATACAATACTCACTAAATTAAAAAATTCTTTCGAATCTTTAATGGATATAAAATTTAGTGTCCGGTTAGTGGTTCCGTGTTCTTGAGGTGAATAGTATTTGGGACAGTAAAATGAGGAACACAAGATATTCGGGGAAATATATATTCATATATAAATCCACGAGGGTGTTGCTACACTCCGGTAAATAAATTAACCGGCTACAATCTAAGAACAACAAAGTTCCTAGCTTCTACAAAGATATACAAATCAAATCCTATACAATGATCTAGTTTTGGTTTGACTATGGATTTAGTTACCGGGTTACGATTATAATGCCCTTATGAATATACAAGAGTTAAACCGGGCATTATAACGTTACTCCGGTGAGAAGTTAAATGATTTATTTGCTTCTATTTTCACCAACTCTCGTTGGAGAAGAAGATGAACATAACAATTCTAATTATTTGATCTTCTGCTGTGTAAACTTTATATCAATTTAAATGTGTGGCTAAAAATGAACCACACAAGTAATTGATTGTACAATAAAGTAGTGGCTGAGGAGTTAGTTGCGACGAGTACATTTTCCTTTTACTTGCGACCAGGAGGAGGGAAGCTTTTGCCTTAGTTTATTTTCAAAAGATTTACTTGCGACCGGGTTGCAAAGGGGGGAGGGTTTTCCTTTGTCTTTTTTGACTTCATGTTACTGGCGACCCTCAGGGGAAGTACTTGTACATGTACTTGTACTTAAACGAAAACAACCACCCAAGTTTCTTTCCTTTTCCATTTATTTGTTTTCTTTTTTGTTTTGTTTTATTTTTCTTTTTGTTTTTCTTTTTTTTGTTTTTGTTTTTCTTTTCCTTTCTCCTCTTTTTATTTAAGTTTAAATTGTAACTACATTAATTTACAAAATAAACTTAAATATAACTTATATAAATAAACTAATTTAGATTTATAAAATGAACTTATTTAAAGTTTATAAAATAAATCATTTTAAGTTTATTAAATAAATTATATATAAGTCCATTAAGTAAATTTATTTAAGTTAACAGTTAAACTTTGAACTTGGCCAAGCCCTCGAGATGTTTAGCTGTAGACCCTGCGCACCTCTTCTCGTACTTTAACAGATAAACGTTCAATCCAAGTACGTTCCTCAACTTAACAATTTTTCTATAAATAATATCAAGATTCCTTTCACGAGCTATTGACGCCTAATGCAACTGGTCTGGTTCACAGACGACTAACTCCGATTCAGGTCTTCGTATTATAACCTTGATTACATTGTTAAGCTTGCAACAACTTTATCACTTTGGACATTGACTATCAATAACCAATTATACTTTCAATGGAATCTTTTCTGGTACTTCAGACAACGTCTTCATTGCTACTACAATCTTGAATACTTCATTCACTATTCTTCACCGATGTTTGAACATATAAATAAACTCCTGTCGGGGAGTATAACTTCAAGACTACAGTTGTATTCTTTAACTTCTGTCTATACCATGTCTTCAATTTTTCAGATTCATATGCTTCGAACACTGTCTATCTTCAATCAATGCCAATACACTGAAATCTTCCGGTGGCACTTGTACACTGAATCTCCATAATTTCTGAAATCCTGACAGTCTTAAACCTTTATTCTTCACTGAGGCATGATCATGTTTATGAACTTCTTTCAGTGACCTATAAACACACTTCAAGCCTTCTTCTAATCTTTTGATTCTTTGTATTTGCCTTGTCTTCATTTCTTCTTGATTTCTTGTGTAGGCGTAGTATTATTAACCTGTCATGTTCTAGTATTGTTCTCATGTTGAGTTATCAAATAACTGTTCATACAGCTATGTAGTCTCACAAAAAATCTCCCCCTATTTGAATGTTAAACCTAACAAACAAATTAAATATAGAAGATAACTCAACTAACAACTAGAAAATTAAAGTACCAGGACATGCAAATAATGCTACTGGTTTATAGGATCAAATACTACATTTCCAGATTTCTTGATTAACTGAAATGAAAGATGTTTGTTCCTTTAGCACTGAACTGATCTTCAAGTAGTTTTATCTTCATTTCCTTGGTTCTTCAAATCTCTGCCAGATAACACTTCTCAATATTGAAGTAATGATCAGCAGCTTCCTTTTATACAACCACATTTCCTGTTGAGAAGCACATATATCTCTTGCTTCCCCCCTATGAGAATCAACTGCTTAAGGATATCACCTTCGTTTACCACCTATCCCGTACAATAGGATCCGCAGATAAAAACTAATGGTACTCCCCTTTTGGAAAATAGTTTCTCCTCTTAAGAAGAATATTGATGAACCAATCCACTTCTTATGATAGCTAGGAAATCACCTTGTGGTGTACATATGATTTACCTTTTTCCTCCTGCCTTTTATTTCTCCCCCTTAGATGAGGAATCCTCCAAATTATTATTTAAGCTTTTATCTCCCCTTTAGAGAAGGAACGTATGCTGTTGCCTGAAGAAGTTCTCATATTTCACTTGGTTAGAAAAGAAATAACAAGTCAGAGTCTGATTAACCATGTCCCTTTAAATTCTGCAAGAATGGTTTCACCATTGATCATCCTATTAACCAATATTTCCAACTCCTTATACCTCCCAACTATGAGATCACCAATTGATACCAATTGTTAGGTCCCGAACTTGTTAGGTCCCAAAGTATTCTAATCCAATCTGTATATGTTAGGTCCCTAAGAGTTAGGTTCTAATCATAAACAGATTCGAGATTTGAAGTATCAAGAACCATGTTTAGGGATATGAAATGGGATATGGTGTTTCTCTTTCTTTCTCACTATGAGTGTGTGATTCTATTTTGTGTACCTTACATGTGTTTCACTCTTCTCTCCACTCGTGTTTACAATCATTCTCACAATTATATCACTCCTCTCATAGCCCCAAAATCCAGCTGTACCTGCAAGGAAAATCACCTTAGCCATCCTTAAGGAGGTTACAAGTAGTGCAATGGGAGTTTGCAAATCCCCATCCTTGTTAGATTCGTCAGATGAATCTGAGTTGTAATCTACAAGTTGCTACTTTCCCTTTTAGGGTTCCAGATTTGAACTCTGGGAAGGTAAAAAATGATCCAAAGAATTTAGCATAAAGATCAAAGTTTCCTTCTAATATCTGTGAAGACATTTCCTTGTGATTCATCAGGTAAATCTAAATCATTGTCAACAAGTTGCCGATCTGCACCTATGTCAAATCCACTATTTGCAGATGCATCCAGGGGATTTAAGCCTGGGGAGGTAGACACTGACCACTGACATATGGATATTGGATCAATATCCTCTCCTAACACCTGTAAAGGAAATTGGTCCATTAAAGAACCTTGAACAATCGAATCTAACCGTAAAATGGTCGAAACTCTTATTTCCGTCAACTCATCCTTTGTGTGTGTAACCTCTCCTTTTGCATCAAGAATTGTTTCTGTTCGAGGTGGTGACACTACATCGAATACCCTGGCCGACAGACGAATTTCAATAGACGCACCATGTTAAGAGGATGAATCTAGTAACTATTTTTGTGCCTTTTTAGCCATTACATCTTTTTGAGAAGATGTATGGGGGCTAGCAGTTGCCTCGGTTTAAATACTACTCATCTTAGTAGGAGACAGGGCTGTTGGGTTGACTTTAGAACCTTCCTTATGTGGTGCACGAAGGCACTTTCTCCCTCACGCTCATTCATACTTCATTTTAGTGGTAAGAGAGTGTTGGTTGGTTCTGTTTCTCTGTTTGTCTTTACAGTCTGGGATAGAAGTTGTGGTTTTTCAACCTCATGACTATCAAATGAGAGAAGACCATTGGAGGCTGATCCTACATTATTCAACATTAGCACGGAAAAGATAGAATGCACATGAATATATAATGAATGAAAATCATGCATTTAATCTTTTGAGAGAAATGATGTACAATAGTGATTTCAAAAAGATTTTAATGAAATAAGCAATCACCGCTGTAGAAAGAAATTTGATTTTTCTCTTAAAAACTGTCTGAGTACACGAGTCTGTTTTTATGCATAAAAAGATAAATAATCATATCTTTTAATATGAAAAAGACACAGACTCATGACCTAACAATATTAAGAAGTGAAATAAAGATTTTGTCTTTTAATATGAATGAGTTTTTGTAAAAGCATTGATCACTTAGGGTAAAGTCTAAGCAATTCTCATTCATGTCAAAAGCTCCATAATCTATCTTTATAAAATTATTACCAACAAAATTGTTTATTGATAAATAATCTTAATAAGAATGACTATGCTGCTGATTTCAAATTGTAGTGAATCTGTTAGATATAGCAACTCATATAAATTCAATAGAACTTAAAATCTCACAATTATCTGCAACAAGATATTAACAATATATCATTAACTGATACTTGTCATGTACTTTAGATATTAATATTTATGTTGCATCCTATTTTAAATATTAAAATAAGATATCAATGAATTAAATACCAATTATCTAGCAAATAGACATTAGCATTCAATTTCATATATCATACAATTGTTAACTTCTAACAACTGTAATATCTCAAACAATATTGGTTTGATAAATAAAGCAACATTAACCAGCATTGTCTTGTTTGCAATCTTAGAAAGATATTCTATGTTTCATATACTTTGATCCATTGAATATTGCATCTATATCAAAGTATTTAGGAATTTTCAAGTGAGTATGAAAATTATTCTAAGTGGACAATATATGGTTACTCTTAATAAAGCATGAAATACTGTAACCATAGTTGTACTTTAAGAAAGATTTTTACACTTTTTATATTAGTATAAATGATTGAGGATAATCATTGATCACTTAGATGAGTTCTAAGTAATGCCACAAATACTAATACTTCACAATTAGTTCATAGTTAAACTCTTAACTAAATATCATTAACTGATATAAGTCAAAAATGAGTACACAACTAATCATGCTAAAATCATGATTCTGATTTCAGTGAATTCTTGAGATGTAAACATTGCCAAATTCACTAAATCTAAATCTCATAATTAACTTATAACACATAAGTTACAATCAATATACTAGATATCAATTATTGACAGATTTAGTTATAATCAATCATGATGCTTATTTATTTTAAGTTATTTTGAATTATGGAGCAAATAAAATCATTGAATTGCTTCAATTTCCATAATCCAAACTACCTAAAATAAATACTAAATAAATAAATACTAAATATCTATGAGTTATATACTAGCACTAAAATATTTATAATTATCCTTGAATAATCACCAATAGGATATATGACTTATATACATGACAATCACTCTCCGGATAATTAGTAATTTTAGAAATACTTTTTAAGCATATAAAATATTGAGAGTTTTATACACAACTTAGAAAATACTTCAACTTTAAATATTAGTGATTTTAGAAATAAGCATTGATTACTTAGAACAAAAAAATTCTAAATAATATCACTAATACTAAAAGTATCACAATTATTCGTTATGATATAAATAACTATGCTGGATATTAATTTAATATAATTTAAATTATAAGACTAATATGGAATGGAATTGTCTACCATCATAATTTAAATCAATTAAAATAATATTCAAACTTAATACTATAATACTCAACTACCACAAATGTATATGACATTGTAATCATGATAATCCATATAGTAGCACTAAGTACGAGGTACTGGATTACTGATAAATTCACAAGTCCTTTATATATTGAAGATTTAATACTTGCGAACTTACATAAAGAATTACTTACAGATGGGATTTCCAACTAATATGCAATAAATTGTATCCCACACTTACAAACCGGACTTGAAAAATTAATTTTATCAAGTGATTTAGTAAACGTTTCTATAATTAACTCTTTGACTAAAAGACATGCTCTCAAAATAAATGATACCTGGTGTCAAGGTTTCTTGTCATTGAGTGTTCCACAGAGTTGTTGGATTTGAGTTTGTTTCTTATCATAACAAGAAATCAATCTTCTTTCACAAAGTTGACAGCTTCCTGAGATGCTTCTCCTGTCACTTAAGTTGACAGCTTCAGAGATGCTTCTCATGTCTTTCTTACAACCTGCGTAATCTATATCTATATAGCCAAACATGTTAGGTACAATATCTGTAGGGTACTTTACTCCCAGAGTTGATAGTCCCTTAAGATATCTAATAATCTTGTTAATAGCTATAAGATTGGATTCTCTAGGATCCACTTGGAATCTTGCACTTTGGCATCTTAAGAACATTACATGTTGTCTATTAGCATTTGAATAAAAGAGTGAGCTTGTCATACCTCTATAGCTTTTCATTGTTACCTGAGTTGCACTGAACAAGCTTAAGTGGCTTCTATTGGTAAGTAGTCTTGGCATGTTCAGAATCTTTCAAATTTTGCATCTTCAAAAGATCCTTAACTTACTTGTATTGACATCATTCTTTTGGTTTACTTGTGCTCCTAAAAGAATTGCAGCCTTTCCAACATGCTCCTCCATACCTACTCCGCATTTACTTAGCAAATAATCTTGCACAATTCTTTGTTAGTAGACCAACATATAATATTATCATTATATCACTACATATATATAACATTATGTTTGTGCCTAGTTATAAGAGATATGACGACTCTACTAGTTCATATTTAACTGTAACTTCAGTTAGAGTGCCATACCATGTCCTTGACGATTTCTTGAGTAGTATACTAGTTCATACCAACCTGAAGTGAGCCTGTGAAGAAGAGATATACATAGTCCAATAGATCTGCAATTGTAAAGTCCATGAACTGTTGTGCATTGACTTCCTTCTTTGATTCACCAACCAGAAGTGTACTTGTACACATCTATTAGAGTCCAATTCCAAGTTTGAATGTGCATCAGGTTCCTGATATTTTGTAATATCATCAAGTCTCATCACTGGTGCTTTCTGTCAGATACTGCTTCCAGATAATAACCTAGCATCCAGTTTGGCCTTGTCCCTTGTAACAATGCCATTGTCATCCAGTTTGACTTTTGGTTATCCTTGTACCAATTATAATATTGTCATTTGGTTTGGATACCAGCTTCCCTACAATCTACTTGCTGACTGATTGAGTTTACCTTGCTTTGAAATCACCCAATCAATCTGGATCTATCAGAGCTTCTGTAACTTTCTTAGTTTCTTCCTCAAATAGAAAACTAGAGACTTAATCATTCATACTCAGTAGCCTTGCTAATCATTACTTCATCATCTGGATCACTTAAGAACTAGAATATGGGAATAATATTGACATCAAACCCTTTGTCTCAGCAGATATGTTCTTTTAGTGTCCTCTTGATTTTTAATGTGGTGTTGTGTCTGACAAGTTGATCCTTCTATTGCTCCCCCTAAGATGTTACTGGGATTTCCTAAAAATCCTTAGCCTTATTGACTGGCTTCATTGAAGTAATGACTTGTGTAGATACACTGTCATTCCACTGCTTGGAAATGAATCATCAATACCATTAATTTCTCCTGCAACAGCTTGGAGCATGGATTTGTTGAACTGTACACTTAGACTTTCAATCATCTTTTGTTGATCAACCACAAATTCCCTGTAGGTTGTATACTCCACCGAGTAGCCATGGAAAATATCCTTACTAGTCTTAGCTGCAAATGCCAAGATCTTCAAAAAACTGAAAACATTTTAGTGTTTGCTTCTGTAGAACATTCTCTCTAAACACTTTTAGATTTTCCAGTATTTGCTTTTATTGGCCATTAACTCATTAGTGGTCTTCATGTATACATCCTGATCAAGGCTTGATCTTACTTGTTGTAAACTGTTTTGACTGCTCCAGCCCTTTGGTATTTAAAAAGTCTTGATTAGCTTGATATTTCCCTTGTAGCTTTAATCAAGTTCCGGTTCTTTCTTTGTACCACTTCATTCTGACACGGAGTTCTAGTGCTAAATATGTCTCATAATATTCTTGATGTTACAAATATTAATTAGAACTGCTTCTTGAATTCAGTCCCATTATCTGAACATAAGATCATTTCTTTTACAGTTTCTTCCAGCTTGATCTTCTTTGATGTGATCAATCACCATCTGTTATGTCTTGTCTTGAGAACGCACGAACTACAACTTTATTTATTAAGAGTAGTTATCCATCATTACTGAGGTATATCTTTACTTAGTTGTGATGTTATCTTTGACTCCTCTTTCTGACATGCCTCACATATTTTATCCTTCTGAATTCCAGATGAGGCAGTCTTCTCACTAATCCCTTTTTACAAGAGAGTTCCTTGTGTTGATGTTCAAGGGTGAGAGCTTCTAATGCCATACATAAACTTTTGTCAGATGAAGCTTTACAATAGAAACCATTGACTTCACCTTTCCTGAGATTCTAGTCTAGCCACGAGCATTTCCTTTCCTTACTCTAACAAGAGCAAGCTTCTCAACCTTCCTACTTGAGATGAAACACCAATCCTTCATTGAATTGACATTTTGTCCTTTGATGCAGAACTGTCTGATAAGAGGATTTGTACCTTAATTCTTCAGCAAGAAAGATGTTTCAATTGTTATCAGTGACTCCAATGATTAGTTGTTATTAGTGATAGCAATTGTTGAATCTATGATGACATCCCTTTATATGTATAGCTTGTCCCGTGATGAAAATCTTTGTTGTCATCTCCAAAGATTATTGATGGAATAGCTTTTGTTGATCACATTCGATTGTGAGGCTCTTTCTTTGATCATTTGCCTTGAGTATGAATTACCAATAATACATATGAATTAAGTAACCTGTTATGTCCAGCACTCACAAATGGATTAACATTTCTTGGTACCCAACTTATCAGTTTGTGTGATATCCCATATTTTCAGATATTATTATTATTATTATTTAAAATTGTTTATGTGATTTTTATGTGAATTTTAGTGAATTATCTGGTAATTGGAGTTGATGTTTTGGATGTTTATTTGTAATATTCTTTGAGTATTCTAATTTTTATATGTCCAGAATAAAGTATAGATAATATTGGTATTTTTCTGGTAATTTATAAGTTGTTATATAATTTTATAAAGAATTTATAGATTTAATAATTATTTCTTGAGTAGTTATAAAACTATTTCATAAAACTGGGAATCATTCAACTTCAACCTTTTTTGCATTTTTATAACCCGAAACTCTTCGGAAAACTCCTTCCTAACCTAATTTGATTATTTTGAACATTTTTTGTGTTTTGACTTTTTCGATCCGGAGTACGGTTTGACCCGTGCGGATCCCGTCGCAAAATTTTCGATACGATAATCATTTTTATAGATTGATAAAACCTGTATTCTAGAGAGACGGGATAGTTTTACATTATTTTCTCGTGGAGTGTTTTATAAGAAGTCTGGTTCTGACGATTATCCAAAACTAGTATCAAGATGTACCATTTTTGTAATTACTTAGCGGCTAAGTAATCTATTTTCGGATCCGATATGATCCAATGGGATACTCTTTACGTGTTTAAAATACGTTTATATGAAATTATACGTAATATGGATGTGTGTTAAAGTGTGTTTTTATCGAGTTACTCGTTTTATCTCATTTTGTTGGTGTTTGTATATATTATATATGTTTTTGGGGTTTATTATGAATTTAGAAAGTATTTCGGTGTTACAAAAATGATTGGACCGGAACCTGACCGGGAGGTTAACGTCCGCAAAATTTGTATTTTCATTTTTTTACAAAACCAAAGATTAGTCGAATATTCTCAATTTTTGTATTTTTCGAATATTCGAGATGTTGGGAAAATTTTAGTATACATTTTGTATTTAATTAAAAATAATATTTTTTAAAATTATTCCTCGTTAAATATCATTTCGGGGCCAGTGATTTTAAATTACGAGAACCAAACATCGATTTGTGATTTATCGGGTACAAAATCTTTTTAGTATAAATACTAAATTTTGATTTTTCTATTTTGAAAAATATCATAATATTTTAGATAATTATAAAAAATTGGATAATGTTCTTGGGGGTGAGTAATTCGTTCATGATTTTAATCCTTAGAAAACTGGAGATTTGCAAGTCCGTTCTTGATGTTCTAATAATCAAAACGAAACCTTTTTCATCCTCTTTCTATTGATACCAACATCTCTGCCTATGATGCGGATCATTCGAGTTGATCAGGATAAGGCGTTGGATAAAGAGTGCGATGGAATGGTATTGGATATCTGGCTTCTAGCAATCGCATGAGTAGCATATCAGTAAAGTGTTGAAAAGAAAGACAGTGATATTTTGAGACAGAATGTCAGGATAGATGTGTCATTACGAGTGTGACTAACTGCTAAATCTCAAAGTGGAGATTAGTTTGCGCTGTTTAGAGGCATAATTCAAGAAAGTAATGAAGAAGCTTTTGGAAGATGGTTGGTCCAGGGTTTGCGAAACTAGAGTAAGTTCTATCGTATAAAGTTGTGTTTATATATGTATTAGTTATGTTATTAAATCATTGATCTAGTATACTTCTTTTCGAAGTTATACTAGTGGGTTAAGTTTTGAGTTTGGGAATTTTTTGAAAAGAGTTTTTTTTAAGAAAGCGAAAAATTTCTTTGTGGAATTTGGAATTCTTGTTTCTAGAACTGTAACCTGAAAAGATCATGGATTAGTTTGGGGTCGCATATACTATATTTGATTTTCTGGCATTATTTATCGATTAATCAGGTTATCTTGGATTGAGGTTGCATAGTGACGACTAAATCTACAGACCCCGGATTTGGCGGAGTTACAGGTTGGTATCAGAGCTGAGGTTATAGTAAACTAGAAACAAGAGTGCGTAGGAGTGTTTATAGTTACATAAGGATGCTTGAACTCATATCGAGTTCCTATTGGACTATTGGATATAGTATCAACGTGTAAGCTAAGATAGGCGCACTCGTTTGAGACGGTTGTGTTGAGCTGGACAAAACTCATGTCAGATGCAAAATTTTATTATGGAATCTTCCTAGGCCACTACGATTCGACGACAACAAATATTATCGATATCCTTGGAACGTGAAGAAGTGTCTAGAATTGGATGACGAGTCAACGGAAGAGTTCAAATAGAAGATAAGTATTAAGACCTTGGCAATACCTTCTCTTTCTATAACTTCTTTTGACCTCTCTCAAAAAGAGGTATATGTTAGAGGATGTATTCCCTAACACTCAATTAGTCATTTTATGCCAGAATCTTGTTTTCTAGATTTCATTTCCTCCAGAAATATTAACTTTGAAATCTTTTCAGTTTTGAACCAAGGATTGCCCTAAAAAGTCATTTATCAGAAATCCTTAATTATTCTTTTGATTTTGAATTCATTTCATATTCTTTTATTCTGACTGAGATGAATAACCCTAACAATAGGGGACACAAGGTATACATGTCCGTGTGATAGGAGTTGGATGGGACGCCATCACCTGTGTGTTTTGTGACTACAAGAAGGTTAACAACCTTTAGTAGTGTCTTAATTTGGACACGCAATACCAAGTTTATTTGATCATATTGATCTCTCAGCGATTCTTTCATTTCAACAATATTTTCTCAAAAATTCAGATTTGGTAACCACAATGGTGGGACACCTGTTATGATATGGAATTTATTTCTTTTTAGAACTCCATGATTTTAGCATCTCAAATATTCGAAGGTATGCCAATCAAGTTAAGCTGAGTTATCCTGGCCAAGTCAAAGTAAGGTTATGTGATGGGATTACCAATAGCGACAGTGGATTGCAATGCGATTAAAATATCAGTGGCTTACAACGAATTCAGTTTGTTTCTTTATTTCTCTCTCTAACTCTCTCTCTCTCTTTTTATTTCTCTTTATCTTCCTCTCTATTCTTTTTTTCTCTCTATCTGTAAAAGTGATCTATTGAGGAATTGGTCAAATGGTATGGGAATAAATAATTGATTCTATTAGATATAACGATGGTGCGGAGTGAAGCTCCTGTGATAATGGCGTGGTATAAGGAATTTCAGTGTTATTTGAAATTTTGAGAAAAGTTACGTATGCAAGACTGGAAAGTTGGTAAGAAGACATTAGTGCTTTCTTCTGCTGATTCCGAGGACGGAATCCTTATAAGGGGGTAGATTGTGATATCCCATATTTTCAGATATTATTATTATTTAAAATTATTTATGTGATTTTTATGTGAATTTTAGTGAATTATCTGGTAATTGGAGTTGATGTTTTGGATGTTTATATGTGATATTCTTTGAGTATTCTAATTTTTATATATAGATAATTTTGGTATTTTTCTGGTAATTTATAAGTTGTTATATAATTTTATAAATAATTTATAGATTTAATAATTATTTCTTGAGTAGTTATAAAACTATTTTATAAAACTAGGAATCGTTCAACATCAACCGTATTTGCATTTTTACAACCCGGTACTCTTCGAAAAACTCCTTCCTAACCTAATTTGATTATTCTGAACATTTTTCGTATTTTGATTTTTTGATCCGGAGTACGGTTTGACCCGTGCGGATCCCGTCGTAAAATTTTCGATATGATAATCATTTTTATTGATCAATAAAACCGTATTCTAGAGAGATGGTATATTTTTTATATTATTTTCTCGTGGGGTGTTTTATAAGAAGTCCGGTTTTGACTATTATCCAAAACTGGTATTGTTATTCCCTAACAACACAACAAGAATTATAGAAGGGGGGGGGGGTTGAATGTAATTTTGGCTTCTTTTGAGATTTTAAAAATGTTCTAACTTAATATAGGTAACAGTGTTTGATTTGCTGTAATGCGGAATGAATGAATAATAGAAATCAAAACACTAAGTAAAAAAACACAAGCTTTAAAACTTTCTGGTGGATTTGAAAGTATCCGCCAATATATATATATATATATATATATATATATATATATATATCAGATTGAGAACTCTGTGATGCTTTGAATAGCACACAGCTGCTTTACAAGTGAACAAACAAACTACACAGAAATTCTTAACAAGTATAGCTTTATCTATCTCTCTGAAAAATGTGCTTGCTTAATGGATTGTTCTACTTGCTACACTTGATTTATATATCACCAAGTTACATGACAATAAGACAAGATAATAAAACAAAATGAATCTAGTCTAATATCATGGTGCAACATTACTCTATCGAGCATCTTTGAATATCTTCACATTTGCATGGAATGGTAATGCTTCTTTATTCTCAAAATCCTGCTTAACAGGCTGCCATATTCCTTTTGCAAACACCCGACGCATGTGACTGTGTTGTCACTATTAACAGCTATTTTGAATATGATCATCCGTCGGGATTATGTTGAACACCCGTCGGGAATATGTTGATCATCCGTCGGGAGCCTTGTAGATCATCCGTCGGGAGTCTATCTGTCACTTGACTCCATTTCACTTATATAGAATTACAAGATATCTCATATTTATAATTAGCCAACCTATTCTGCATATCAATCTAGTAGTCAACATGACTTAGAGAATGCTACAGAATTTACTAGACTAAAACATGTTGTTTGCAGAAATGTGCTACAGTACTTATTTGTTACATAAGCTACACTCTCGTTGGATGTCAAATTGTCATCTGTCAGGACTATAAAGTTCATCCGTCGGGACTATATTAGAACATCCGTCGAGAGCTACAAAATTCACTAAGTTAAATCTACTAAGGTGTTTTGTTTAACTTATCATCAAGTTCACAACATATTCCTAACAATCTCCCCCAATTTATGTTTACTGGAATTGTAGCCAAAAATTAAGACAAACTTGATGATAACAAAACACCTTAAATGTATAGATTAAAATATAGTAGATAAAACTGATAAGTGCTACAAATTTATTGAAATTGAACAAAGTAAAAGTGTACAAAGAGTTCTCACAATCATTATCAAGGTGCTCCTCTAGTCTAAGCAGATGATTTCTATTTCCTTGATTGTCTGGATTTCTTCCCAAGCTTCCTATTATTTTCCTCTATTTGATTTTGGAGCTGCCTGTGGAATTCAAGTTCTTCAGCATCTGACAGATCCAGCTTTTCTTGCATTTCCAATAGAGTCTCATTGTTAGAGATACTCAATTGGTCATCCAGTCTGAAGAATCTTCTAACACCCTTGTCATCCATGAATTCCATCAGCCAATAAGGCCTCAAATGTACTATATTTCATGTGAAGGGAATTGATAGAGTTTTTCGGAGTGCATCTTTGGCTCTATTACTCCTTAGATCTTCTATCTTCTTTAGGACCAATTTCCTTGCAGTTACATTAAAACCAAAGTTTTTCTTGAAGGATGAGAAGACCTTTATCAGTACAGATTGGCATTCTTGAAGAATCCTATGAAGAGGCCATGTGATCTCTTTCCCTCCCTTGTACTTAAACACTAGTCTTTCAGGAAGATATCCGTGAGCATCAATTCCTCTTACCTCTTCCAATTCATTCAAGTAGAGATTTATATATGAAAATTCCTTGATGTTACAAATATAGAGTAGATATCCCTTGTTGACAGTTGGTTGAGTTTTGGCTAAGGCTTTGGTTCTGAGAGTCACAGACTTGACCTTCTTGGTTGCTCTTATCTTTGTTTTCTTTGGCTTGTTGAAGATAGGTAAATTGAGTTCAGGAATTGGCAAACTTTCCCAGTCTATTGGCTCATCCTTATAAATTATAGGCTCACCATGAAAATTCTTTGTTGGATCCACCTTGAATTCCTCATGTACCACTGAGGGCTTGGATGTTTGAGTTGAAGTTGTAGACTATTTGGGAATGTAGTCTTCCATTTCCTCCTCACTGAAGTCCAATTTTCTTTTGTAATGAAGCTTGTATCTGAATTTTCTTTTCTGTTGAGGTTCATTTTGCATTTTCTAATCTTGAGCTTCAGGAATCATAAGTGGTTTCTTAGAAATCTCAGTTGTAGTTTTCACAACTTGAAGTTTGGCCAAGATAGTAGCTTGCTTCTTCTTTTGTTTGAGCTTTTTAGCATCTAAGGCAGCCTGCTTCTTTTCTTGCTTAATTCTTTCCTTTTCTTCCTTCTTGGCTTCTACAAACTGAGGGTGTCCAGCCACCACACAGATTTCCTTACCATTCTTATAGATCTTAGCAATTCTTCTTTTCAACACTGAATCAGTTGGATCTTTGAAGAATGGAATTGACCTTGACAACAACTTCTTTTCATCTGGCCTTGGTGTCTCAAACATAAGATCCACGGGATTTTCGTCTGAGAACTTTGGATAGTTCTTTTTAGGCTTCAAAACCAGATTGGCCTTTGGAGACTTGATGCATGAAGTTTGGCCCTTTTCCAATCTACCTAGACTCATTTTATTCACAGAGATTTGTTTGACTTGTGAGTAGTGATGAAAGATCTTGGCTGGTTTCTGTATCTGACCAAATTTCTTCTGAATTTCTTCATCTATTTTCTTCCACTTGTCATCCAATTCCTTCTCAACAGCTGCAACATCAAGCATCTTGAGATTTGTCTTTGAATCAAGCTTAGCAGCTGCTATTTGGATTAGATTAATGTTATCTAATACTGGTGTGTTTGGTAATGTAATTTCTGGAACTATTACTTGGCTGATTTGAACATTTAACACATGATCCCCCTCACTGGTTTTCCCTCCTTGACTAACTGGGATGATTGAATCTTTCTCTCCATTTTTGTTATCATCAAGTAGAGTGGATGTAGAAGTTTGTGCAGCCACCATCTTTTGAAGCAACTGAGTTTGCTGTGTTTGATGTAGATGAATAGCTGTGAGAGAGGCTTATACTGCTTTCAGTCTTGTGTCCAAGGAATCCACTTTAGTTGCAATGTTAGAATTCTTCCTCAACTGTCTGTTGATGTCAAACACTGTTGTATCTGGAAATTTAGCATCCAATCTTTCATAGACATCCTTCTTGACTTGGTCAATCTCTGTTTTGATTGAAGTGACATCTTGATTGTGTTGAAGAGCTTGTATTTGGTGTAGTTGTAGAGAGTTGAGGTGTGCTTGTAGAAGCTTCTTGGTGCTAGTATTAGTAGTGGCTTGAAGAGCAGTGTATGACTATTGAATGATATGAAAATGAGTTGTCTTGAAATGTTTCTCATCACACTCTTTAGAAAACACCCAAGGTGGAATGTTTGATCTAGAGCTAGGGCCTGCTGTTAGATATATTTGAGATGTCATGTCTAATATGTTTCATGTTTAGTTGTTCAGATCTTAACAAACAGGACATATCAGGACTTACTGAAATCAAGACTTACTGGAAGTCAGAACTTAATATCAGAACTTAAGGTCATATCAGAACTTAAGTGCGGGAGGACTTTCATATAAGGAAAGAAGCTGATTTACAGTAGAAGATCAAGACTAAAACAAAAGAAGATATGCATAGAAAGAGTTAGAAGACTGGAAGACTTGTAGAAGATATCTGATTGATATATTTTAGGAGACAAAATTATATTCCATATCAATTAGAAGTTATCTTGTAACTGTGTACTATATAAACACATATTTAGGTTTACACTATATGTGTTATCATTATCGAGAAGATTATACATTGTAACCTAGCAGCTCTTAGTGATATTTGTTCATCACTGAGAGAGAACAGTTCCATTGTAACAGAGTTTATCATATTGAATATATTTGTTTACTGTTACTTGTGTTCAAAATCAATTTTATTGTAGTAACACCGTATTCAACCCCCTTCTATAGTGTTGTCTGACCTAACAATTGGTAAGAGCTTATTTGTTAACACACATACAGTAAAGATCCAAAAAATCATGTCTGAAGAAGCACAATCTCCAACTAAGCCCACCAAAACTGAAGAAACTCAAAAGACTCAAACCCACAGTCGATATGAGACTATTAGGGTTCCCATACTGAGACCTTCTGAGTATCCCATGTGGAAAGTGAAGATGGCTATATTTCTGGAAGCTACAGATCCAGAATACCTTGACAGAATTAATGAAGGACCACATAAGCCTACTAAGCTCTCTGTTGTAGTTGCTGATCAACCAGCAAAGACCATACCAAAGGAGAAAGGTAAGTACACAGCTGAAGACATCTCATCTATTGCCAAGGATGCAAAGGTAAGGCATTTGCTGCATAGTGCCATTGATAATGTCATGTCAAATAGGGTAATACATTGCAAGACTACAAAGGAGATATGGGATGATTTGGAGATAAGATGCCAGGGAACTGATGCAATCAAGAAGAATAGGAGGACTATACTCGCTCAAGAGTATGAGCACTTTGACTCAAAAGCTGATGAGTCTTTAACTGACTTATATGACAGATTTGTCAAACTCTTGAATAATCTGTCACTGGTGGACAAGGAATATGATCTTGAAGATTCAAATCTAAAATTCCTTTTAGCTCTTCCTGAAAATTGGGATTTGAAGTCTACTACCATAAGAGACAACTATGACCTTACTGAAACTACTCTTGATAAAATTTATGGTATGCTCAAGACTTATGAACTTGAGATGGATCAAAGGAGCAAGAGGTTTGGAAGAAAGTCAAGGACAGTTTCTCTTAAGGCTGAGGATGAATCTCCTAATATGGCTGCCTCAAAAAGGGGCAAAGGAAAGGCTCTCATCATAAAGTCTGATTCAGAGTTATCATATTTTGATGATTCAGAAACTAAAAGTTTACCTGAGATAGATGCTAATAAAGAGATGATGAAATTGTGTGCTCTTATGGTGAAAGGTATCACAAAGATAGCCTACAGGAAATTCAGAAAAGGCAAGAAGTTTTTTAGGAAAAGTGTAAGTTCTGATAAGAAAGGGTTCAGAAAGTCTGAAGACAAGGGAGGAAAGTCTAACAGAGGAGACAACTCAAATGTCAAATGCTACAATTATGGTGAAAGAGGCCATATATCTCCTGATTGCAAGAAAGGAAAAAGTGACAAAGGCAAGGGACTTGTCACAAAGAAGAAAAGCTGGACAGACACTTCAGATTCTGAATATGAGGTGAACTATGCCCTGATGGCAAATGCTGATAGCAGTCCTGAAACTGCTAAATTGAAGGTACCTCAAATAACTTATGCTTTTCATACTGATGGTATTACTGAGTTGAGATTATATCTTAAAACCATGTTCATTAGTTATAGAGATCAAAATTTAACATGTGAAAGATTAACATCTGAAAATTCTGCTTATAAAAAGAGAAATGATTATTTAGAAAAGGAGTTAGTTTTTCTTCATCAAACTAAGAAAGAAAAAGATGATGCTTTATATGCTAGAGATGAAGTGTTAAAATTGAATAAATCTCTAAAAGCTGACTTAGAAAAGGAAAGAGAGATTATCAGAACTTGGACTAACTCTGGCAGAACAACTCAGAATCTATTAAGTAGTGGAAACTGGAAAGAGGGCTTAGGTTATGGAGATAATAAAAGTGAAAAAGTAACTGAACAAATTGAGCCAATTGTTGTTAAACAGACTGCTAAGCCAAAGGTAAATCCTGTTAAGTTTGTAGCAAAAACTGTAAAGTCTGATTCTGAAAAGATGAAAGACTCTGTGACAGAAGTCAAAGATAAGTCAACTTCTGTAAATTAAAATAGGATATACCAGCTAAAGTCAACATAGGCCTAATGACTAAGAAGCAGCTTAAGTATAAGCTAAAAGAGAATAGGAATATCAACAAGGTAAAGGAAGCCAGGAAAAATAGGAATAGAAAGGAAGGTGTGAATAAAAGCAATAATTATATGCCTGTTCCTAATGCTCCTAGAAAGAAATGTTATAACTGTGGAAACTCTAATCATCTTGCTTCTTTTTGCAGGAAGAATAAAGATATAAACTCTTTACCTCCTAGATTAGGAGTTAAGAGTTAGTCTGTTAGGTTTAAACTATAAAATCCTTGTTTTCATTGTGGTAGTTTATGGCATTCCATTTATACTTGTAAGGAATATCATAGTCTGTACTATGATTATTATCAAATAAAACCTTCTTTAAAGAAAGTTACTTTAATTCCTTCTAGTGTAAAGTCTGATGCAAAGTCTGATATAAAATCTGATAAACACAATGTTAGCATAAACTCTAAAATTAATTCCGCTGCAAATGCTAAAAAACTTAAAAAGGCCAAAGGATCCAAGCAAGTCTGGGTCCTTAAAACTAACCAATAGTGGTCTTTGTGATTGCAGGGCAACATGAAAGATATCCTAGTTCTGGACAGTGGATGTTCAGGACATATGACTGGAAATAAAGCCCTGCTATCAGACTTTGTGGAGAAAGCTGGCCCAGGAGTTTCTTATGGAGATGGCAACATGGGAAAAACTCTGGGATATGGCAATATCAATATTGGGAATGTTATCATTGAAACAGTAGCTCTTGTCTCAGGACTTAAACACAATCTGCTAAGTGTGAGTCAAATCTGTGACAGAGGTTATCATGTGGATTTCTTTGAAGAACACTGTGAAGTTATAAGTAATTTTGCAGGTAAAGTTGTTCTGAAAGGTTACAGGCATGGTAACATTTATGAATTCAGACTTTCAACAAGTTCTGTTGGTTCTGCAATCTGTCTGTTAGTAGAGCATTAATTGAAGAAAGCTGGAATTGGCACACAAGACTCTCTCATTTAAATTTCAACAACATAAATGAGCTTGTAAAGAAAGATCTTGTGAGAGGACTGCCAAAATTAGTATTTGCTCCTGATGGCCTTTGTGATTCATGTCAAAAGGCAAAACAAAGAAAATCTTCATTCAAGAGCAAAACTGAATCATCAATTCTTGAGCCTTATCACCTACTGCATGTTGATCTATTTGGTCCAGTCAATGTCATGTCTATTGCAAAGAAGAAATATTCTATGGTTATAGTGGATGAGTTCATAAGATACACTTGGGTGTTTTTCTTGCACAAGAAGAACGAAACTGCATCTACTCTAACTGATCATGTCAGATAGCTGGATAAGTTGGTCAAAGATTCTGTTAAAATTATAAGAAGTGATAATGGCACTGAGTTCAAGAATTCAATCATGGAAGAGTTCTGCAAAGAGCATGGAATCAAACAGGAATTTTCTGCACCTGTAACTCCACAGCAAAATAGAGTTATAGAAAGAAAGAACAGGACTCTCATTGAAGCTGCACGAACTATGATTAATGAAGCAAAGCTACCAACCTACTTTTGGGCTGAAGTTGTGCATACTGCTTATTTTACACAGAATGCTATACTCATAAACAAGCATGGAAAAACACCATATGAGATGGTGAAGAAAAAAAATCCAAATCTGAAATACTTTCATGTATTTGGTTGTAAGTGTTTTTTTCTTAAGACTCATCCTGAATAGCTGTCAAAATTTGATCTAAAAGCTGATGAAGGAATTTTTGTTGGATATCCACTTTCCACAAAAGCCTTCAGAGTCTACAATTTAAGAACAAGGGTTGTCATGGAATCTAACAATATATCTTTTGATGATAAGAAGATTACTGGACTTGAAGATTTCAATGATCATGATCAACTGAGATTTGAAAATGAAGATTTAAATTCTGATTCTGTAAATTCGGATGACTTAAACTCTGATCCTGTAAGTTCTGACGGGTTAAGTTCTGATGTCATTAAAACTGTGGTAACAACTCCAAAGGAAAATGCACCTGTCCAGGGGGAGCAAGCTGAAGATCCTACCATAACTCAAGACTCTAAAATGCATCAGAATTTATCACTGGCTCTTCAAGTTCTGATTCATCAAGTTCTGATGAGCCAAGTTCTGATAATTCTGGAAACTCTGATACTTCAAATCCTGATGGATCCAACTCAAATTCTGAAGTGTCAGAGAGCATAACTACAGGGGGGGCATCATAAAATGCTGATGGAGACAACATGGATCATGGGGGAGGATCCAGTTCTAGAGAACAACTTCCATCTGCAAGGAAGTGGACTAAATCACATACACCTAACTTAATAATTGGAGATCCTGAAGCAGGTGTCAGAACTAGAACTGCAACATCAAATGAATGTCTCTATCATTCTTTTCTATCTCATACTGAACCAAAGAAAGTGGAAGAAGCTCTTTAAGATGTTGATTGGGTGCAAGCAATGCAGGAAGAGTTAAATGAATTGGAAAGAAATAAAGTCTGGACCCTAGTGCCAAGACCAAAGAACAGATCAGTTATTGGCATAAAGTGGGTGTTCAGAAACAAAACTGATAGTGATGGCATAATTATAAGGAACAAAGCAAGGCCGGTTGCTAAAGGCTACTCTCAACAGGAGGGTATTGATTATGATGAAACATTTGCATCAGTTACTAGATTGGAAGCCATAAGAATCTTTTTGGCTTATGCTGCTCACAAAAAGATTAAAGTCTTTCAAATGGATGTGAAAAGTGCTTTTCTCAATGGAGAATTAGAAGAAGAGGTATATGTTAAACAACCTCCAGGCTTTGTAGATCCAAAATTTCCAAATCATGTCTACAGGCTTGACAAAGCACTTTATGGCCTTAAGCAAGCTCTAAGAGCATGGTATGAGACTTTAGCTCAATTCTTTCTGGAAAGTGGATTTCACAGAGGTACAATTGATAAAACACTGTTCTACCTCAACCATGGAAAGGACTTACTTTTGGTACAGATATATGTTGATGATATCATATTTGGTTCTACAAATGTCAAACTCTATGAAAGGTTTGCAAAGCTAATGCAGTTAAGATATGAAATGAGTATGATGGGAGAACTTAGCTATTTTCTAGGACTTCAAGTCAAGCAAAATGAAGAAGGTACTTTTATCTGTCAATCTAAGTACACCAGAAATTTACTCAAGAAATTTGGAATGCAAGATTGTTCAACTGCATTCACTCCCATTGCCACTGCAACCAAGTTAGATAAAGATACTGGAGCAACAGTAGATATTACTAACTACAGAGGTATGATTTGCTCATTACTCTATTTAACTGCAAGTAGACTTGATATTATGTATGCTACCTGTCTTTGTGCAATATTTCAGGCTGATCCAAGAGAACCTCATCTAATAGCTGTGAAAAGAATTTTCAAGTACCTCAAGGGTACAACAGATCTAGGATTGTGGTATCCTAGAGAATCAAATTTTAAGCTAATAGGTTACTCAGATGCAGATTTTGCAGGATGCAAAATAGACAGGAAAAGCACTAGTGGAAGCTGCCAATTTCTTGGAGGCAGATTGGTTTCTTGGTTTAGCAAGAAATAGAAATCAATTTCCACATCAACTGCAGAAGCAGAATATATTGTTGCAGGAAGCTGTTGTGCACAGTTTCTTTGGATGAAGAATTAGTAACTGGACTATGGGTTAGAATTTTCTAAAATACCTATCTATTGTGATAATCAAAGTGCTATTGCTATGATAGGTAATCCAGTTCAACACTCAATGACAAAGCACATCAGCATTAGGTACCATTTCATAAGGGAACATGTGATGGAAGGTACAGTGGAATTGCATTTTGTTCCAACAGATCAACAACTAGCAGATATCTTCACAAAACCACTATGTGAAGCTACTTTTACAAGACTGGTAAATGAACTTGGAATGGTTTCAGGTTCTTTCTCAAAATCTGCTTAGTTTTTGTTCTCATGCATCAGACTTTATGATCAGTGTTTACAGATTGTCTTATCTCTATGTAATATGTGCTTAAATTATAATATATTAAATACTGATTGTTATTTGATGTGATTCTATATACTATGATAGTGTTTTGAATATTCTGTGACTATTCAATCCAATGAGGATTACTGTGTTAGATGCTGACCTAATAGTCTTTAACATACTAGCAATCCCATGTTTGAATTAGTTGTTTATGTGGAAATTTATTAACACAAGCAAATTCTGATTTTGAGCTTAGTCAAATTTACTTTGTGTAACTTATTACTAAGTCACAAACTAGATTCTTGCTTCTCATCTGTAAAATTCCGATGTCAGTAAATCTTAAGGATGAACTAAATGCTGGATAAGCCTCACTTATCTAAGAAAAGAAAAGAAAAGAAAATTAAGGTCAGGTACTCCTTTGAGATTTAGAGTAAATATGTGGACGGGAAGACCCAAGTGCATTGCTGGTATTAAGTTATATGCATTAGAAAAACAAATAATTTTTTCTTGGTGACTTTTCACATTCTCTGATTACTGGAGAAATACTCTAATAATAGCATAAATTCTGATAGCAGTTGTGACTCATTTACACTGAGAAGCCACTGTGAAAAAGAATTCTAAAAGATGCATAAAATGAGCACAAACAGTTAAGGTGGACTCATGCATAAATTTATCCTATAATAGACTTCATTATTGATGACAAATTTTAAGCACTTTTCCTTAGTTATGCCTTATTTCTAAGATGTACTGAAGTATATCAGACTTTAATCTTTATCTGATATTTTTCTAATGCATACACTCTCACTCCATATGAATGATGAAAATTATTGTGGTGATTAAGTTGTTTTTGACAAACAGTTAAGTGTTATTTGCATAAATTCTGATGACAAGTTCTGATGATTAAACTCTGCAGAAACAAGTCAGTATTTGTATGAAGAATCACAGATACAAATATTCACTTTTTGAGTACAGAAGCCATGTTCTGATGACTGTTGAAATCTGATAAAAGTCAAGTTATAATATTAAATCCTGATGAAATCTCTGATGCTTACGTGGCATTAGTCTTTACTTGACTTATTTGTGGTAAATACTGAAATGGTCATATTTAATCAGAATATAATTTGGTGAGATAAAAATAATCATAATCATTTGGGTTAGTGGTAAACGTGTTTGTCTTGAAAAACTGCATGTGCACGTTAATTTTTGCTTATTTCTTGTGCCCACTAACTCTGCTTTAACTATTTACTGGCTGACAGGTGTACAAGTGTCTGTTTTACTTCTAAAAAGGGATTGTTGAGTGGAGAGAGTATATATATGGGAGTTAAAAGATTTTCTAATCTTTCACCTACTTTTCTATTCTTAATCTCTCTTATTCTCTCTCTCTCTCTAATATTCTCTGAAGTTTTTTTTTCATACAGGACTTTTATCAAACACCTTGTGCACAATATATTTTCTCACTTATTTCTTACAGAAATGGCACCAAAAGACATAGTTTTCAATGGAGCTAAGTTTGTCCCCGCCAATTACTTGGCTATTCTTAGCAAGAGTGAAGCCCCATCAGATCTTCATTTTGTTCAGGACTTTCTCACTAACTCTGAGATAGGTTATGCACTGACCCAACCAGACACATTCTCAGGAACTTAAGTGCTGGAGTTCTGGAGGTCAGGCATGCATGATGATGGTGGTGCATGATAGGTCACACACACTGTAGAAGGGGGTTGAATTTAGTGTATAATACAATCAAATCGAATTAAGAACACAAGTATGTAACAAAGAATAATCTTATTAATAAAACAATATTGCAATGGAACCGTTCTCTCTCAGTGATGAACAAATATCACGAGAGCTTCTAGGGTTACAATGAATAATATTCTCGATAATGATAACACTTCTAGTGTAAACCCTATGCTGTGTTTATATACCACACAGTTATAAGATAAACTCTAATTGATATCGAATATAATTCTGTATCCTAACATATATCAATTAGTTATCTTTTCCTCCAAGTCTTCTATTCCTCATAGAATTCTTCTCCATACATATCTCTTCTTGTGTTAGTCTTAATCTTCTTTTCCCTTCAATCAACCGCCTTCCTTATCTGAAAGTCTTCTTAAGTCCTGATATTATCTCCTGATGAATATCTTCTGATATCTTAAGTTCTGATAACTTAAGTTCTGATATCTTAAGTTCTGACTTCAGTATAAGTATTGATTTCTAGTTAAGTCCTGATTTGTCTAGTTAGTCAAGATCTGAAAACTAAACACAAATTATTATTAGACATGACATCACAAATATATCTAACAATCTCCCCCAACTTGTAAATTAGCATAATATACAAGTTCAATAGATATTTGATGATGTCAAAAACATTAAGTACAAATGCATATGAGAATTTGACTAGATAACTACAACTCACAGTCCTTGTAGCTTTTACCATCCTTAAAGTCTGATATCAGCTTTAGCATGTATATCCTTCAAAATTTAATAGTTGTGATCCTTGACTTGGCTTCAGTGTTTGATCTCTTGAATGTCAGGAGTTGTTCTGAGATAGTTCTTTAGAAGAGTTCTCTCAGCATATTCAAGTTCATTTATCATCCTCCTTTTAGCATCTTTAAGTTCAACTGTATCTTCTCCTGTCTGAAAGATAGCAGCCCTGAGATCATTAATCTTTGCTTTCCTTATTTCCTGATCCAATCTGATCAGATAAGCTTTGTCAGACTCCAGATTAAATTCAACAACCTTAATACCCAGAAAAGTAGTGATCTTGGCGGTATTGGGCTTTATCTCAACTAATTCACCAATGTGAGCTCTGTACTTTGGATGGTATGATCTGTCAGACTTTACAGAATAAAGTTTCTTCTGCCTTGGAATATCAGATTTTAAGTAACTGGAAGCACCATCTGTTGACATGTTCTTCACTTGAAGTAGAAATAAAACATGTTGCAGTTCTTCATAATACTTCAACTGAATTGCATTCTTTCTTATCTGGAATACTCTCCCATCTGTCATAAAATAAAGCATTATGTCTTCTTTCAGCTTGGAGTTGTAAACCATCTGTACAGACTCTAATTGATTTAGTCTTTCTGGAGTTGTCCCTACTCCTGGTTCAGAAAGAGATGTAGGATCTTAGGTAGAGTTGTTTACTCTTTTCTCATCAGCATTACCCAATCCTGTTTTATCTCTAGCTTCCTTCCCTTGGAGCAATCTACCATTAAAAACATTTGTTGAAGCCTTCATAGGTTGAGCAGATTTTTGAGCTTTAGTAAATCCAGGTAGTAGAACTTTTGAAGGTTTAACATGAGCAATGTCAGAGGTTTCCTTTTCTTCTGATGTCAAGACAACTTGAGCTCTGTCATAGGTTGCTTGAATATTCCTTTTCTCTTTCAAAATCAGAGTTGTATCTTCATCAGATTTTACTTCCAGATCTATGGTTGGCATATATATCTTTACAGGTTCATCAACTTTTGCCTTACCCTTGAATCTAGGATCAACTTCCACATATGATTTGGACTTGGCCTTAGATGCCTCAGTATTTGTCCTCTCTTTGATCATAATGCCGTTAGGCTTAGGTGGTTTCTTTGCTGTGGCTTGAGTTTTAGACCTTGATTTAGATTTGTCATTTTCAGCTTTCGGTCTAATCTCTTCTTCCTTCAGACTTTCAATATCCATGCCTGGATTGTCCTTTAGGAATAGCCTTTTGGAGATCTCTTCATCAAGCTTCAGAGTTTGTTCATTAGAATTTATCCTTTTACCAGTATCAGAACTTGTTCTTTGACTTGTAGTTCTGGCTTCCCTTGATAAAGAACTCCTGCCTTGACTTAGACCTCTACTCCTTTCAGAGTTTCCCTGGTCTTCATTATCATCATCCTTACCCTTTAGTGGTTGATCAGTTTTGCATTTGGACTTAATCACTTTCTCCCCCTTTTTGGCATCATCTGGTAGAAGCAGGGAGACAAGCAATTCCACAGAGTTTTGGATTTCATTGAGTTTGATTTGTTGAGCAGCTTGATTCTTTAAAATATCAGATATTTGAGCTTGATGCTGTTCTTGAGTCTTTTCTATATACCCAATGCGGTCAAAGGCTGGCTTAAAAAACCTTTTCTTTTCCAGTGTGAAATTCATGGTTTGCTTAGTCACTGTATCTTGAAGTTTGTCCACCTTGGCTTGAGTTATTGAGTGTTGACCTTGAAGGTTCCTGGTACTCAATGCAGTAACTCTGAGCTGTGCTTTGAAGTCATCATTCATTAGCATTTCATTAGCTTTAGCCAGGTGCTTAGCAAGAATATCTGCAGTAGGAACAAAATCAACTTTGTTCCACTCCTTAATCCATTCTCTTCCTCTGTTAGTTTCACTCCAAGGAACTGGTTCATCCTTTCTCACAAACTTATAAATCAAATCAGCTTTACAAACTGTTTGTGGAGGTGCATGTCCAGAAGGACCAGCTACATCAACATTTATATTTGTAGCAGCTTCACCAGTATTTTCTTCAACAGAACTTGCAGAATCTTCAGTACCAGCATCTTGTGATAGAATGAGTGTATGTGAAGCAATAGAAGATTCATCTGCATGGTCATCAGCATCTATCAATGGAGTAGCTGGTGGAGTGTGTTGAGAAAGATGTGAAGTGGATGGAGCTTCCAGATACAAGACCAAAGGCACATCCAAGTTGTTGATATCAATTTCAGCACTTGTGCCTGGATTATTAGCATGTACTGGAGAGTTTATTGGAGACACAGGAGGTGTAGACATTGGAGTAGTCTCTGGCTCTTGGATTGGAGATTTATGAGCTTCATGAAGTTCTGGCTCAGCACTTGGAAGAGATTCAACTACAGTAGGTTCTTGTGGGATCAGAGATTCCTGACCCCCTTCCACAACTGCTGCTTCCATTCCTTCTTCAGAGGTTGATTCTTCTATAGCCCTCCTTGCTCTTTGCTTTTTAAGTCTCTTAGTTGATGGAGAGACTCTGGGAGCTTGATCATCAGAGTTTAGCTTTATATGCCTATTTAGGGGCTTAGAACTCCGAGTTTCTTGTGCTGTCTGAGAAAAGACCTTCTCAGCTACTTCAGCAACAGGTTCTGATGGTTGAACTTGTACATCATCATCAGACTCATCTCTTAAAATCATCTTCCTTCTTTTCTGCTGTGACTGAGGAACTGTCTTAGTCCTCTTTGCTCTAGAAGAAGAAGGCTTCACCTGATTATGTGCTGATGGATGTGGTTGCCATGTTTGGTTAGTGGTGGGTTCTGATGGATGTTGTGTGTTTGTGGGTTGGACATCAGGATATAGCAATGAATAGGTATCAGAATCAGCATTTACCAGAGCTTGCTTTACTGATAAAGGAATTCTAAGGGGTCTCAAAACTTCCTTCTTGTTGTCAGCAGTTAAGAGATCAGTAAAAGCCCTCTTAGCTAATATAAACGGTTCTATGAGTTCACTTGCTAGTTGTGGTTTATCTCATGTACAGTATTTGTAAATTAACTGAGAAAACCTAGCAAAGTAAACTACATTCATATCCTCTTTCATTCTATCTCCTATAAAACATAACACAGTCTTTGCATAATCAAAATGAGACCGGTGTAAGAGTGCATACCCAATTTGTTGTGTCAGAATAGGAATGACATCAAAATTTGAGCACTTGTTGGCAAACGTCTTCGTGATGCAATCGAAGAAGAAGCTCCATTCCCTTCGAATATATGGGCGTTTGAGTTGACCCATCTTAGCCAAACTCTTTTCATACCCTAGATTTGCCATCATTTGCTGTAGCAAGGGCTCCTCCACAGCAGAACTGAATTGACAATTTTCAGATAGTGTAGAGCTTTTCGAACTGTTGCCGGAGGAACAACATACTCAACCTCCTTTGCTGTAAACACGATTCTTGGAGTCCCATGCTTACCACCATCATCATAAAGTCCCGTTCGCCAGAACATCAGAACTTGAGTTCCAGATAAAGTGGATGGCTGCGTCAAAGCGAACCTAATTTCACTATGAGATAAGAAATCCTGAATAAAATGAAGTTCCGAAGGAGCTTCACTCTTAGTAAGAATGGCAGCGTAGTTGTTGGGGACGAACTTTGCTCCATTAAAGATTATATCCTTGGGTACCATTGAAAAAGAAGGGAGAAATAAGAATGCCTGAAAGGTGTTTGATAAAATGCATGTCTAAAAACCGTCAGTAAATATGGAGAGAATAAGAGAAAAGAGAGAGAGTATGGAATACAAAAGTAGATAAAAGATTTAAAATCTTTTCTCTCTTTTACTTATACACGCCACTTGACAACAGTTAAGACGAATTTGAACAGTTTTTATACCTGTCAGCCATGCAGTAGTTAAGACAATAGTTAATGGGCACGAAAAATAAGTATTGATTACTATGCACATATAGTTTTAAAAAAAAAATTGTTCCCACTAAACAAGTAATTATGATTGTCTTTATCTCACTTAAACCAATATTCTGATAAAATATAATCGTTCAAGTATTGACCCAAAAATAAATTAAGGAAATAAATACTGCCACGTAAGCATCAGAACTTGACTATTATCAGAATTTAAAGGTCATCAGAATATGGCTTCTGTACTCAAAAAGTGAATGTTTATTTCTGTAATTCTTCACACAAATACTGATATGGTTTCTGCAGAACTTAATCATCAGAACTTCCATCAGAACTTGTCCTCGGAATTTATGCAACTGTCACTTGAATTGTTCATCTAAAACAACATTGATCACCACAGTAATTTTCATTATTCATATGGAGTATAAGTGTGTGCTTTAAGCTAAATATCAGACAAAGAGTAAAGTCTGATTCACTTCAGTACATCTTAGAAATAAGGCATAACTAAAAACTTTGCTCAAAATCTGTCATTAGTCTGAAGTCTACTATAGAATGAGTTCATGCATGAGTCCACCTCAACTGTTTTGTGCTCATTTTATGCATCTTTTGATATTCTTTTTTACGGGAGCTCCTCAGTGTAAGTGAGTCACAACTGCTTATCAGAATTTATACTATTATCAGAGTATTTCTCCAGTAATCAGAGAATGTGAAAAGTTACAAAGAAAATTTTATTTTGCTTTTCTAATGCATATTACTTAATACCAGCAATGCACTTGGGTCTTCCCTTCCACATACATTTTTCTCTAGATCTCAAAGGAGTACCTGATATTTATTTCTTTTCTTTACTTTTTCTTTTGATAAGTGAGGCTTATCAACACTTAGTACATCCATAAGATTTACCAACAGCAGAACTTAACAGATAAGAAGCACTATTCTAGTTTTTGACTTAGTAATAAGATACACAAAGTAAACCTAACCAGGCTCAATATCATAATTTGCTTGTGTTAAAATATTTCCACATAAACAATTACTTCAAATATGGGATCTTTAGTATATTAGAGACTACTAGGTCAGCATCTAGCATAGTTATCCTCATTGGATTGAATAGTCACAGAAACATTCATATCACTATCAGAGTTTAGAAATTCATATTAGACAACAATCAGCACTTAGGTAAATTTCAATTTAAGAACAAATTACATAAAGATAGTAATATCTATAAATACTGATCATAAGGTCTGATGTATCAGAACATAAACTAAACAGATTTAGAGAAAGAACCTGAAACCATTCCAAGTTCATTTACCAATCTTGTAAAAGTAGCTTCACACAGTGGTTTTGTGAAGATATCTGCTAGTTGTTGATCTGTTGGAACAAAATGCAATTCCAATGTACCTTCCATCACATGTTCCCTTATGAAGTGTTACCTAATACTGATGTGCTTTGTCATAGAGTGCTGAACTGGATTACCTGTCATAGCAATATCACTTTAATTATCACAGTAAATGGGTATTTTAGAATATGTTAACACATAATCCAGTAACTGATTCTTCATCCAAAGAATTTGTGCACAACAGCTTCCTGCAGAAATGTACTCTGCCTCTGCAGTTGATGTGGAAATTGAGTTTTGTTTCTTGCTAAACCAATAAACTAATCTGCCTCCAAGAAATTGACAGCTTCCACTTGTGCTTTTCCTGTCAATTTTGCACCCTGCAAAATCTGCATCTGAGTAACCTATTAGCTTAAAGTCTGATTTCCTAGGATACCACAATCCTAGATCAGTTGTACCCTTAAGGTACTTAAAAATTCTTTTCACAGCTGTTAAGTGAGGTTCTCTTGGATCTGCTTGAAATCTTGCACAAAGACAGGTAGCATACATAATATCCGGTCTACTTGCAATTAGATAGAGTAGTGAGCCAATCATACCTCTGTAATCAGTAATATCTACTGATGTACCAGTATCCTTATCCAATTTTGTTGCAGTGGCCATAGGAGTGGATGCACTTAAACAGTCTTGCATTCTAAATTTCTTCAACAAATTTTTGGTGTACTTAGATTGACAAATAAAAGTTCCTTCTTCATTCTGCTTGACTTGAAGGCCCAGAAAATAGCTAAGTTCTCCCTTCATACACATTTGATATCTTGACTGCATTAGCTTGGCAAACCTTTTACAAAGTCTGTCATTTGTAGAACCAAAAATGATATTATCAACATATATCTGCACCAAAAGTAAGTCCTTTCCATGGCTGAGATAGAATAATGTTTTATCAATAGTCCCTCTGTTAAATCCACTTTCCAGAAGAAACCGAGCTAATGTCTCATACCATGCTCTTGGAGTTTGCTTAAGGCCATAAAGTGATTTATCAAGTCTGTAGACATGATTAGGAGATTTTGAATCTACAAAACCTGGAGGTTGTTCAACATATACTTCTTCTTCCAATTCTCCATTAAGAAAAGCACTTTTTATATCCATTTGAAAGACTTTAAACTTTTTGTGAGCAGCATAAGCCATAAATATTCTTATGGCTTCCAATCTGGCAACTGGTGCAAATATTTCATCATAATCAATTCCCTCCTATTGAGAATATCCATTTACAACCAGCCTTGCTTTATTTCTTGTAATTATGCCATCACTATCAGTTTTATTTCTGAAACACCCACTTTGTACCAACAACAGATCTATTCTTTGGTCTTGGCACTAGGGTCCAGACTTTATTTCTGTCAAATTCATTTAACTCTTCCTGCATTGCTTGCACCCAATCAGCATCTTGAAGAGCTTCTTCCACTTTCTTTGGTTCAGTCTGAGAAAGAAAAGAATGATAGAGACATTCATTTGATGTTGTTGTTCTAGTTCTAACACCTGCTTCAGGATTTCCAATAATCAAGTCAGGTGTACGTGATTTAGTCCACTTTCTTGTAGATGGAAGGTGATCTCTAGAACTGGATGATCCCCCATGATCCATGTTGTCTCCATCAACATTTTCTAATACTCCCCCTGAAATTATGCTCTCTAAGTTGGATCCTTCAGAATTTGAGTTTCCAGAATTATCAGAACTTAGCCCATCAGAACTTGATGAATCATAATTTGAGTTTCCAGAATTATCAGAACTTGGCCCATCAGAACTTGATGAATCAGAACTTGAAGAGCCTGTTCTAGGTTCTGATGCTTCTTGAGATGTGGTTGTATCTTCAATATGCTCCCCCTGCACAGGTGCATTTTCCTTTGGCGTAGTCACCATAGTTTCAATAACATCAGAATTTAACCCTTTAGAGTTTGTAGCATCAGGATTTAGACTATCAGAATTTACAGAATCAGAATTTAAAACTTCATTCTCAAATCTCAGCTGATCATGATCATTGAAATCTTCAAGTCTAGTAATCTTCTTATCATCAAAAGAGACATTGATAGATTCCATGACAACCCTTGTTCTTAAATTGTAGACTCTGAAGGCTTTTGTGGAAAGTGGATATCCAACAAAAATTCCTTCATCAGCTTTTAGATCAAATTTGGATAGCTGTTCAGGATGGGTCCTAAGAACAAAACACTTGCATCCAAATACATGAAAGTACTTCAGATTTGGCTTCTTTTTCTTCACCATCTCATATGGTGTCTTTCCATGCTTGTTGATAAGTGTTGCATTCTGAGTAAAACAAGTAGTCTGCACAGCTTCAACCCAAAAGTAGGTTGGTAACTTTGCTTCATCAACCATAGTTCTTGCAGCTTCAATAAGAGTTCTATTCTTTCTTTCAACAACTTCATTTTGCTGTGAAGTTCTAGGAGCAGAGAATTCCTGCTTTATTTCATGGTCTTTGCAGAACTCTTCTATAAGCATATTCTTGAACTCAGTGCCATTATCACTTCTTATGATTTTCACAGAGTCTTTGATCAATTTATCCAGATGTTTGACATGATCAATCAAGATAGATGCAGTTTCACTTTTTATGTGCAAGAAATACACCCACGTGTATCTGGTAAACTCATCTACTATGACCATAGCATATTTCTTCTTTGCAATAGACATGACATTTACTGGACCAAATAGATCAACATGTAGTAGGTGATAAGGCTCAAGAATTGAAGATTCAGTCTTGCTCTTGAATGAAGATTTTCTTTGTTTTACCTTTTGACATGAATCACAAAGGCCATCAGGAGCAAATACTGATTTTGGCAGTCCTCTCATAAGATCTTTCTTGACTAGTTCATTAATATTGTTAAAATTTAAATGAGAGAGTTTCTTGTGTCAATTCCAGCTTTCTTCAATTGATGTTCTACTTAACAGACAGATTGCAGAACCATCAGAACTTGTTGAAATCTTGGCTTCATAAATGTTACCATGCTTGTATCCCTTTAGAACAACTTTGCATGTAGGTTTGCTTACAATTTCATAGTGTTCTTCAAAGAAATCTACATGATAACCTCTGTCACAGATTTAACTAACACTCAGCAGATTGTGTTTGAGTCTAGATCTACTTTTTCAATGATGACATTCCCCAGATTGATATTGCCATATCCCAGAGTTTTTCCCATGTTGCCATCTCCATAAGACACTCCTGGGCCAGCTTTCTCCACAAAGTCTGATAGCAGGGCTTTATTTCCAGTCATATGTCCTGAACATCCATTGTCTAGAACTAGGATGTTTTTCCTGTTGCCCTGCAATCACAAAGACCACTAATGATTAGTTTTAAGGACCCAGACTTGTTTGGATCCTTTGGCCTTATTAAGTTTGTTAGCATTTGCAACGGATTTAACTTTAGAGTTTATGCTAACATTTTTCATATCAGATTTTAAAGTATCAGACTTTGCATCAGAACTTACACTAGAAGAAATAATGCTAACTTTCTTTAAAGAAGGTTTTATTTGATAATAATCATAATACAAACTATGATATTCCTTACAAGTATAAATGAAATGCCATAAACTACCATAATGAAAACAAGGATTTTGTGGTTTAAACCTAACAGTCTGACTCTTAACTCCTGATTTAGGAGGTAAAGAGTTTATATCCTTATTCTTCCTGCAAAAAGAAGCAAGATGGTTAGAGTTTCCACAGTTATAGCATCTCTTTCTAGGAGCATTAGGAACAGGATTATAATTATTGCTTTTATTCACACCTTCCTTTCTATTCCTATTTTTCCTAGGTGGTTTTACCTTGTTTACATTCTTAATCTCTTTCAGCTTATACTTAAGCTGCTTCTTTGTCATTAAGCCTATGTTAACTTCAGCTGGTTTATCCTGTTTTAATTTATCAGAAGTTGACTCTGCCTTAACTTCTGTCTCAATATCTTTCATTTTTTCAGAATCAGACTTTACAGTTTTAGCTATAAATTTAACAGGATTTACCTTTGGCTTATTAGTCTGTTTAACAATAATTGGCTTAATTAGTTCAGTTCCTGTCTCACTTTTATCATCTCCATAACCTAATCCCTCTTTCCAGTTTCCACTACTTAGTAAATTCTGAGTTGTTCTGCCAGAGTTAGTCCAAGTCCTGATAATCGCTCTTTCCTTTTATAACTCAGTTTTTAGAGATTGATTCAATTTTAGCACTTCATCTCTAACATAAAAGGCATCATCTCTTTCTTTCTGAGTTTGATGGAACATAACTAACTCCTTTTCTAAATAGTCATTCATTTTCTTAAAAGCCAGATTTTCAGAAGTTAACCTATCACATGTTAAAGTCTAATCTCTATAGCTAATAAATATGGTTTTAAGATAAGATCTCAACTCAGTAATATTATCAGTATAAAAAGCATAAGTTGTTTGAGGTACCTTTAACTCATCAGCTTCAGAACTGCTATCAGCATTTGCCATCAAGGCATAGTTTACCTCATCTTCAGAATCTGAAGTGTCTGTCCAGCTTTTCTTCTTTGTGACAAGTGCCTTGCCTTTGTAACCTATTCCTTTCTTGCAATCAGGAGATATGTGGCCTTTCTCACCATAATTATAGCATTTAACATTTGAGTAATCTCCTCTGTCAGACTTTCCTGCTTTGCCTTCAGATTTTCTGAATCCCTTCTTATCAGAACTTCCACTTTTCCTGGAAACCTTCTTTCCCTTTCTGAATTTCCTGTAGGCTACCTTTGTGATACCCTTCACCATAAGAGCACAAAATTTCATCATCTCTTCATCAGCATCCATCTCAGATAGACTTTCAGTTTCTGAATCTTCATCATTATCAGAACTTGATGAATCTGAATCAGACTTTATGATGAGAGCCTTTCCTTTGCCTTTCTTTGAGGCAGCCACTTTGGGGGATTCCTCCTCATCCTTAAGAACAACTGTTCTTGACTTTCTCCCGTGCCTCTTGCTTCTTTGATCCATCTCAAGTTCATGAGTTTTGAGCATACCATAAATTTCATCAAGAGTAGTTTCATCAAGAGCATAGTTGTCTCTTATAGAAGTTGCCTTCAAATCCTAACTTTCAGGAAGAGCTAAAAGGAATTTAAGATTAGAATCTTCAAGATCATATTCCTTATCCACCAGTGACAGATCATTCAAGAGTTTGACAAATCTGTCATATAAACCAGTTAATGACTCATCAGGTTTTGAGTCAAAGTGTTCATACTCTTGAGTGAGTATAGTCCTCCTGTTCTTCTTAATTGCATCAGTTCCCTGGCATCTTGTCTCCAAGGCATCCCATATCTCCTTTGCAATCTTGCAGTTAATTACCATGTTTGACATGACATTATCAATGGCACTATGCAGCAAATGCCTTACCTTTGCATCATTGGCAATAGATGAGATATCTTTAGCTGTATACTCATTTTTCTCCTTTGGTACAGTCTTTGCTGGTTGATCTGCAACTACAATAGAGAGCTTGGTTGGCTTATGTGGCCCTTCATTAATTCTGTCAAGGTATTCTGGATCTGTAACTTCCAGAAACATAGCCATCCTTACTTTCCATATGGGATACTCAGAAGGTCTCAGGATGGGAACCCTAATAGTCTCATATCGACTGTGGATTTGAGTCTTTGGAGTTTCTTCAGTTTTGGTGGGCTTGGTTGGAGTTTGTTCTTCTTCAGACATGATTTTTTTGGATCTTTACTGTAATTGTGTTAACAGATAGGCTCTGATACCACTTGATAGGTCACACACACTATAGAAGGGGGTTGAATACAGTGTATAATACAATCAAATCGAATTAAGAACACAAGTATGTAACAAAGAATAATCTTATTAATAAAACAATATTGCAATGGAACCGTTCTCTCTCAGTGATGAACAAATATCACGAGTGCTGCTAGGGTTACAATGAATAATATTCTCGATAATGATAATACTTCTAGTGTAAACCCTATGTTGTGTTTATATACCACACATTTATAAGATAATCTTTAATTGATATCGAATATAATTCTATATCCTAACATATATCAATTAGTTATCTTTTCCTCCAAGTCTTCTATTCCTCATAGAATTCTTCTCTTTGCATATCTCTTCTTGTGTTAGTCTTAATCTTCTTTTCCCTTCAATCAGCCACCAAACTTATCTGAAAGTCTTCTTAAGTCATGATATTATCTCCTGATGAATATCTTCTGATATCTTAAGTTCTGATAACTTGAGTTCTGATATCTTAAGTTCTGACTTCAGTATAAGTACTGATTTCCAGTTAAGTCATGATTTGTCCTGTTAGTCAAGATCTGAAAACTAAACACAAATCTTTATTAGACATGACATCACAAATATATCTAATAGTGCCAATGGGTCCCCAAGTATTATCTTTATTACAGGGGAGGATGCCCATGTGGTGACTTTGGCCACAGTTAGACAAGCACTTTATCTACCCAAAAATTGCACATATTCAACAGTTGAAGAGCCAGTCCTTCAACAGCTAATGGCCAATCTAGCGAAGCTGGGACAGTTGAAGAGACCTCACATAAGGAGGGAATGGAGTTTCTTCGTCGACTGCACCACCGGGACTTTTGCAAACAAGTGCTCCAATTTTGATGCAATCCCAATTCTCAGTCAACAAATCGGGTATGCTCTCATAAATCAAACTCATTTTGATTATGCAAATGCTATTTTAGGCTTTATTGGGGATAGGATGACAGAAGATAGAAACTCTGTATATTTTTCTAGATTCTATCAGCTTATTTATAGTTCTTGTTGTTCTGATGCACCCCAATTAGAAAGTGAGTTAATTGAACCTTTTAAACTTGCTAAGAGAGCATTTACTGACTTATTATCTACTGATAATAAGAAAACTGTTTTGAGACCCCTCCAAATTCCAATTTCAGTCAAACAGTTTTTAGTAAACTCTGATCCAGCCACATACACCTCCATATATATTGATGTATAACCAACCCAATCTCCATCAGCACCTACCACCACTACACAAACACCTCAACCTCAACCAACACAATCATCTCAACCTCAACCATCAGCACATACCATCAGACCTTCATCTTCCAGGCCAAAAAAGGCTAAATCTATTCCTAGATTTCCAATAAAGAGAAGAAGGATGCTTCTAAGGGATGAGTCTGATGATGAGGAGGAAGCACAGGTTCATGCATCAGAACCTGTGACAGTTGAAGCTGAAACTGTGGATTCTCAGTGAGCAACTGCAGCTCAAGGTTTTGATACCTTAAAAAGAAAGAGAACTGTAAACTCTGATGATAAAGCAACTCCTTCATTTGCAAGGAGAATAAAGAAAATGAGGGCTAAGAGGCATTTGGCTAAGCCTCCATCAGAGAATACTGAAGAAGCTGAGGAAGGAGATCAGGAATCTCTGATCTCAAAAGAGCCAATTATCATTGAATCTCTGCCACCTCCAGCTAAAGACAAAGACACTGTTCCTGATACAGTGGTTACACCTCCAGTATCCTCTTCATGAAGATATTACAGTTGAAGATTCAGGCTTAAGTCCTGAAATTGACATCAATAGGCTGCACATTCCTACTATTCTGTATTTGGAAGCTCCTACAGCAGCTCAGACATCTCCAACTCATTCTCCAATTTTAAATGCTGATGCTGAGATACCATCTACACCAATTCTGGATCAAGAACCTGAAGATCAGAATTTAGATGAAATTGAAACAGAAACTCCTATAGCCTCATACACTATTGTGTTATCAGAGGATAATGAGTCTTCATCAAGCTCTGGAGATACTGTCTCAGTACATACTCTAGCTCCTATACTTGAAAAGGAAGCATTGGTCAAGAAATTTGTTGAACATGATGCTCCTGTACCTTGAGATGAAACTCATAGAGGAGTAGAGTGGACCAAGAATTGGAATGAAACTAATTTCATTCCAAGCTCTAGAGTTCTGACAGAGCACATTGCTAAAGCTGATGAGCTTATGATAAATTCTGATATCAAGACACAACTCAAGATCACTTCTCTATCTACCAAGAACCTTCAAGTTCTACACTCACAAACTCAAGAAAAGGTTGATAAGCTTTTTAAAAAAGCTGAAAAGCTAGATATGGAGTCCAAACTTGACAAAAAAAGGTTTATCAGACCTATTTCTAAAAAGGTAGAAGCAATTGAGAAAGCTCAAAAGAAGCAACAGGCCCAAATCTCTGAGGTCCTGGCTAATCAAACTTCTCAACAGGCTCAATTGAATGATATTCAATCTTCAGTGGAACTTCTTCTCTCACTCCTACTATCAGATGATGCCAAAAAGGGGGAGAAGATAGTTAAGTCCAAATGCTCTAGTGATCAAATACTGAAGAAGAAAGATGATGAAGCTGATGACCAGGAAAACCCTAGCAAGGGTAGATGTCAAGTTCAAAGTAAAGGGAAGAGCAGCAAGGCTTCTTCAAGGAAACTAATTACTGAAGCAAGCAAATCTTCTACTTAAAAGAAGACAAGTTCTGAAGCTTCTCAAACTCAAAATCTGATAGCAAGTACTGAAACTCAAAATATGATATCAAGTTCTGATGAGCAAAGTCTGACAACGCCTGATGTTCTGATACAAGGTGGAAGTTAAGATTCTTAAAAGTTCATGCAAACTCTGAAGCTCATGGGAAAGTAGACTACTGTCTACTACAAGGATCCCAAGATTCAGACACTTGATGAGGAAATTGCTAGAAGATTATTTCTGAAGCATAATCCTGGAATGGATTTAGAAAATCTCAAGGAGGAAGAAGCTAGAATTAAAGCTGAAAATAAAAATCTAAAGCCAAAAGCTTCTGTTGCAAACAAACCTCCAAGGCCTAAGGTAAAAGGCATTGTGATAAAAGAGAAGTCACATACTGAGGCATCAAAGCCCAAAACAAGATCACAGATTGAGATTGATCCCAAAGGCAAAGGGAAAGGCAAAGTTGATGAACCAATCAAGCCACTGGAGATGAAAATTCCTCAAATTCTGATAAAGCCGGTGTGCAAAATGGTTCAAGTTACTGATGATATTCTTGCTGAAGATAAAGATGTTCAAACTCTGAAAAGAAAGAAGATTTCTGGAGAATCAAAGACAACCTATGACAAGGTTCAAGTTGTTCAGAGTGAAGAACATCAAGCTATAACTGAAACAACAAGTTCTGATAAAATCATCAAGACATCAACCTCTGACAGTGCTCAAGTTGATTTAGATAAAATGGAAGTAGCTGATAAAAAGAAACTTCTGGTGGAAAATGTCAAACCATCATATCCAAAGAAAAGCCAATTACTGTCTACTTTCATGACTATTGGGTTAAATGCTGGAGAACTAAGAGATAGGCCTGGGCTAGGTTCTGATGAAGCTAAGATCATGACAGGACATGAAGTTGCTACTAGAGATCCATTTCTATTGGTTGACAGACCTCTTGAAGATGTTACACAGAAACACCTTGATAAAGTTATATCTATTCAAGTGGTACTGGATGTTCATAACAAGCACAATGTCAAGGAAAATCTGATTCTATTTCTTGAAGATGGAAGGACATATCAGATGTCAGAATCAGATTTACTAAAGAAATCACTGAAAGAACTTCAATTCTTTCATTATCTTTTAAAGGTAAAGTCTGATATTACTAGGAGATGGTCAACGTTCATATTGAAGACCATCAGAGATAAAGTAAGAATTTCTGGTTCAAGGATTACAAAATTCATTCCTAATATTGTTGACGATGATTGAAGTAAAATTCCAATGAAGAAGAATTATGTTAAGCGTGAAGTGATATTGAAAGAGAAATGTATATGCTAAAATGAAGATTCTTCTCATCCTAGGGTAATAAGACTGAATGATGGTTTAGAAAGAAACCATATCTCTGCTTTAAGGACTGTAATCTACCATATTGGAAGTCAAAATGAAGAGATGAAGCAAGTCAAGACTACACTCTCTCAAGTCCTGAGGATTAAAGAAGAAAAGCTGATATCAAGCTTTGTCAAGAATCATTTTGGATTCAGATTGACTCAGTGAGATTGGTAAAAGCTACAAGGACTATAAGTTGTGGTTAGTTATCTAGTTAAACTCTTATTGCATTTGTACTTAAATGTTTTTGACATCATTAAATCTATTAACTTGTATATTTTGCATAATTTACAAGTTGGGGGAGATTGTTAGATATATTTGAGATGTCATGTCTAATATGTTTCATGTTTAGTTGTTCAGATCTTAACAAATAGGACATATCAGGACTTACTGAAATTAGAACTTACTGGAAGTCAGAACTTAATATCAGAACTAAAGGTCATATCAGAACTTAAGTGTGGGAGAACTTTCATATAAGGAAGGAAGCTGATTTACAGTAGAAGATCAAGACTAAAATAAAAGAAGATATGCATGGAAAGAGTTAGAAGACTGGAAGACTTGTAGAAGATATCTGATTGATATATTTTAGGAGACAAAATTATATTCCATATCAATTAGAAGTTATCTTGTAACTGTGTACTATATAAACACAGATTTAGGTTTACACTATATGTGGAAGATTATACATTGTAACCTAGCAACTCTTAGTGATATTTGTTCATCACCGAGAGAGAATAGTTCCATTATAATAGAGTTTATCATATTGAATATATATGTTTACTGTTAATTGTGTTCAAAATTGATTTGATTGTAGTAACACTGTATTCAACCCCCTTCTACAGTATTGTGTGACCTAACACCTGCTTCTCCCCCAATGTCCATGAACTCTTCTTCATCACTATCTTCATCTCCAAAGAACTCTTCAGACTCACCAGTTCCATAGTCAACATCATCACCAGCTTTAGGTGGCATGGCTGTGATGGCATTCTTTACTCTTTGCATTGAAGCAGTTGTATGCACCAAGTTAAGCATATTTTCTGCAACCACATTGTCCTGTTCAGCTAGAACTTGCTATGCTGCCACAGGGTGAGTAAATGCCTCAGCTTCAAAAGAAACAGAGCCTAAAATAGCTTGATATTCTTGCTGAATTAGTTGTCTCTTGTCAGCCTCATTGACATCCATTAACTCACTTACAATGAGATCTTCCCATTTAGTTGTACATGCTTTTCTCTCATTTTCTCTCTGTTCTTGCATCAAGGGCTCCCCTTGGCTCACCACCCTCACACCCTCACCTTCACCTACTAAGGTGGAACTCCTCTCACTCTTTTTTTCCAGGCTGGAAAAAATAGCCTGCATTTGTTCACTCCTTTCCTCTCCTTTTGCCTAGGAGCAACTTAGCCTCTCACTCAATTCACTCCCTTCCCTCAATCCTAAGAGTGGTTGTACAACTACTAACTCATCTACACTTATAACAATTGTTGAAATTTTAGTGTGTGTAGTGAGTACCGACGGATGAGGAACATACATCAGGGTAGTAGTTAGGATAGCCGATGGATGACTGCTGTTAGGAACATCCATCGGGATACAATCACTAACCGACGGATGAATAATATCCAATGGAATAGAATAAATGAATGAGTTTAGAGTAGAGACTATTGTAGACTCTATGTAGATTGATGATAATTTGGGCACAGATGTCTCAACAGTTCCTGAAAGAATTGGCAAGTGAGCCAACAAATCATCTAAAAGATGATGCTCACTTGCACTAGATTCTGGCTTCCCCAACAGAGTTAAAGAAGGGGAATCATGAATTGATGTGTTGATCATATCCACATCCAGAGAATTTATGGGAGATTTTGGTGTTTGTGGTGCTTCTATGAATAAAGATTTTGGTTGTGACTCCATACTTATTGGAGCCATATCAATCTGAATTTGAGATGGTGCAGTGACTGAGACTTTAGCATCAGTTTGCACTGTGTGTGTTCCCTATGCATCCCCAATGGTTTTGGATCTCTTCTTTCTGGCATAAGTTTGGGGTGAGCTTGTACCCCTTACCCTCTTAGCCTGTGCTCCTGGTTGGGAGCTTATTTCAATAGTAACATCCTTTTGGGAAGATGAAACTAGAAGTGAGCTGATTTCCTTATTAATCACACAGTTTGTTGGGAAACTGTGGTGTGGCTAGGATTAGGTACACTTACCTCTCCATCCTTATCCTTGGGGTTTTGTAATAACCCCAATTTTTGGAAATTTTTGAAACACGTATGAATAGTAACTTTTACTGATGATGCTGATTAAGGAAAATTATCAGAACACGCTATATATGAGTACTGTTATGGAAATTCTAAGATCGTATTAGTACTCCATAAAGTAAATAAGTGTATGTAAAGATCGTGAGAATCCAAATTCGAACACTTTGATTTTTCCCGAAAATCCACCAGATACCGAAAGAATTGAGTATAAGGTAACATGATAAAAGGGATTTAAATTCAAGAATTTTTAGAGAGGATCATAAAAGGAATATAAAATATTGAGAAAGGTTTAGGGGAACCTAAGTAATAAGATCCCAGGTATGATCCCTCAAATGATAAACGAGAACGAAAGTTAAGCGAACCGTATAACAGATTAGTGGTCATTAGCCAAGTAATTAGGGGTTAATCAAAGAGGTAAGTGGATGATGATGTCATCACACCAACAAGAAGAAGACAAGTGTAAGAGGATGACATGAGAAAGATGACATAGGCATGGTGACATAAGCATGACAAATGGAGGGATTGGTTGGTTGATTGTGAGCCACACAATTTTTACTATGGTAACAATCTAATTAACAACAAAAGGAAGTAACCAAGCTAAACACCACACAAATCATTTAATCAAACTAGAAACATTTTTACTTCACTTTTTCTTCCCTTGCTCTCGGCCAAAACCAGAGAAGCAACTTAAAACTACCATATCTCCTTCACTACTCACTCAAATGTTATGTTTAATAGCTAGTTGGAAAGGTATTGAGATGGCCTACAACTCTTGTTCACAAGTCTCGTCCAAATAAGCAGGTTAAGACCCTAATTTTTACAGTTCTTTAAAACGGACTTTTAGAAACTTTAAAACCTAACTTTGTGTTCTTGATTTCTTTGGAAAGATCAAGCTTGTAGGAGGTTAGATTAAGGCTCCCTAAAGCTTCCTAGAAACTTAACACCTACCAAGGAAGGTATCAACTTCAAACCCTAGCTTTGATTTTATGATTTCATTAAGTTTTATTGAAGCATTGTTAGTATTAAGGCTTGATCTTTGATTATAAGTAGTTTTGGTGGATTTGTATTGGTTTTGAATATGGGGTCTTTGATTGGTTGGATAAATTGATAAAACTTGGAGTTGGGGACTGAGTTTGTAGTATGATGGTTTAATATTGTTGTATTGGTGGTTGGGAGTGAAATGATGATAATTTAGAGTGTTAATTAAATTGGAAATCGCGTAAACATAAACGTCATAATGTTCGATTTTCCTTAACTGTTCTGTTCTTAACTTTAGGACCCGTGAACTCACTGAAAGATTCTAACCTTTGCCATTTTTAGATAGTTCATGTTACGAGCTTCGTTTTGATATGTGGTTCTCTTGAATCTGATGTACGGTTTAGGAGAAACGACCGTTTTAAGTAACGGCATTTCGCGAACGAACCATTAACCCTCGCCTTACTTTGAAACCTTGGTTAATGCCCTTAAATGACTAATTGGAGTATGAAACAATTATGAAAGTGGACTAGGAAGTTGGTAGGGTATTCTCAAAAAGCGTCGCCTTAAAATTCGTAACGGTTAATTTATTAAAAATGGTGGAGCTGAGGGTACTCGAACGACTTATGTGATTTGTTAAGCTTAGAAATGACCATAAGCAAACGTTAGGGTTCAATTGGTTAAAGTCTAGTTTCTTAAGCGACCGTGGTTTAATTCCGACTTATGTTGTTGTTCATAGGTTACCGGACCCACTCTAAGCTTAAGTCTACCCCGGAGCACTCAGGCAAGTTTCTACCCGTTATACTGTTGTGGTGATGTATATATGTATATGCATTATCTTGTGATAGATGCATGATTGTTATTAGCAAATCTTGTGATATATTGGAGCATGTTGATATGGTTTATATGCATGCCTGTTTCATAATATTGATATCTAACTGTTGATTCAAATGCTTATAAGTTGCATAATACATATGCTAGAGATAAGCAGTAATTGTGTATACCCTTAGTATAGGGGACCCAAAGGCGAACATTTTCTAAACCGGGAGTCGATGTTCCCGAGTATAATATATGTATATATTTATTTATATATATATATATTGATAAAGTTTTCAAAACTATTAATCGAATAAGGTTTATTCGATAACTTTATTTTATTTAATGAATATTATTTTGAATATTCATTCGAGGACTTATGACTCCGCTTACTTTATTTAATGAATATTATTTTGAATATTCATTCGAGGGCTTATGACTCCGCTCCTTTTATTAAATATTATTCTTTATTTTATTAAAGAATAATGTTTCGATAATTAAACTTATTTTCGATTATTCAAATAAAGATCGTACTTTCATATAAGTATATCTTTGTTTATTTATTATTCATTTCAAGTATGAGTCTTAAAATTTCTACTTCAATTATTTTTATAAAGATTATCCTTTATGGGAATATTATTTAATAATAATATTCAGATATTTTCTAATATATCGGGACTGATTTATTTCATTAAATCAGCATTACTCCAAACATTCTTAAAAATGTTTTTGAGTATTCAAAATGATTTTAAAAGTTAGAGCGGATCCCAAAACTTATTTTTATATTTAAGATCTTCCTTTCAAAGGGGATTTAAATACTCGCTCTATACCTGAGGGATCCGGCTCTGTGGTGTATTTTATATTTGAAAGGAATATGTCCTAAGTCCAATCAGGTATTAGGATTTAGGAATAACTCTTTATGTAATCTGTTTTGATTTCATTGATATTAATAAAAGACTTGTTTTGTTTTTATTACGGGCTCTATCTATTTAAGTGTTTAAATAAGATATACCATAGTTTAGAGTAAAGCTTTTTATAGATTATGATGAGATCATAATAGTGAGACCTAAAAAGATGATAACTCTAAACTTAAATAGTTCCTGGTCATAGGATTACTAACTGGTAATTAATAATCTGCAAATATCAGTACATACTATGCTTGCTTCATTATGAAGGATGTCTGTTCTCATAGACATTTGTGTGGTGACACTATAGCTAGTATGTAGGTGCTTATTATAGAATAAGTTCACTGAACATGACTCGCACAGCTGAACAACTGATGGAGTTCACTCATGTGTCAGCAGTTGTTCACATAGTGATAGTTGTACAAGTATACTTAGACTTGAGGTCATCATAGTCATCTTGTGTACACTGAACTATGCTTTGGTTTAGTTCTTAGTCTCCAGGGACAATTATTAGGGCTCTTCTGGGTATAGGAATTTGTACACGAAGATAGTGTATGATCAATAAAGGATCTACCCCTTCCAGTGAAGGAAGCGAATGTTCAAGGCTGATCCACTTATGCTAGTTCAGGAATCTCTGGCCAGAGTGAATGAAATTAGAAAGGAGTTTCTAATTTGCATAGAACTATGCATAGTAAATGGTAAGCAAGTGATTGAATTAGATAGGCTTGACACGAGATCCATGCCTTGTATTTAATCGGAACATTGTAGGGTAGAAGGAGTTTATTGTACGGTAACTATTCACTGAATAGGTTCTTGGTATTCTAAGCAGTGAATTCATATTATCCGGATAGTCGCGATATGCTGAGAAGTATCCCTCACGATGTAGAATAAATGTGATTAATTAATTAATCATATTTAATAAATTAGAGAATTTATATAAATAATGATAAAATAGTTTTATTATTATTTATTTCTACTACCGGCTTAATATTGAACCTACAGGGTCACACCATAAAAAGAGAATGATTTAATGGTGGAGGAATTAATTAATAATGGCTAAATAATTATTTATTTGTGAAATAAATAATTAATTGGCAAATTTGATAATTGATTAAATGAGATTTAATTGATTATAAATTAATTAAGAAAAGTTCTTAATATTATTAATTAAGGATTTAATTTTTGGGAAATCAAATCAAGAGAGATAATTATTTCTAAAGTGTTTAGAAAAAGAATTAATGATTAAAAGGTGTTTTAATTATTAATGAGAATAATAAATGGGATAATAATAATAATATTTATGGGAAAATTTCAGCTGAAAATTTTGCCTATAAATACACTATTATAGACCCTAATTTGATTCTAACCTCGAAACACAAAACCCAAAAAGTTTGGAAAACCCAATTCTCTCCACCTCCTTCCTCCTCCTTAACATCGTTTTCTTGGTGGATACCGGTGGAGTGCTTCACACTTGAGGAGCAACTGCTATGGATCTCTGATCGTTGTCTCCGAATTATTTTTAAAGGTTAGATTCGATCCCTCGAATTTTTATTCACAATTTATATGCTTTTATTTAGATTTTGTATGTGTAAAAGTGTTTTGCCATGCCCCCGCTGCGTTTAAAATCCAACAATATTCGCAACGACGTTGCTGTTTTGATAAATGAATTGATTACTTACCCAACGTTCGGGAAGTAAGTCCATCTATTAAGTCAGCATAAGCAACATGGGCTCAGTGGGCGTCCATGAAAGTGTAAGTGGCTCAGTGGGAGTCCATCAAATGCGTAAGTGGCTGAGTGGCAGTCCAGCATAAGGTCCTATTGCGGCCAGGGTGATGACCAGTGGGGAATTCGTCCATCTACTAGTAGAAAAGGTTACTTATTGGTATCTTTGCCTGATCAGCAAGATATCAGGTTTATGTCAAGGTTTTCTCCTTTCCAAATTCATTGGATATTGCAACTCTGTTTATAATTTTCATAACAGAGGTTTTCAAGGAGTGTATGAAATGTATAGATATAGGTGTATATATATATCGGGACTTAATGAAGTATCTCGTAACTTCATTATTTATAATGATATTTTAAAGATTGAATATATCCAAGTCTTTTCTTGTAGTCTCATCTATGTGATGAACTTTTGAAACTGATTATACCTTGAACGGTGGTAGTTCAAGTAGTATTCGGAAAAGATATAAGTATATTGGAGTATCTTGTAACTTCATCTTTTCAACTTATATCTGGTTAATGATTATCTTATGCATGACAAAGATTTTCATAAAAACGTTGAGACAAGGTTAGATATATGAGATCACCTTGCAACGATATTTTTATACAGTTATAAACTGGAACTCTGTGTTTATTATGCATGGAAGAGGACTTCCAAGATTTTGAGTAGTATATATGTATATATATACTGAATATTTTGCGACTTATCGCGTTAAGATATCAACTTGGTTCATTTCTTCTTGACCAAGACTTTTATGAGTACTATGAGAATGCTCATATATTGTTAATTATTATACATATTATTTCGGTGGGCTTGTTGCTCACCCTTGCTTTCTTCTTTCATCACACAACAACAGATAGACATGATGAACAGGATCAAGCTCCCAATTCGTGAGCGGTTAGGAAACGTTCCGCAGTTTCCTGTAGGCATTGATGCCGTTGTAGCTGAGGTAGGAACTACCAGTAGGCTAGGCTTTCAACTTTTGTTGTACCGGACTTATGTATCTATATGAATTGTAATAATGGCAAAGAAATGTAAATTTATTCAGAAACCCTCTTGAGGTGTAATGGCTTATAATGTGGAATAAAATGACTTGTGTTATTTTTGGTATTCATCTCTGAGATTATAACTTGTGGCATGTGTGTGTATATTGCGGGGTCACAGTACGGAGTAGTTGATTGTTTATTAAGATTGGATGTTATTAAGGGAAATGGAACTCGTGACAATCCGGATCCCCGACCCCAGATTTGGGGGTGTTACAGAAATGGTATCAGAGCTAAGCGTTATAAACCTCAGAGGTGATATGACGTTAAAATAATAAGTTCACTAAGATAATAAGAACTCTTGCCAAGTTCATAGTCGGACTACCTAACATAGTACTGACAGTTAAAACCCTTATGGGAACCTTTATAAATATCGTGATAGAAGCGTAGTTCGTTATCGTATATGGTAGCGGGACTCCGAATCCTGAGGTTGAGGAGCAACAATGCGATGATGTTTTATTACTTATTGGAGATCAGATTATGGATCCGATAGAGCGTCCTAACGCGGGACTGGATGATGTTCATATTGAGGATGTAGCGGTTGAGGATGTTGTCCTAGAAGGGATTGTTGCTGAGAAGAATCCCGTGGAGGATCCTGACAAGAATGAATAAATGACCACTGAGGAATTGATGACTATGGTTAGGGCGACTACCAGAGGTAGGATTGGCCGGTCACTACCGAAGGTTCGTTCAAGTTTGTAAAGATAGTAGCCCCTTTAACGCGGCTTACTCGTACTGAGAAGTTCGAATGGACAGAAAAATACGAGATCAGCTTTTAAGAACTGAAACAAAGATTGATGACGGCCCCTATGATGGCGTTGTCGGATGGAAAAGGAGATTTTGTGATGTGTAGTGACGCTTCGCATAAGGAATTAGGGTGCTTCTTATACAACACAACAAGGTAATCGCGTACGCGTCAAGACAATTAAGGGAATATAAAATTCGATATCCCCACCCATGAGCTTGGGCTCGTGGCAATAGTTTTTCCCTAAAGATTGGAGGCACTACTTGTATGGAGAGAAGTGCAAGATTTACACAAACCATAGGAGCTCTAGTACATTTTTACGTAGAAAGAGCTCAACATACGCCAGAGGAGGCGGTTAGAGCTAATCAAGAATTATGATTGGGAGATTCTTTATCATTCGGGGAAAGCCAATGTGGTGGCTGATGCCCTTAGTAAAAAGGAGAGACTCAAGATGATAATGTCTTTGGGAAAGTTTATAAGAGATTTTAAGAAAATGGAAATAGAAGTGAAGGTAACCGGAGCCAGTAACGAAAAGCTGTTTGAGATTGCAATACAGCCCGAATTATTGGAGAAGATCATATTGCGCTAAGAAAAAAAAAGTGATGAATAGAGGCAGAGAACCAATGACCGGAGATGAGATTAATACCTAGAAAGATGATGAGGGAATAATGAGGTATCCCTACAGAATTTGGGTTCCAAATGTTCAAGAGCTTAAAGATGAGATCTTAGATGAAAGCTAGTTTGAGGAATAAGATTTAGAGCAAACCCTGAACGTGATAGTGAGGGAGGTCGCCATCAAGATAGAAGGAACCCATAACATAATGAAGTGGAAAATGAGGATTTAAAACATGTAGGATGACCCCGATTATGGGCAGGAGGAGGGAATGTTCAGATTAAGGAAACAGAAGTCGAGTAAGGAAAGGAGACCAGAGACGGTACTCCTATATGATAATACATGGACCTTTCTAGACAGAACTTAGACTATTATCCCCAATCACCACCCTGAGGAAATAATGCGGTGAGAAATTCTTTCAGGACCTTTAAGTCACTAAGCTCTCAGAGTTCTAAGGAACAAGCTGACCCAGTCGAGGCAAGAGCCTGGCTAAAGGAAATATAAGAATCATTTGAGATTCTAAATGATTGACGAATCACAAAAGACTGTTTTTGTCACTTACCCTCCTAAGAGAGATGCCACCCGCTGGTGAAAGGCCAAGGAAGGCATGGAGCAAGAGATTATAATAAACTGATTTAAGTTCAGTCAATTGTTTTCAGGAAAATACTTCCCAAGGTTATGGAGATAGTGTAAAAGCTTTAAAGTTAGAACAAAAGCAGAAGAGTATGATGAATTATAAATCTAAGTTGTAAAAGTTGTCAAGATTCATTCTGAGGACACGAATCCAGAATGACGGGATGTTTGAAATCAATGCTTATGTTGTGTTGGTTCATGAAATAATGATAAGAGAAAGGAAAATAAAAAGAAACTGAAGTGGAAAGGAATATAAAGGCAATAGAGTTTGAGGAATAATAAGGGGGTTGGGTATGAGGAAACCCTAAAGACTCGTAGCAATATAAATAGAAAAGTATGTAATCGTCAGGATGAGGGTGATTCACCATGAGTTAAAATTGATGGTTGAAGGCATAAGAGATACATATATTTTATCCCCTGTAAGTTGGGAGGATTCGAGGAAACCTTGAGATAGTTCGAAGGATAAATAATGAGACACGGATAGACTGAGGAGACAAGGAAGTAAGAAATTAGGAAAATTGGATGAAGGAAGTGACCTTCAAGAATGTGAAGTGTAAGACCGGTGGCTTGATACCCAGAAAGGGAGACGCCATGTATGAAAGATATCCCAACATTGAGATGACTGTTGGGATAAACAACAAAAGTAAATAAGGAATTATTAAGAAGAAGTTCACGTTGAACACGACCAATATCTTCCAGAACATCCCTGTTGTCATTACCAAATTAGGCAAGCAAAGCGAAATAAAAAAAAACCATTGTTATATTTTGGAGGCCATATGGATTGACCTCAGTTTGAATAAGGATGCTATTGTGAAATTAAGTATAGACTATCGAAGTGAGAATGATTGAATAAGGTAATCTATCAAGTATATATGACTTGATTTATCCATGAAAGAGTGTAAGAATCTTTTAAAGGTGGAATTAAGGATAAAACCCTGATAACTTGAAATAAATCCTAGGGGAATACATAAAGGTTGGCATTTCACCCTTAATAGGGACAGCATGAGTTTTGACAGTATGAATTGGAAAGGATTAAGGTAACAACAACCTTTAAGGATCAGTGGAGAAATTTTTCAGAAGTATATAGACAATGATTCTGGTATTAGTAAATGGTATCTTGATATGCCCTGTGCCTAGGGTGTACCTTATGAAGGATTTAAGGATAACATTAGAGGTTTTACAAGGAGAAAGGTAATATTCAAAGTTCTCAAGAATAGAAATTTTGATGAAGGAAATATGACATAATAAATAATGCCAGGTGGGGCACGTGTTGAACCATAATAAAGTATAGATCGATCCAATGAGGGTCGAGATTGGAGAAAACAAGAAGGACCCAAGATAAGAGACGTCCTAAGTATGATCGAGAGTTAGTCGTGGCAATGTTCACATCTAAAGACTAAGGCAATGACTTATGGAAAAATGGTGATTTTTTTTCTCACCAGGACTTAAGAGAAGCATTTTCACATAAGCAGTGATTGAAATGAGGTAGAAAATTTAGTTGAAGGTGGTTAAAATGACATTGATTGTAAGGAAATTTTACTATCAGGAAAGGCCAAAGAGGTGGCCAACACTTTAAGTGTAAGAGGACAATTATCGGCGCTCGTGCCAGAGGAATACAGTGATAATGGTTAATTCCGTGAAGGTTGTATTATGGTGTGAAAGATTGACATTCCTTCTGATGACTGTGCGGTACTCAACCGTAATAGTAGTTTGGTAAAGATTGATAAAGTTTTCAAAACTATTAATCGAATAAGGTTTATTCGATAACTTTATTTTATTTAATGAATATTATTTTGAATATTCATTCGAGGACTTATGACTCCGCTTACTTTATTTAATGAATATTATTTTGAATATTCATTCGAGGGCTTATGACTCCGCTCCTTTTATTAAATATTATTCTTTATTTTATTAAAGAATAATGTTTCGATAATCAAACTTATTTTCGATTATTCAAATAAAGATCGTACTTTCATATAAGTATATCTTTGGTTATTTATAATCATTTCAAGTATGAGTCTTAAAACTTCTACTTCAATTATTTTTATAAAGATTATCCTTTATGGGAATATTATTTAATAATAATATTCAGATATTTTCTAATATATCGGGACTGATTTATTTCATTAAATCAGCATTACTCCAAACATTCTTAAAAATGTTTTCGAGTCTTCAAAATGATTTTAAAAGTTAGAGCGGATCCCACAACTCATTTTTATATTTAAGATCTTCCTTTCAAAGGGGATTTAAATACTTGCTCAAAACCTGAGGGATCCGCCTCTGTGGTGTATTTTATATTCACAACGAGGTTGTTGTTTTGATAAATCAATTGATTACTTACCCAACGTTCGGGAAGTAAGTCCATCTATTAAGTCGGCATAAGCAACATGGGCTCAGTGGGCATCCATGAAAGTATAAGTGGCTCAGTGGGAGTCCATCAAATGCGTAAATGGCTGAGTGACAGTCCAGCATAAGGTCCTATTACGGCCAGGGTGATGACCAGTGGGGAATTCGTCCATCTACTAGTAGAAAAGGTTACTTATTGGTATCTTTGCCTGATCAGCAAGATATCAGGTTTATGCCAAGGTTTTCCCCTTTCCAAATTCATTGGATATTGCAACTCTGTTTATAATTTTCATAACAGAGGTTTTCAAGGAGTGTATGAAATGTATATATATAGGTGTATATATATATCGGGAATTAATGAAGTATCTCGTAACTTCATTATTTATAATGATATTTCAAAGATTGAATCTATCCAAGTCTTTTCTTGTAGTCTCATCTATGTGATGAACTTTTGAAACTGATTATACCTTGAACGGTGGTAGTTCAAGTAGTATTCGGAAAAGATATAAGTATATTGGAGTATCTTGTAACTTCATCTTTTCAACTTATATCTGGTTAATGATTATCTTATGCATGACAAAGATTTTCATAAAAATGTTGAGACAAGGTTAGATATATGAGATCACCTTGCAACGATATTTTTATACAGTTATAAACTGGAACTCTGTATTTATTATGCATGGAAGAGGACTTCCAAGATTTTGAGTAGTATATATGTATATATATACTGAATATTTTGTGACTTGTCACGTTAAGATATCAACTTGGTTCATTTCTTCTTGACCAAGACTTTCATGAGTACTATGAGAATGCTCATATATTGTTAATTATTATACATATTATTTCGGTGGGCTTGTTGCTCACCCTTGCTTTCCTCTTTCATCACACAACAACAGATAGACATGATGAACAGGATCAAGCTCCCAATTCGTGAGCGGTTAGGAAACATTCCGCAGTTTCCTGTAGGCATTGATGCCGTTGTAGCTGAGGTAGGAACTACCAGTAGGCTAGGCTTTCAACTTTTGTTGTACCGGACTTATGTATATATATGAATTGTAATAATGGCAAAAAAATGTAAATTTATTCAGAAACTCTCTTGAGGTGTAATGGCTTATAATATGGAATAAAATGACTTGTGTTATTTTTGGTATTCATCTCTGAGACTATAACTTGTGGCGTGTGTGTATATTGCGGGGTCATAGTACGGAGTAGTTGATTGTTTATTAAGATTGGGTGTTATTAAGGGAAATGGAACTCGTGACAACCCGGATCCCCGACCCCGGATTTGGGGGTGTTATAGGTTTCTTTGATGTTCACCCTGTCCCTCACCTACCTTACCACCATTCACACTCCCCTCTTTAGTTTTGGTAGATTTTGCAACTGGTTTCTTTTGAGAGAAATCAGAGGGGGTTTTCTTGGGTTTGGATTTGGAAATTTTTGTTTTGGTGGCTTGGGTAGGCATCTGTTGGGTCATTGACACAGATGCCATAGCCACGCTCAAAGGAAAAGAAATTTGGGAGGTTGGAATAGTAGAGACAGTGGTGCTTACCTCGCTTACCTGAGGGTCCTCCATGATTGGAAAATAGAAAAGGGGCACCTCTTTGTGATGACTTACTCTGTTAAGATCTGCAATCACTCTCCTTTCTTGAACCCAACAATCCAATTTGTTGGTTGGGTTCTCAATGACAATATCCTCAATAAGATGGTTAGCAAGAATCATAAAGAATCTAACATAATAGACATTTTTATTTCTCTTCTTAATTTCCCTTAACTTGTAACCTAACTCAAACATGATCATGTCAATGAAATTATAGTACTTATTAGTAACTAGCATATAAAGCATGTTAAGCATGACAGTGTTTACAGAATTAAAATTGCTTACTTTACCATAAAACACCTTGGTAACTACATCACACAAATAACTTCACTCTTTTTAAAGACCTAGCCTTCTAATCTCACTTAACTTAGTGGTAGGAAGAGCATAGCCAATAGAATTAAGCATGGTAACTCAATTAGCATTTGTGTGTGGTTCAGTAGTAGTGTTCTCAGAAATCTTAAAATATGCTTGAATCATATCACTATTAATGCAGAATTGCTTACCTTTAAGAGTGAAAGTTATGATTTTGTTAGTAAACTAGTACACAGCAGTTGTCCATATCTCCTCCATAACTTCACAGTAGATTGTGGGTGATTCCAGCATAGCATAATTGAGTTTGCATCCCTTCACAAAGTCCATTATTTTATGAAAATCTTCAGATGCAGGAATTTCTTTGTTCACAAGAGCAGCGGAGTTGTTCTTCTCATAGATGAACCCTGACTGAGACATGATTTTGACTACTGGTGCCATTGTTAAAGTGAGAAAATTTTCAATAAGAGAGAGAGAATTTTGCTTTGAGGAAAAAGATAGCAGTTAGTTGCAATAGAGAATGATAAAAGTTAAAAATAAACTGAAGTAAGGCTTTTATGTATTCTCCGATTTAAAAGGAATAAAAATTAAAGTTAAAAATAAAGACCCAATCAAAATTGCCTAAAATAGCCGTTTGAAAATAAAATAAACTGTCAAAATTCTGTCTATTATCCGCCGTGACATACTTACAAACTGTAAGTATATCTGATGGATAATGTTCGATACTTTTAACGGCTAAGATATAGACAAATCGACGGATGAGAATAAAGCAATTATCTGTCGGGTATAAAATAATCCGGAAAATTAATTGATTTTTATTAAGCTATTCTATTTCGACGGATGATCAAACTCGATGGATAATAAACATCCGTCGAGATGTAAATTTTGACTTAGCCAAAATTTCATCTAAAACAGAAAAAATCAATTAAGTTTCTGGCTGCATTACAACTTGCAAAATTATCTGAAATGATTTAAGAATAGTTAAGCATACCTAACTCACTTACCAACTTAGAAAAGGTGGATTCATCAAGTGGCTTGGTAAAGATATCTGCAAGCTGCTTCTCACTTGGAACAAAATGAAGTTCCACAGTATTATTCATCACATGTTCCCTAATGAAGTAGTACTTGATGTCTATGTGCTTTGATCTTGAGTGCTATACTAGATTTTCAGTGATGGCAATTGCACTTGTGTTATCACAGAAAATGGGATTTCTGTCCACTTGCAGACCATAGTCCAACAGTTGGTTTTTCATCCATAAAATTTATGCACAACAACTACCAGCAGCAATGTATTCAGCTTCAGCTGTAGAAGTAAAAACTGAATTTTGCTTTATACTGAACCAGGATACTAGCTTGTTTCCTAGAAATTGATAGGTTCCTGTTGTACTTTTTCTATCAATTTTACAACCTGCATAATCTGTATCTGAATAACCAGTTAGATCAAAACCAGAATCTCTAGGGTACGAAATGCCAAATTTTAGTGTTCCCTTAAGATATCTGAAAATTCTCTTAATAGCTACTAAGTGAGATTCTCTAGGATCATCCTGAAATCTAGCACAAAGATAAGTAGCAAATATTATATCTGGCCTACTAGCTGTTAAGTATAAAAGTGAGCCAACCATGCCTCTATAGCTTGAAATACCCACAGACTTTTCAGTAGTGTTTAATTCAAGTTTAGTTGCAGTGGCAATGAGAGTTTTTGCAGATGTGCAATCCATTAGATCAAACTTCTTTAAAAGATCATAAATATATTTGGTTTGACTAATGAATATTCCATCACTGACTTGCTTAACTTGTAAACCAAGAAAGTAAGTTAGTTCTCCCATCATGCTTATTTCATACTTACTTTGCATCAATTTGGGAAACTTTTTGCAAACTTTTTCATCTGTAGAGCCAAATATGATATCATCTACATAGATTTGAACAAGAATACTAGAGCCATTAACATTTCTAAAGAATAAAATTTTGTCAACAGTATCTCTTGTGAAGTGATTTTCTAAGAGAAACTATGAAAAAGATAGTAGACATGTTCTGGAAAATTTGGATCTTCAAAACTAGGAGGCTGACTGACATAGAATTCCTCCTCCAAATCTCCACTCAGAAAGGCACTTTTGACATCCATTTGATAGACTTTGAAATTGGCATGGGTTTCAAAGGCTAAGAGAATTCTGATGGCTTCAAGTCTTGCAACAGGAGCAAAAGTTTCATCAAAATCTATTCCTTCTTGTTGATAGTAGCCCTTAACAACAATCTAGCTTTATTCCTGACAACTATGCCATTTTCATCCATCTTGATCCTGAATACCCACTTGGTGTCAATTGGATTCTTTCCTTTTAGCTTGGGTACCAGCTTACATACATTGTTCCTTTCAAATTGGTTTAGCTCTTCCTGCATTGCTAAAACCCAATCAGGATCCAATCGAGCTTCTTCTACCTTCTTTGGTTCTTCCTTAGAAAGAAAGCTGTTATACTGACATTCTTCTTGAGTTGCTTTCCTTGTTTGAACTCTAAAAGATGCATCACCAATAATGAGCTCAAAAGGGTGATCTCTAGTCCATTTTCTCTATTGTGGTAAATTAGCTCTAGATAAAGAAACCTCATTGTTGTCTTGATGTGTGACTGAGTTTTGATTATAAAAAACTCCCCCTGAGTTTGTAGATCTTTGACTTAAAGATGGGGTTCTTTCTGTAAGTGATCTGTTTTGACTCTCAGTTTCTCTTATTGTTCCGACGGATGATGCACTTTGTATCTCGGGATGAAGCTGATTGTCTACTGACGGATGAAGCATTATGTAACTCGACGGATGTTGAGTTATGTTCTTTATTAGTTGTAGATTTTTCTACATTGTCCTTAGCCACTATTTCTTGATCACTTTCATCATCACTGTCATCACTAACCATCTCAACATTATCAAATTTGAGGCTCTCATGGAAATGTCCATCTTGCATACCTTCAATCTTTTTATCATCAAACACAACATGTATAGATTCCATAACAATATTGGTTCTTAGATTGTAGACTCTATATTTGTTCCCCACAGCATATCCAACAAAGATTCCTTCATCTGCTTTGGCATCAAACTTTCCATTTTGATCAGTTTGATTCCTTAAGATATAGCATTTGCAGCCAAAGACATATAGAAAGTTCAATGTTGGCTTCCTATTCTTGAACAATTGGTAGGATGTCATGCATTTTGCTTGATTAACCAAAGAAATATTCTGAGTGTAGCATGAAGTATTCATAGCTTCAGCCCAAAAATATGTTGGTAACTTTGATTCTTCTAGCATTGTTCTTACAACTTCAATAAGAGATCTGTTTTTCCTTTCCACCACTCCATTTTTTTGTGGAGTTCTAGCTGCAGAAAACTCATGCATAATCCCATTCTCTTCACAAAATGATCTCATCACAGAATTCTTGAACCCAGTTCCATTGTCACCCCTGATTCTTCTTACTTAAAAGTCAGAATGATTGTTGACTTGCCTTATGTGATTGATGATGATTTCACTAGCTTTATCTTTGGACTTTAGAAGATATATCCAAGAGAACTTTGAGAAATCATCTACAATTACTAGGCAATATCTTTTCCTTGAGATGGATAACACATTGAATGGTCCAAATAAATCCATGTGCAACAGTTGTAAAGGTTCTTCAATTATTAAATCAAGCTTCTTTCTGAATGATGCTTTAATCTGCTTTCCTTTCTGACAGGCATCACAAAATCCATCCTTAGTAAACTCCACTTGAGGAATACCTCCGACCAATTCTTTCTTGACTAGCTCATTCATGGTCTTGAAGTTTAGATGAGACAGCTTCTTGTGCCATAGCCAACTTTCATCTTGACTTGCTTTACTGAGAAGACAAGTTACTGAGTCTGCATTTGATGAGTTGAAATCAGCTAGGTACACATTTCCTTTTCTCACTCCAGTGAAAACCACTTTATTGCTCTTTTTTTTTGTCACAACACAGGCTTCAGAATTGAAAGTGACTGAGTTGCCCTTATCACAAAGCTGGCTGATACTCAACAAATTATGCTTGAGTCTTTCCACTAGGGAAACCTCTTCAATGATGAAATTATATTTTGAAATAAAGCCATATCCCATAGTATAACCCTTGTTGTCATCTCCAAAAGTGATACTTGGGCCAACTCTTTCCTTGAACTCAGTGAGCAGGGTAGAATCTCCAGTCATGTGCCTTGAGCAACCACTGTCTAGATACCAAAGATTCTTTCTGTTTCCCTGCACACATCAAAACCAAATCAAGTTGATTTTGGTACCCAAGTTTCCTTGGGTCCTGCCTTGTTAGCCTTTTTCTTTGGTTTCTTAGGTTTGACCTCATTTGATTTAAGGATCTCAGATTCATCCTTAGTCATTTGAGTTGGACCTTTGAAACCAGTCATTGAAACAGAATTATCATGCACATTTTGGTTTACATGAAAAGGCATGCTATTTGCAAACATGTTATTCCAGTAAGGTATGCTAAATGGCATTTGAGGCATACTAAATGCAGCATAATAAGGATTAGGTGCAAATGGCATATTAGCAAATTGTGCATTCATATTCTGAGCAGGCATAACATTCATAGGCACTGCAGACATGGAAGTCATGTTGGAAAAAGAGGAAGGTGCAGACATGGGAGTAGACATAGCAAGCTTGCAATTAACTGGAAAAATGATTAACACTAACACACTTAACACATATTTTTCTTGGTGCATATTTATCAGGTGTCTAGTTGTTATATTTGTTAATCCCTACCTTCCCATTTCTATTATTTTTCCTTTTAGCTTCTGTTTTAACCTCAATCTTTTCTAGTCTATCATTCAATTGCTTGATAGACATATGACCAACATTAGCTTTCTTTTATTTTCTAACTTGACTTGATTCTCCTGGAACAAAGTTTTTAGAAACTGATCCATATTTCTCATTCAATTTAACTAACTTAGCTTTGTTAACTGATTTACTCACAGCCGACAGATGTGGCTCTTTTTCTCTCGACGGATAATCCTTTTGATTATCCGACGGATGATTTTCATCTTCCATCGAGTCCACATCTGTAAAGAGTCCTTCAACCAGATTGGAATCAAGCTTCTCTTTGCTCTTTTTCCAGGCTGCATCACAAAAGGATTCTATACCTTGAACTTTAGTAATTTGAGCATGAACATCTATAGATGATTTCCATGCTTTAATTACTTCTTGTTCTCGCTCAAGCTGCTTTCTTAAAATCTCTTCTTTCTTCAAGGACTCAGTTAATTCATCCTTAGCAATTTTACACTCAATTCTCAATGTTTCAAATTCAATAAATTGAGACTCTAACGCATTGTTTCTTTCACTTAAAAACACATTATTCTCCTTTATTTTATTGTTTTCTTTAGTGAGAGACTTGAGTGTAACACGCAGGTGATATAATTCAGTAGACATGTCATTTATTGCATCATTACACTTAGCTTTAGACAAATGAGCTAGGTTGGTTGTGATTACCTGATTGCTTGATGAACTTGTTTTCGTTTCATCTGACTTGGCCATTAGGGCTAGATTGACATAGTTGATTTCTTTATCTTCATCCAATCCAACTGCAGCCCAGTCATTCTCCTGAGTTATGAAAGCCCTTTCCTTCTGCTTGAGCAATTCAAAGTATTTCTGCTTATAATCAACAGGCTCAAACTTCTTTTTACTGGAATCAAACTTTCTACACTCACTAGCAAAATGGCCAGCCAAGCCACATTTGAAACACTTGAATTTTGACTTATCAACCATGTTTCTGTTTGGCTTGGCTGCTCCAAAATTCTTCTTAAATTTGAGCTTGGCAAATCTCCTGGATAAGAATGCTAGATGCTCATCAATATCATCCATGTCATCTTGGCTCAGATGTTCTTCATTTTCAGCTACCAGCCCTTTACCCTTGCTTTCAAAGACCTTTGATGTAGACTCAACAGTTTCCACCTTAATCTCTTTCGCCTTTTCCAACTCAGCAACAAGTGCAATGGATCCTCCCTTCTTCCTTCCTTTCTCCATCCTTTCATCTTGCTCTATTTCAAGCTCATAGGTTTTCAGGATGCCATACAGTCTCTCCCAGGTGAACTCCTTGTAATCTTGTGAATTTCTCAATGAGACTGTCATTGGCTTCCACTCCTTTGGGAGAGATCTAAAGAACTTGAGGTTAGAGTCTTTTGTCGGATAGACTCTTCCATGTAGTTTTAGAGCATTCAGTAGTTTCTGAAACCTACTAAAAATATCAGTGAGTGACTCACTTTCTTAACAGTGAAAATGCTCATATTGCTTAATCAAGAGTTGCATCTTGTTCTCCCTTACTTGCTCAGTACCATCACAAATAATCTGTATTGGTCCCAAACCTCTTTGGCTGTTTTACAGTTAATGATGTTATCAAACATATCACCATCAACACTATTAAACAGTATGTTTATGGCCTTCTTATCTTTCCTGACTTGTTCAATGTCTGGATCAGACCATGCATGCCTAGGTTTTGGAACTGATGGTTCATTCCCTGTAGCAGCTCTCATAGGGACATGAGGACCTCTTTCAATGCAATCCACATAAGCTTCATCTTGAGAAAGAAGATGTAGGTGCATCTTCACCTTCCAGTGGTGATAGTTGTCTTTATCCATAAATGGAATTTTAACTCCAACATCCTTTATGTTCATCTTGTTGATTGTTGTGATCTTTACACTCTTTGTACTTCAAGAGCTTACTCTGATACCAATTGTTATTCCCTAACAATATAACAAAAATTGCAGAAGGGGGTTGAATGTAATTCTGGCTCCTTTTTGAATTTTAAGATTATTCTTACTTTATACAGATAACAGTGTTTAATTTGATGTAATGCGGAATAAAAGAATAATAGAAATCAAAATACTAAGTAATAAAACACAAGCTTTAAAAATTTCTGGTGTATTTGAAAGTATCCACCAGATATATATATATATATATATATATATCATATTGAGAACTTTGTGATGCTTTGAATAGCACACGGCTGCTTTACAAGTGAATAAATAAACTAAAGAGAAATTCTTAACAAGTACAACTTTATCTATCTCTCTGAAAAATGTGCTTGCTTAGTTGATTGTTCTACTTGCTACACTTGGTTTATATATCACCAAGTCACATGAGAATAAGACAAGATAATAAAACAAAATGAATCTAGTCTAATATCATGATGCAACATTACTCTATCCAGCATCTTTGAATATTTTCACATTTGTATTGGAAATGGTAATGCTTCTTTGTTCTCAAAATCTTGCTTAACAAGCTGCCACATTCCTTTTGCAAACACCCGACGCATGTGATTGTGTTGTCACTATCAACGGCTATTTTGAATATGATCATTCGTCGGGATTATGTTGAACATCCGTCGGGAGCCTTGTAGATCATCCATCGGGAGTCTATCTGTCACTTGACTCCATTTCACTCCATTTCACTTATACATAATTACAAGACATCTCATATTTATAATTAGCCAACCTATTCTGCATATCAATCTAGTAGTCAACATGACTTAGAGAATCCTAAGGAATCTATTAGACTAAAACATTTTGTTTGCAGAATTGTGCTACAGTACTTATTTGTTACATAAGCTACACTCTCGATGGATGTCAAATTGTCATCCGTCGGGACTATATTAGAACATCCGTCGAGAGCTACAAAATTTAATAAGTTAAATCTACTAAGGTGTTTTGTTTAACTTATCATGAAGTTCACAACATATTCCTAACAAGGTATCAAGATGTATCATTTTTGTAATTACTTAGCGGCTAAGTAATCTATTTTTGGATCCGATATGATCCAACGGGATACTCTTTAAGTGTTTAAAATACGTTTATATGAAATTATACGTAATCTGGACGCGTGTTAAAGTGCGTTTTTATCGAGGTACTAGTTTTATCTCGTTTTGCGGGCGTTTGTATATATTATATATGTTTTCGGGGTTTATTATGAATTTAGAAAGTATTTCGGTGTTACAAAAATGATTGGACCGAGACCCGACCGGGAGGTTAAGGTCCGCAAAATTTGTATTTTCATTTATTTACAAAACCAAAGATTAGTCGAATATTCACAATTTTTGTATTTTTGGAATATTTGGGATGTTGGGAAAATTTTAGTATACATTTTGTATTTAATTAAAAATAATATTTTTAAAATTATTCCCCGTTAATATCATTTCCGGGCCAGTGATTTTAAATTACGAGAACCAAACATCGATTTGTGATTTATCGGGTACAAAATCTTTTTAGTATAAATACTAAATTCTGATTTTTCTATTTTGAAAAAAATCATAATATTTTAGATAATTATTAAAAATTGGATAATGTTCTTGGGGTGATTAATTAGTTCATGATTTTAATCCTTAGATAACTGGAGATTTGCAAGTCTGTTCTTGATGTTCTAATAATCAAAATGAAGCCCTTTTCATCCTCTTTCTATTGATACCAACATCTCTGCCTAAGATGCGGATCATTCGAGTTGATCAGGACAAGGCATTGGATAAAGAGTGTGATGGAAAGGTATTGGATATCTGGCTTCTAGCAATTGCAGGAGCAGCATTTCAATAAAGTGTTGAAAAGAAAGACGGTGATATTTTGAGACAGAATGTCAGAATAGATGTGTCATTACGAGTGTGACTAACTGCTACATCTTAAAGTGAGGATTAGCTTGCGCTGTTTAGAGGCATAATTCAAGAAAGGAAAGAAGAAGTTTTTGGAAGATGGTTGGTCCCGGTTTTGCGAAACTAGAGTAAGTTATATCGTAAAGTTGTGTTTATATATATATATATGTATTAATTATGTTATTAAATAGTTGATCTAGTATACTTCTTTTCGAAATTATACTAGTGGGTTAAATTTTGAGTTTGGGAATTTGTTGAAAATAGTTTTTTTTTAAAGAAAGCGAAATTCTTTGTGGAATTTGGAATTCTTGTTTCTAGAACTGTAACCTGAAAAGATCTTGGATTAGTTTGAGGTCGCAGATACTATATTTAAGTGTTGGCATTATTTATCGATTAAACAGGTTATCTTGGATTGAGGTTTCATAGTGACAACCAAATCCATTGACCCCGAATTTGGGGGCGTTAAAGTTTGGGTCGTGATGGATTAAAGATTTTACTATAACCAGAGATAACAACAGCTCCAACCTTATCATACTAATTCTTATCTTTGATTGATCATTTTATCCATTCTAATACCCTTGACAAATTTGTCTCTAGGCTAGGAGAAAAATCATTCCAACCTTACATAAGGAGAACTACCAGTCTTTGCCCTATTATAATTTTAAACATGCTTTTTCTATAATTAATGCAAGTACTAAGAGATGCATTCATTGAAAGAGATATGTCCTAAGTCCAATCATGTATGAGGATTTAGCAATAACTTTTATGTAATCTGTTTTGATTTCATTGATATTAATAAAAGACTTGTTTTGTTTTTATTGCGGGCTCTATCTATTTAAATGTTTAAATAAGATATACCACAGTTTAGAGTAAAGCTTTTTATGAATTGTGATGAGATCATAATAATGAGACCCTAAAAGATGATACTCTAAACTTAAATAGTTCCTGGTCATAGGATTACTAACTGATAATTAATAATCTGCAAAGATCGGTACATACTACGCTTGCTTCATTATAAAGGATGTCTATTCTCATAGACATTTGTGTGGTGACACTATAGCTACTATGTAGGTGCTTATTATAGAATAAGTTCACTGAACATGACTCACACAGCTGAACAACTGATGGAGTTCACTCACGTGTCAGCAGTTATTCATATAGTGATAGTTGTACAAGTATCCTTAGACTTGAGGTCATCATAGTCATCTTGTGTACACTGAACTATGCTTTGGTTTAGTTCTTAGTCTCAAGGGACAATTATAACGGCTCTACTGGGTATAGGAATTTGTACACGAAGATAGTGTATGATCAATAAATGATCTACCCCTTCCAGTGTAGGAAGAGAATGTTCAATGCTGATCCACTTATGTTAGTTCAGGAATCTCTGGCCAGAGTGAATGAAATTAGAAAGGAGTTTCTAATTTACATTAAATAGAACTAAGCATAGTGAATGGGAAAGCAAGTGATTAAATAAGATAGGCTTGACACAAGTTACATGCCTTGTATTTAATCTTGACATTGCAGGGTAGAAGGAATTAATTGTACGGTAACTACTCCCTGAATAGGTTCTTGGTATTCTAAGCAGTGAATTCGTATTATCCGGATAGTCGCGATATGCTGAGAAGTATCCCTCACGATGTAGAATAAATATGATTAATTAATTAATCATATTTAATAAATTAGAGAATTTATATAAATAATGATAAAATAGTTTTATTATTATTTATTTCTACTAGCGGCTTAATATTGAACCTACAGGGTCACACCATAAAAGAGAATGATTTAATGGTGGAGAAATTAATTAATAATGGCTGATAATTATTTATTTATGAAATAAATAATTGGAAAATTTAATAATTGATTAAATGAGATTTAATTAATTATAAATTAATTAAGAAAAAGTTCTTAATATTATTAATTAAGAATTTAATTTTTAGAAATTAAATCAAGTGAGAGAATTATTTCTAAAGTGTTTAGAAAAAGGATTAATAATTAAAAGGTGTTTTAATTATTAGTGAGAATAATAAAGGGTTAATAATAATAATATTTTATGGGAAAATTTTCAGCTGAAAATTTTGCCTATAAATATACTATTATAGAACCTATTTTTGCCTCAACCAAAAAGATTTACAAAACCCTAATTCTCTCCATCTCCTCCTTCATTACATCGTTTTCTTGGTGGATACCGGTGGAGTGCTTCACACTTAAGGAGCATCTGCTAGGGATCTCCGCTCATCGTTCTTGGATCGCTATTAAAGACCTCCATCTTTCCATTAACGTAAAGCTTCTTAAGGTAAACATACTGAACTACGAATTAAATATTATTTTTCGCATGGATCCTGCGGAGGGTTTCGTTTTTTTTTAAGATTTAAATTTACGTTTTCATTGCGTTTATGTGCTAAAAACCCTTCAATGGCATCAAAGCTACTTGCAAAAAGTTTTTAATTCGTTTATGTGTTTAACTGTTTTCGATATATGAGCATGTACATGATTCGCCATGATTTGATGTTGATATAATATGCTTATATATGTATGGTTTTGAATATATGATATTCATGTGAGTTGTATAATCATAAGATGATTATGTAATCTGTATATATACTGATATATACATGATTTATGTTCGTTCTAATTATGAGAATCATATTAGATACGGATTCTGAATTGGCTGATGCAGATTTGCTGAAATTTGGGTCTGTGTCCGATTTACGCAAACGAATACCCTATTCCATAGGTAAACGAGAGTCTGAACAAAACTGATAGCTAAAGCTATCAACGACTCATCTGTAAGGCGTTTGACGTCATTTACTACCCGTAAACAATGATTCTTGTTTTTCTAATTTGATTCTGATTTTTCTGATTTTTGTCATATTTTCTTTTTATGATTAGATCATGGATAATATGATATGTTAAGATCATATTATGTATTTTAACATGCTTTTATGTGTTGTATGAGCATGGTGGATGGTTATGGGCTTTCGACCTTAGTGTAATGGTTTTGGTTTTGGTTTTGGTTTTAAATACGACTTGCATGTCGTCAATCTTTGTAATCATAAATCTCGAATGTAACTCGAGTTATTCTTGTAAGTTCATTAGATTAGTTTTACTTTCAATCATGTAATGTAATTGAAGACTCAAGAAGGCTATCCAATGGAGGTGATTCAAAGAAGAAGACGAGGCATACAAGAAGTCTAAACAAAGAAGAAGACTTATGTAATAAGTAGTTGTATTTATTTCCATCACCATATTAGATTGATCTTGATCTTTATCATGAGCTTGATAAAGATCACATAGGATGGGGCCATAACCAAACACATTTACTTTATTGCACTTTACATTTACTTGGTTATTTAATTTTATATATAAGATATATGCCTATATTTAACATGCGATGATAGATTTAGGTGAACTTAAATCAATATAAGGCGTGCTCTAGAAAATCTAGAATAGGAATCGTTTCTTGCCTTAACAATAAATATTATGAATACGATCATGAGATTCTTGTGTTTATGAAACACGTAATTGAATATGAATTTTCAATATTGAGAGAAAGGATGGTTTTGTCAACAACAGATTTCTATCTGTAAAAAAGGGTTATTAAGTGACGCCTCTTGACAATGCTCCACCCGATCTGGGAATTATCTGATTATCGATTATTGATTTAAAATATTTAATTTAAAAGGAAGAATCTTTTTATAATATGATGATGATTGTAACGTAATATAATCCCTCTAAAATTAAATAATATCAAGTAGTAATTGGCCAATGACACAACCGGCTTGTGTCGGTCATAGCCTTCCAACATGGTAGAAAGTGGTTCTTATTTTTAAATCATTGTCGTTTCAAGCTACAGCCGAGGGCTTTGATTTTGAAATAAGAAATACTTGTCTATTACATAGAGATGTGTACATTGAATTAGAATCTAAAGGTCGGTACGTGCTACAGCCGTGGGCCGTTGAAGACTGATTCAATTGTACGAAATGTTGGGTTAGACTTGACTTAAAATATTGAGTTTGTCGTGCCACAGCCGTGACTCAATTATTCAAGAGGCTAAACTTATATTAGGGAATAACATAAGATGTAATTGACAAGAGTTGTCTTCCTATTGAATATCACATGACGTTTCGTGCCACAGCCGAGGTTGTGTGATGGAATGTAAGATCCCTATTCCCACTAGCATTATGAATGCTTAATTTTCACTTAGGGGGTTGAAAAAAATTAGATAAACTAGTGGGAGACACTTATGAATAAAGACCCGATTCATATAGTATTTTGAAATGAAATTGAATATTTGCTAAGTGTTGTTATGTGTTTATCATTTACAAATTTACTATATTCGTCATGTCTTCTGCACTATCACTCCGGAGCATACTAGATGCTCACAAGTTGACTGGTCCTAATTTAGCTGTTTGTTTTCACTGTAACAAGTTGGGGCACTGGAAGAGGAATTGCAAGGTTTACCTTGCAGAATTGAAGAAGAAGGGTAATGAGACTACCGCTTCTGATTCAGGCATGTTCATGATCGAAGTTAATATGTCACTAGGGTCAAATTTTACTTGGGTATTAGATACCGCCTGTGGTTCTCATATTTTCAATTCGTTGCAAGGACTAAAGGGAAGTAGGACTCTTGAAAAAGATGAGGTGATTCTACATATCGGCAATGGAGCAAGGGTTGCGGCCATATCTGTAGGATCATTTAGTTTACATATGCCTACGGGCAAGACTATTATTTTGAATAATTGTTATTACGTTCCCTCTATTGTGAGGAATATTGTTTCTATTCCTATGTTGGATGTGGATGGTTTTTTATTTATTATTAAGAATAATGAATGTTCTATCCTTAGAGATAATGTTCTTTTTTGGACGTGGCATTTTAAATAATGGTCTGTATGTATGTGACGTAGAGCATGATTTACTTCAGATTGAACAAACTAATAAAAGAAAACGAGATGATGAAAATATGACCTATTTATGGCACTGTAGGTTAGGTCATATTAGTGAAAATAGACTGCGGATATTGCATAAGGAAGGGTTACTTGACTCCTTTGATTTTGAATCATATCCTACATGCGAGTCTTGTCTATTGGGTAAAATGACCAACTCTCCATTTAGTGGACATAGAGAGAGGGCTGCAGATTTGATAGGATTGGTACACACAGATATATGTGGACCAATGTCTATGCAAGCCATGGGTGGATTTTCGTACTTCATTAATTTTATAGATGATAGATCTAGATTCGGATATGTGTATTTGATGAAACACAAGTCTGAAGCCTTTGAAAAGTTCAAAGAATATAAATATGAAGTGGAGAAACAAACCAAACATAGTATTATAACTCTTCGATCAGATCGAGGTGGTGAATACTTGAATGGAGAGTTTCTAAATTATCTCAAAGAAAATGGTATAGTCTCCCAGTGGACTCCTCCATATACTCCACAATTAAATGGGGTATCTGAAAGGAGAAATTGAACTTTGTTAGACATGGTTCGGTCCATGATGAGCTATGCGAATCTTCCAGTATTCATATGGGGTTATGCATTGGAAACCTCATCATATTTACTGAATAAGGTGCCTTCCAAATCTGTTCCTCAAACACCATATGAGATATGGAAAGAAAGGAAACCGAGTCTTAAACACGTTAAGATTTGGGGATATTCAGCTTATATTAAGAAAGTTGACCCAGATAAGCTGGAATCTCGATCCGTAAAATATAATTTTGTGGGATATCCTAAAGAGACTTTGGGGTATTACTTTTACACCGATCATCGGGTGTTTGTCTCCAGAAATGCTACCTTCTTGGAAAAGGAGTTTATCCTTGAAGGAAACAGTGGGAGCAAAATTGAACTTGATGAAGTTCAAGAAGCACAAACTACTACGGATCAAGTGGAAATACCTGTTCAGACTGAACAACCTTCTATGGAACAGCCCATTCGTGGGACAGGGAGAGTGTCTCGCCAACCTGAGAGGTATTATCGCCTTGTCATTGAGAATGACAATGAGTTGTCAATTATTGATGATGACGACCCTGTGACCTATAATAAGGCTATGAGTAGTGTTGACTCAGAGAAATGGCATAGTGCCATGAAATCTGAAATGGAATCTATGTATACCAACCAAGTATGGACTCTGGTTGAGGCGCCTGAAGGTGTTAAGCCTATTGGGTGCAAGTGGGTATACAAAAGAAAGATTGGAGCAGATGGCTAGGTGGAGACCTATAAGGCCAGGCTCGTGGCAAAAGGATTCAAACAAAGGCAATGGATTGACTTTGATGAAACTTTTTCGCCCGTAGCCCTGTTAAAATCAATTTGGATTTTGCTTGCGATTGCTGCTTACTACGACTATGAGATCTGGCAAATGGACGTGAAAACGGCCTTCCTCAATGGGGAACTTGAGGAGGAAGTGTATATGACATAGCCAGAGGGTTTTCTTTCCAAGGGAAATGAACACCTAGTGTGTAAGCTGCTGCGAACCATATATGGTTTAAGGCAAGCTTCTCGTAGATGGAACATCCTTTTTGATGAGACAGTCAAAGAGTTTGGTTTTATCAAAATCATAGATGAACCATGTGTCTACAAGAAGGTTAGTGGGAGTGCGGTAACATTTCTTATATTGTATATGGATGACATACTTCTTATAGGAAATGATATACCGATGCTACAATCAGTCAAAGTATGGCTATCAAAGAACTTCACCATGAAGGACTTGGGAGAAGCATCCTACATTCTCGGTATGAAAGATCTATAGAGATAGATCTAGAAGAATGATAGGTCTTACCCAGGGTACATACATTCAGAAAGTGCTTAAAAGGTTTAGCATGGAAAACTCCAAAAGAGGTCTCATACCGGTGAGCCATGGAGTGTCCCTTTCTGAAAAATGTCTCCTAAGACACCTGAGGAAAGAGAGCGTATGAGTAAGATTCCTTATGCTTCAGCAATAAGATCTATCATGTACGCGATTTTGTGTACAAGGCCTGATGTTGCTTATTCAATTAGTGTCACGAGCAGATATCAGTCCAATCCAGGTGAAGACCACTGGAAAGCAGTGAAAAACATCCTTAAGTACTTGCGAAGGACTCAGGACATTTTTCTTGTTTTTGGAGGTGAATCTGAGTTGAAAATAGAGGAGATGACAACGTTGAGAGAGTTGACACACATAACAACGTAGCAGACCCACTCACAAAGCCACTTTCTCAGAGTCACTTTAATCTATAAAGACAAGATGGGTATTAGATACCAGAGTGATTGGCTTTAGTACAAGTGGGAGATTGAAAGAGATATGTCCTAAGTCCAATCATGTATGAGGATTTAGGAATAACTTTTATGTAATCTGTTTTGATTTCATTGATATTAATAAAAGACTTGTTTTGTTTTTATTGCGGGCTCTATCTATTTAAATGTTTAAATAAGATATACCACAGTTTAGAGTAAAGCTTTTTATGGATTGTGATGTGATCATAATAATGACACCTAAAAGATGATAACTCTAAACTTAAATAGTTCCTGGTCGAATGATTACTAACTGGTAATTAATAATCCACAAAGATCGGTACATACTATGCTTGCTTCATTATGAAGGATGTCTGTTCTCATAGACATTTGTGTGATGACACTATAGCTAGTATGTAGGTGCTTATTATAAAATAAGTTCACTAGACATGACTCACACAGCTGAACAACTGATGGAGTTCACTCACGTGTCAGCAGTTGTTCACATAGTGATAGTTGTACAAGTATCCTTAGATTTGAGGTCATCATAGTCATCTTGTGTACATTAAACTATGCTTTGGTTTAGTTATTAGTCTCAAGGGACAATTATAACGGCTCTACTGGGTATAGGAATTTGTACACGAAGATAGTGTATGATCAATAAAGGATCTACCCCTTCCAGTATAGGAAGAGAATGTTCAATGCTGATCCACTTATGTTAGTTCAGGAATCTCTGGCCAGAGTGAATGAAATTAGAAAGGAGTTTCTAATTTACATTAAATAGAACTAAGCATAGTGAATGGGAAAGCAAGTGATTAAATAAGATAGGCTTGACACAAGTTTCATGCCTTGTATTTAATCGTGACATTGCAGGGTAGAAGAAATTAATTGTACGGTAACTACTCACTGAATAGGTTCTTGGTATTCTAAGCAGTGAATTCGAATTATCCGGATAGTCGCGATATGCTGAGAAATATCCCTCACGTTGTAGAATAAATATGATTAATTAATTAATCATATTTAATGAATTAGAGAATTTATATAAATAATGATAAAATAGTTTTATTATTATTTATTTCTACTACCGGCTTAATATTGAACCTACAGGGTCACACCATAAAAGAGAATGATTTAATGGTGGAGAAATTAATTAATAATGGCTGATAATTATTTATTTATGAAATAAATAATTGGCAAATTTAATAATTGATTAAATGAGATTTAATTGATTATAAATTAATTAAGAAAAAGTTCTTAATATTATTAATTAAGAATTTAATTTTTGGAAATTAAATCAAGTGAGAGAATTATTTCTAAAGTATTTAGAAAAAGGATTAATAATTAAAAGGTGTTTTAATTATTAGTGAGAATAATAAAGGGTTAATAATAATAATATTTTATGGGAAAAATTTCAGCTGAAAATTTTGCCTATAAATATACTATTATAGACCCTATTTTTGCCTCAACCAAAAAGATTTACAAAACCCTAATTCTCTCCATCTCCTCCTTCATTACATCGTTTTCTTGGTGGATACCGGTGGAGTGCTTCACACTTGAGGAGCAGTTGCTAGGGATCTCCGCTCATCGTTCTTGGATCGCTATTAAAGACCTCCATCTTTCCATTAACGTAAAGCTTCTTAAGGTAAACATACTGAACTACGAATTAAATATTATTTTTCGCATGGATCCTGCGGAGGGTTTCGGTTTTTTTTTAAGATTTAAATTTACGTTTTCGTTGCGTTTATGTGCTAAAAACCCTTCATTCATGGCATTGAAATAAGCAAGCATTGCATTAAGAATACATGGCATTCCTTCAGAAACATAAGAATAAACAATATAGGCATGATATTGAACAAACAGAATAAACAAACAAATCACTAATTCTATCTAGTCCAATCATGTTAATGTATGTCATCTGTTGTCTCAATCCAATTATAAACTAACACATCTTAACAAACAATTTAGATCAAATGAATAAATCACATAGTATTAGGATATGGGAGATACGCATAAACAAAGGTCTTATATGCTGGAAAATATATATCTCACTAAAGCAATAGATCATGTTCAACAAATATTCAAACACATATTTAAGATCATCTAAAGTAACATGCATAAGTTAAGCATCAATCCTAATTACTAGAAAAATATTCTAGTGAACTAGTTCAGCATTATCTATGTGTGATGCTATCATGCTTATGCGAGTGTTAAACATTTAAACACTAAGATCTTATCATGCATTGAATATTAAGAGCAAAATATTACAGTGGTTCAAGAATTTGAAACCTGAGATATGTGAGTTAGACCATCTTCAGAGATTGCTACGAAAGAAAGATATTCATGATATTCCTTCTTATCATCTGATCCATCCCAACTCTTTCCCATGCACTATAAGTTTTGACTGGTTGCTTCCCTAAGAAAACATTCCATCTTTATCACAGCTCTTCAACTGAGTCCATACTCATCCTTGTTTGTCAAGCTTCTTTTTCTGTTGTAGCAAAACCCCTGATAGTTACTTGACACATATAACTTGTCAGAACTGTAACTATCAAATCTTGTTTATGTCCCCATCTCAGTCTTGTAATCACCTCTAGAACTGAATCTGTAAAAGTCTCTGCTTCGGAATGGATAGGCTTGATCCTTGGATATAGCTTTTGTATTCCATGTGAATTTGATGCGACTAAACTTCCCTGACATGTGAAACACTTCCCTGATATCCAGTCCCTCAAGTACTTGTACCTAAGCTTTCTCTGATTCAGCTATCAGTAACTCTTATATTATGTCCCGAGGTTCCAACTTTAATACATGTAACTGAGATGTTTGTTTGTCCCCACTATCCTCTCTGACCTCCTCGATTCCTTTGTTTATGATCTCATTGATTCCCGGATTAATGTAGCATTGGTACAAACCACTGTGTGAGTGTATAATCTGGAATCATTCGAGTTGTCTTAAAATGTTCGAGAAAAATTGTACCCGTAGAAATTTCATTCTTTTCCCGTATCTGAAAATCCAGTGGTATCCTATGGACTAAACCTTTGAGGAAGTTCCAAAATTTTCTTCTGTAGGTCTTGAAATCAGTTTCATTGGAATAAGAAAACCATTATCTTCAAAATCGGTGTTCGAAAATTTTCCGTCTGAATAGTACATGGTCTTCGTTTTCTTCGAAATATTAAAATCATCTTTAAAGCCCGGAGGATTCCTGAGTCTACCAATACTTTGAGAACCCTTAATTTAATATTTAAGAAAAATTTAAATTTCCAATATTTTTAATTTTCTTAGAAAATAAATCAATCAAAAATAAATATTTACGAAAAAATTAATTTTCAAGAATTATAAAATAACTTGAACTATTGGAGAATTTAAAATGGTTTGAGGTTTATGAAAGATGTTGAGGTTGAGGTACAATATAAAGGGTATAAAGGTTTGATTCTTTTCCCAATTACTATTATTGAAGTATATTATATTTTTATAAGTTGATAATTACTGGTAGAACTTGTTAGGCATTATTTGCTCATTCTTGTTGTTTCATCTTCCAACCCCACAGATAGAAATATGGCCATACCATCGACGAATAGCAAGAAAGTCGGTGAATCTATTAGTTCATATGACCGGCTTGAGGTGAAGGATTAAGCTGGTAGGCGACTAGTTATCATAACATGTTTTGTTTAAGTTAAATCATGTAAATTGTTATAACCTTGGGTTAAGTCTATATTGGACTGCTGATTATACTTCATCTGGAAGTAATAATCAGTAGCATATCTAGAAGAGATATTTGGAAGAATGTAATACTTGTTGAATCACCATATTTTTATGGTTCAGTATTGTATCGATGCGTTCTCTGAGATTATAACCCGTGTGTGTAAAAGGTAGGTTTAACAACTCAACTAAAAAAATTTCTCATGATAATACTTATTTAAATCCAAACTCCATTAAAATCCGATAAAACTTTCAATTCTTGAAATAAAATACAACCAAATTAAAACCAAACCAACAAACTCTAAAGAAAATCTAAGAAAATACAAAACTCCTCAAAGTCTTGGAACTCGCACTCTTCCCCTTAAACAACCCACCTAAAAGAGAGAATACCTGCCGGAGGAAAATAAGAAAAACAAAGGACCGGCAGTGAGCGAAAGGCTCATATACGGATATAAAATAAAGCATAACTGAACAAAGACTAAAAGATGATGAGGCTAAGAACACAACTGAATATATGAACGAAGCACAATAATAATAGTGAATGAGACAATATAAAAAAAAAGAATACTCAACTCACAAAACAAAACTAAATGCTTACCACCCAAAACTTATCATACTCTTACACATATCCTTATCAATTATACATAATAATCACAAATAATATAATCGAAAGAATAATGATAAAATGAAATCATACCCTTACACATACTCTTACACATATTCTCACGCTTACAAAAAATTACATAAAATAGCTTACATACGAACATGGGAGATAATCTTACACTTACAGGATGTCCTACATTTTCGGTAATCCAGAAATATGTAGTCATCAAAACTTACAGGGGCTTGCACAGCACAAAGCAAATGCTACCCAATATCTTACAGGGGCTTGCACGGCAATAAGCACGTACTACCCAAAAGGCCAAATCATACACTTACTAGCCATGGCTATACGTGTCCCACAACTTCGGCGACACGCCCATACAATTTAAGTACACCGCATAGGAGGTGTCAAGCACGAGATTATCCACTCGCGACGGATCTCTTACCAACTCCCAAGTCATACAAATAACATAAATAACTCAAAGTAAATACTCAAAGATCACACACTCAAATATCTTACATCTCCAAAATCATATATAAATTTATCAAATAACCTCAAAAAAATATAACTCAACATCATGAAATAAAATAACATAACAAACCACTAATTATTGATAAGCTCAAATCTGATCAGTTTCAAAGAATGTCAAATTACTGCATAAAAATGAAGTCAACTGAAAAAGTACAAAACACGAAAGGCGTAGAAATTTCCGAGACCTTTCCATAATGGAAAGGCTCGTCAAAAAACGAACAAGTAACGAATTCAAAAACCAAATAAATGCGGACTGCAGAACAGAATCAGCCCCTGATTACAATTGTATTTTGTGGTTTAAGACATCAAAATCACAGAATTTAGCAGCAGAATGTAAACACAAATTGTAGATATCGAAAAGAGCTTTGCAGAATGGTATTGCTCATAATATTTGAACAAATATTCAATTTAATATAATTTTTCAAAGGTTGGATATTCAAATCCCGAAGTCAAACAGGCAGGTCATACAAATTGCAGAAAAACTCATATTTAGAGACCGAATTTCACAAATGGCAAGGAATTTAAGTTGTAGATAATTAAAAGACCTTTCCGAAATGACCAAAAGCAACAAATTCTAACAGATAACGAATCAGATATGAATTTAACAAGAAATCAGATCGTATACAATGAAGAATACGGAAACGAAAAACAAGAGAACAAAGAAGATATCCGTACCTCGAGATCTTAGTAACCGAAAATGCTAATAACGATTTCAGAAACACAAATCACAAGAACCCTAATTCCACAAACGCCAAATTCATAACCCTCCAAAAAATTCTTGATATTCATCTCAATCTCCATCTATTTTCTCTTTCTCTCTCCCTCTCTCCTCTCTTCTCCGATCAAAGTAACGCAAACCCTTATTTTTTTAGCAAATCCTAACTCTTCCTTCTTTCTCCCTTTTTTTATTAAAACCTTCACTCTTTTTTAATAAAAGCCTTACTATTTTTTTTAAACTAATACTCTTAAAACAATATTCTGATTATAAATATAAAAATAAACTTACACAAACTAATTTAATTACAACACATTGACATTAATAAATAATTAAATCAAATAATCCAACTAAAAATAATTATAAAATATCGGGATGTTATATTCTTCCCTCCTTACAAAAATTTTGTCCTCGAAATTTAACTTGCGCACCTCTCAAAAAGACGGATATAACAAAAACGGGTAGTAATCAAAGAAACACATAACATATAATACTCTTAACTAACTAATCATTCTATAGTACACCCATACTCACAGGTCAAGCCTAAAGACAACCCCAAAGCAAAAAGTCTGTCTTACAACTACCCACAATTCACAAATCGAGCCTAAAGGCAAGTCTACGGAATCATAAAACTCTAGTTCTGATGCCAACTTTAACAACCCAACTAATAAAATTTCTCAAGATAATACTTATTTAAATCCAAACTCCATTAAAATCCGATAAAACTTTCAATTCTTGAAATAAAATACAACCAAATTAAAACCAAACCAACAAACTCTAAAGAAAATCTAAGAAAATACAAAACTCCTCAAAGTCTTGGAACTCGCACTCTTCCCCTTAAACAACCCACCTAAAAGAGAGAATACATGCCGGAGGAAAACAAGAAAAACAAAGGACCGGTAGCGAGCGAAAGGCTCATATACGGATATAAAATAAAGCATAACTGAACAAAGACTAAAAGATGATGAGGCTAAGAACACAACTGAATATCTGAACGAAGCACAATAATAATAGTGAATGAGACAATATAAAAAAAAGAATACTCAACTCACAAAACAAAACTAAATGCTTACCACCCAAAACTTATCATACTCTTACACATATCCTTATCAATTATACATAATAATCACAAATAATATAATCGAAAGAATAATGATAAAATGAAATCATACCCTTACACATACTCTTACACATATTCTCACGCTTACAAAAAATTACATAAAATAGCTTACATACGAACATGGGAGATAATCTTACACTTACAGGATGTCCTACATTTTCGGTAATCCTGAAATATGTAGTCATCAAAACTTACAGGGGCTTGCACGGAACAAAGCAAATGCTACCCAATATCTTACAGGGGCTTGCACGGCAATAAGCACGTACTACCCAAAAGGCCAAATCATACACTTACTAGCCATGGCTATACGTGTCCCACAAATTCGGCGACACGCCCATACAATTTAAGTACACCGCATAGGAGGTGCCTCATAATATTTGAACAAATATTCAATTTAATATGATTTTTCAAAGTTTGTATATTCAAAACCCGAAGTCAAACAGGCAGGTCATACAAATTGCAGAAAAACTTATATTTAGAGACCGAATTTCACAAACGGCAAGGAACGAAAGTTGTAGATAATTAAAAGACCTTTCCGAAATGACCAATATCAACAAATTCCAACAGATAACGAATCAGATATGAATTTAACAAGAAATTAGATCGTATACAATGAAGAATACGGAAACGAAAAATAAGAGAACAAAGAAGATATCCGTACCTCGAGATCTTAGTAACCGAGAATGCTAATAACGATTTCAGAAACACAAATTACAAGAACCCTAATTCCACAAACGCCAAATTCATAACCCTCCAAAAAATTCTTGATATTCATCTCAATCTCCATCTATTTTCTCTTTCTCTCTCCCTCTCTCCTCTCTTCTCCGATCAAGTAACGCAAACCCTTATTTTTTTAGCAAATCCTAACTCTTCCTTCTTTCTCCCTTTTTTATATTAAAACCCTCATTCTTTTTTTAATAAAAGACTTACTATTTTTTTAAAACTAATACTCTTAAAATAATATTCTGATTATAAATATAAAAATAAACTTACACAAACTAATTTAATTACAACACATTGACATTAATAAATAATTAAATCAAATAATCCAACTAAAAATAATTATAAAATATCGGGATGTTATAGTAGAGGTCGAGATTGAGTGAATATGTTGATGAGAATTATAAAGGAAATGTTTGAAAAAAGATTTGTAAATTTGATCGTGACAACCCAGATCCCTGACCGAGGATTTGGGGGTGTTAAAAAAAAGCTATCTTATTTTGGTTGAGGATAAATATCAAACACATTGTAAGAAATATCGGGTTCATAATGTTGAACAGTATCATTCATCTGTTTACGCTTTTTATGGATCTTATAATCATAATTCTCCGGTAAAAACTTCTCCATTATCAAAGGTCTCATTCGTCGCCATGTTTTAATCGGTTCCTTTTTTTTGCCTCTTCCTCTGCATAACCAATTTATCCCACCAAATTGCAGCAACACTCTTTAACGTGATAACCACCATCTTCACCTGCTTACTCTCCGGAACACCCATAACATCAAAGAATTTATCAAAATCAATATACCAATTCAAAAACTCATCAACTCCTAGAGACCCATAGAATAATGGTATATCATCATCTACAACATCATTTAGTCGATTACCCAGATTTGAAATGCATAATTCTCACCCACATGATATTTTCTGCCTCAAGGGACTAAATTCCTATCTTCTCTTTCACCTATACGTTGCTTCTTCTTGTTATTCAGTTTATCCGTCAACGTAGTCGTCCTGTTTGTCAAAGTCTTGAGAGTCGCGGTAAAAGAAGACATAACCTCTGAAAGATCTTCTTTAGTAACTTGTTTTCCCATATTGAATCAATTAACGAAAAGACAGGATAAAGCCTGCTCTGATACCAACTGACGCAGGACGAAAGCGTAGGATTTTCTTGAATTCACAAGAAAGATAAAGAGAAAACTCTTAAGGTTTTGATTCAATACAAGATTCTTTATATGTTACATCATAAGATTGTTTATATAGGAATATAAAATTCTAAAACAAAATAAAACAAATCCTAATTAAAAATAAATAATAATTAAAAATAGCTTGATCATGCAGTTATGAGCAAGAGCATGCAATGTCTTCCATCCGGTCACCAAAAAACTACTGTTATTTTTTTACTTTTGGCAATGACCATGCAATTCAATGGAGTGAGCATGCCATCATATTTCTTCAATAGCATGATCATGCAGTTCTCAGCATGATCATAACTTTGTTCTTCTCACACCTATCATATTCTTGATATATTCCGAAAATCCTCCTGCAGATGAGGTGAGTTTGGTGCAACAACAATGAATGAGATAAAATAAAGAACCAAATCAGAGACCAGATGTCTAATGTAGCTCAGTGCCTATTGAATTCTTCATGTACCTCAGTTATATAAATGTGTTCATCTCCACATAACCTATCTCTGTTAATTTTTGTTTCCCTTTCTTTTTACGCTTAAACAAGTGACATTCTCTAGTTAATGAGTAATGCAGAAAAAGAAGTTATTTTTTCTAATTGTCCTTCTTCCACTGCAAGAAAAAAAATTATTTTTAACAAATCATCGGACTACAAAGTCTCTTCTGAACTTCTGACATTACTTCACCACGAAACTATTTATTATGTCATCAGAACATAATTAGTGAAAAATCTTATAAACTTTCTCGCAAGTTTACTAGAGATATAAAGACTTAATTGCACGGAAGTGGCTCCAACTATTATTTTTTAGCAGGAAAATAGCTCAATTATAGAAACTATCACGGGAGTGGCTGAACAATTTTTTTTAACGCCCGATAGCATTCCGTTAACTGGTATAGACGGGCGTTAATTTCAAAAGAGTAAATATTTAAAAACATAAGTTAAAACTATATACTTATAAATGTTAGTGTAGGTGCCCTAGAGGCAATACATTATTCTTTTATCTTTATGTCAGTTGATCATTCAATAAATGTATTTATTATGACCTTAATTACTGCGATATTTTGTTAGCATAATAAATGTCCTTAGAATCATGATACAAATTGTATAGTTTAAGTACATGACTTGAACTTGAGATTATATAATATATCATATTCTTAAAGGTCCCTAGTCGAGTATTATTATATAGGACAATAATAATACATAGATAGACTAGTATGTTGTTTGACAAGATAACCACATCTCATTGGTTATAAGTATGGGGATACTGAAGTCAATACATAGGTACATGTGAGAGTACATGGTACTGGACAGACCCACAGTGAGATTCTTCATGTTTAATAAAGTCATAAGAAAGACTCACAGTGATAATGGTGTAACGATCCTTTGACTTGAAATCATTATATTTCTATACGAGGATTAATATACTTTGACTACATTAAAAGTTACTTTTGATCGGGTGATGATAAAAGTGGACATCGGGTATATCATGAGTCGTATGAGAAATATGAATGATAGATAAAGGATTTAACCCTCCTATAATTAGGAGAGATATTATTGGCCTCTTGATTGAGTGAGATTATAAAAGCATGGCCATGCTCAAATAATGATTTGTTTCAATAATCTACTCATGCATCAAGTAAACCCAGATTAAATGTTGAAGAGGATGACTAAATACATGCCTCGAGTTTAATCTATAATATGTATGGTTAAAGGGATTATATTACACGGAAAAACATTAATCACGAAAGGTTTTATCTAATCACGATTTAATTATTGTTTAATTGGGTAACAATGATGTATTACTAGATACCGCTCATTGTTTATAATTTTATTAGAGAATAAAATTATTGCCAATTAAATAATAGCCTATAGGGTCGCACAAATAGAGCACTTAATGGAATAGTTAATTTAAATTATGGATTTAAATTAATTGATGATTATTTGAATTTTATTATAATTAAGTAAGACTTAATTGAGATAATATAAATTCGAATTAAAAGGAATGTTTTTGCCCATAATAATTAAGTATGACTTAGTTATTAATTAAATAATAGAAATTCGTTTTTATTATTTAATCCAATACCTACTAGGGTTGGGCTTTGCTATTATGGGCCTTTTTAATCAGTCATTATAAATAGATAATGAGAGGTTAAAGAGGCTTGAACGTTTTTTAAGAAAACCCTAGCAGCAAAGAGAGGCAGAGGCAATTCAGATCGTCAAGAAGGAGGCTAGTACATCCATTCCGTAGTCAAGTTCGTGAGACGTTCTTGAAGGTGCTCGTGTGGATACCATAGAGGTGTTTCTCCGAGAGGTAGACACAAAGCGTGATAGCTAGGATCTCCGTTGAGTTCGTAAAAGTTAATCTCTTGAAAGGTATGATTCGTTATCTCCATAATCTGCCCATAATTATACATGGATCCTGTTTTTGGGTTTCGAATTTTGTTTTATTTACGTTTATCCGCTGCGTTTTATGCCTTAGGAACCCAACAATGGCATCAGAGCTACGTGTATAAGGGGCTGATTTGGTTACGTGTTTACTGTATTTTTACAAGTATGCATGTGTGATGAGTCTGCCATGATAACATTTATGTTATATGAGTCTGCCATGATAACAGTTATGTTATATGAATGATATGATGAATCTGTTAATGATCTATATGATGATACTAGTATGTTTAAGATCTGCCATAACTCATATGTATGCGATCTCTTAAAATATGTATACTGATACACGTTTTTGGTAACTGGGATATGGATCGTGTGTATACTGATACATGCTTCTGGAATAGTATTCTGATACATGTTTTTCTAGTATTCTGATACTTGATTTTGCAAAAATTTCCGCCATCGGGGGGCTCGCTGCCCCCCCGAACCCCCCCAGCGACCTCACCGCGGAGGTCGAACCGCGTGGTTAGGGTTTCGTTTTTAATTTGTGCTTATGACATATGCTTTACTTATTTATTATTCTTGATTGGATCATGATAAGTGATAAATAGTATGTCATCTTTATATGATCTATCATGTTCTTTAATGGTTACTGAGCATGGTGCATAGTTATGGCCTTAAGACCTTAGTTGTAATGGTTTATTCTTTTGGTTTGTAATAAATACGACTTGCATGTCGTTTTCTATTTGTAGTTGTTTTATCTCGAATGTAACTCGAGTTCTTTTGTAAGTTCATTAGTATAATTCTTAATGTAACATCCTAGAAGGACAAGGGAAAGAGGAGGCATCCTATGGAGGCCAAGGAGACAATGGAAGCAATAGAGAAGACATATGTAATAGTTATTTTTACACCATAGATTGACCTTGATCTTTTCATTAGCCTGAAAAGATCACATAGGATTGGGCCATAACTATTGCACGTTTACTTTACGTACTTTTCATATGATGTATAAATAGTATGTGTAGAGTAGAAAAATGCATGTTTTAATTAGATTAATGATGTATGTATGTATTAGATACATCACCCATGCCATGCCTTTAAACAAGATAAAATCTGTAACGACTCAAGATTTAAAATTAACAAACGATCATGAGATTCTCGTGTTTATGAAACACGGAATAAAATACGAATTTTCTTTATTTCTGACATGGGGCGATTTTGTCAACAACGGGTTCATAGAACTTGTAAGGCTGTGGGTTTTAAGCGAGACCGATGTGACTCCTCCACTACCTGGAAATCAAACCATTGACGAGTATTGATTTGAAGTATTTTATTCAAGGAAAAATTGGGAATCTCTTTATGATGGGATCATGATCGTTCTAAATTAAAATCCCTAAGTAAAAATATTAAGTTTTAATCAGATGCTTTCCAATGAATGAACACTCATTAAATCCTAGATCGATAAGGGGAAGGGCTGTCAGTGGCAGGGGACTCCTATCTATCATGGTGAAATGCGACGAATATAAACGGTTATATTCGGACGTTGTATCATTGGGTCTAACTTAACTGAGTCATCATAATAAGGTGAATATAAACGGTTATATTCAACTATTATGAACTTAGAAGCATAGAGTTTGGTTAAAAATCTATTAGATAGATAAGATCAATTGTTGTTCACCAAATTATCCAAGAATTATATATGATATAATTGACAACTGTTGTCTACCTAAATAATCATGTTTTAAGGATACCAGTGGTTGACTTAGAACATGACGAAATATGGATCTTGGCTCACTAGAAAGATTTATGGGATATACTTTCCGAATTAATAGTTAGGGCTATTAATTTGATAAAAAAAAATAGTGGGAGATATATTACGAATATATCATAATCATATGAACATAAAATTTTAACTCAGACAATCTAATGTTTATTTTGCGCTTTTATTATTGTAGATACTGAGTAATGGCAAACAACACAAACACACTATCCGTACGTTCAGTCCTTGAGAAGGACAAGCTGACAGGAGGAAACAACTTCCTAGACTGGCAGAGGAATTTGAGGATTGTCCTCAGGCAGGAGCGCAAGCTTCATGTCATTGATATTCCTCCTCCAGGCCCCCTTCCTGAGGGTGCTACTGCTGATGAACGAGCAGCACGCACAAAGGATGAGAATGATGCAAATGATGTTGCATGTCTTATGTTGGCAACTATGAGTGCTGAGCTTCAAAGACAACATGTGCATATGGATGCATATACTATCAATGAGCACTTGCAAAGCATGTTTGCAAGCCAAACTCGTCAAGAAAGGTTCAACACGAGTAAGTCACTTTTTAATTGCAAACAAGGGGCGAGTGAACCAGTTGGCCCACATGTTCTGAAGATGATTGGTTACATTGAGTACCTTGAAACTTTGGGTTTCCCGATTGGTCCGGAAACTGGTATTGACCTAATCATGAATTCTTTGAACAACAAATTCACTCAGTTTGTTGTGAACTACAATATGAATGAATTTGACAAAACACCTACTGAATTGTTGCATATGTTGAGAACATATGAGACCAACATGAAGACAGCTGAACCTGCTCCCATACTGATGGTGGGAAATAAAGGTAAGGCCAAAGGGAAGGGAAAATGGAAGGGTAAGAAGAAGATTGGATCTGATTCTACAACCAAGCCAAAGTCAGGTCCCAAACAGGCTTTAAAGCCTAAAGGTGGTGTGGCCAAGGGTGAATGTCACTACTGTAAGAAAGATGGTCACTGGAAGAGAAACTGTCCAATTTACTTGGAGGATCTGAAGAAAAAGAAAGCAGTTCAGATTTCTGGATCAGGTATTTATGTTATAGAAGTCAATTTGTCTATTTCTACATCCTGGGTATTTGATACTGGATGTGCTTCTCACATTTGTATAAATGTGCAGGGCCTGCAGAGAAGTAGAACTCTGGCTAAGGGAGAAAAGGACCTAAGAGTAGGCAATGGAGCAAAAGTTGCTGCTTTAGCTGTAGGGACTTATTATTTATCTATGCCCTCTGGGCTTGTTTTAGAACTAGAAGACTGTTTTTACGTGCCTGCGATTCGCAGAAACATTATTTCTGTTTCTTGTTTGGACAAGAAAGGTTTTTCGTTTACAATAAAGAACAACAGTTGCTCTTTTGCTTTGAATGATTTAACCTATGGTGTTGCGCGTTTATTTAATGGTTTATATGTTCTTGATTTAGATAACCCTGTCTGTAATATAGAAAACAAACGACTTAAAATAAATGACTCAAATCAAACATACCTCTGGCATTGTCGTCTAGGCCACATAAATGAGAAACGCATATCCAAATTACATAAGGATGGATACTTGGATAAGTTTGATTTTGAATCATACCAAGAATGCGAATCTTGTTTGCTTGGTAAGATGACTAAAGCCCCTTTCACTGGTAAGGGTCAAAGGGCCACTAAACGTCTGGAGCTAATACATAGTGATGTATGTGGCCCAATGCGTGTAATGGCTAGAGGAGGCTACTACTACTTCATAACATTTACTGATGATTTCAGTAGATATGGATATGTATATCTTATGAAGAACAAATCCGATTCTTTTGAAAAATTTAAAGAATACAAGGTTGAAGTAGAGAAGCAAATTGGCGGAGATGCAAGTATTAAGATCTTACGATCCGATCGTGGGGGTGAATACTTAAGCACCGAATTTAGAGAGTATTTGAAAGAGTGTGGTATTGTATCGCAACTCACTCCGCCAGGAACACCTCAATGGAATGGAGTTTCGGAGAGGAGAAATCGCACCTTGTTGGACATGGTGCGATCGATGATGAGTCATGCAGATCTTCCAATTAGTTTCTGGGGTTACGCTCTAGAAACAGCGGCTTTCACACTTAACCGTGTTCCTACTAAGAAGGTTCAAAAGACTCCATATGAGATATGGAAGGAGAAACGGTCAGGCATGAACTTTATGAAAGTTTGGGGATGTAAGGCATTTGTGAAACGTCAAGAATCTGACAAGCTTGGACCTAAATCCGAAGAGTGCATTTTTGTAGGATACCCTAATGAAACAAAGGCATATTATTTTTATAGTCCTTCTGAGCAGAAAGTGTTTATTGCTCGAGATGCTGTCTTCATGGAAAGAGATTTTGTTTCCAAAAGAAACAGTGGGAGAACTATAGATCTCGATGAAGATCGAGAACCGCAAAATAGCATTGAACCTGAAGTGGAACAAGAGCAGAATAATGATAATGCTCAACAAACACAGGTTGTTCGTAGATCTGGTAGATTTCGCCATGAGCCAGAGAGATATGGATTTCTCATGACTCAGTGTGGTGATTTGATGCTCATAGATGAAGATGAGCCTCTCACATACCAAGATGCTATGAACAGTCCAGACTCTAAGAGATGGCTTGAAGCCATGAAATCCGAGATAGATTCCATGTACGAAAACCAAGTATGGACTTTGGTTGATCCACCTGAAGGGGTAAAACCCATAGGGTGCAAATGGGTTTTTAAGAAGAAAAAGGGCATGGATGGAAATGTTCAGACCTATAAAGCTAGGCTGGTTGCAAAAGGTTTCAAACAAATTCATGGTATTGACTATGATGAAACTTTCTCACCAGTGGCTATGGTCAAGTCTATAAGGATTTTACTTGCCATTGCAGCATTCCATGATTATGAAATCTGGCAAATGGATGTCAAAACAGCCTTCCTTAATGGAAGCCTTGAAGAGGATGTGTACATGACACAACCTGAGGGTTTTGTCGATCCAAGGAATGCTGGCAAGGTATGTAAATTGCGTCGATCCATTTATGGATTGAAGCAATCCTCTAGGAGATGGATATCCGTTTTGATGAAATAGTCATAGAGTATGGCTTTGTTCAAAACGAAGATGAACCGTGTGTTTACAAGAAGGTTAATGGGAGCTATGTGGCATTCATAGTACTATATGTTGATGATATACTACTAATGGGGAATGACATACCTTCTCTAAAGGCTGTTAAGACGTGGTTAGGGAGCAATTTCTCCATTAAAGACTTAGGAGAGGCATCCTACATTCTAGGAATGAGGATCTATAGAGAAAGATCTAGAAGGATGATCGGTCTAAGTCAGAGCACATACATTGATAAGGTTTTGCATCGTTTTGGAATGCAAAATGCAAAAAGGGGATATGTCCCTGTGTCTCAAGGGATAACGATCTCTAAGGACCAATGTCCGAAATCATTGGATGAGAAGGACCACATGAATAAAGTTCCATATGCTTCAGCAATTGGATCTATCATGTATGCAATGGTATGTACTCGCCCAGATGTCTCGTATGCTTTGAGCATGACGAGCAGATACCAGTCTAATCCGGGTGAAGGTCACTGGACGGCAGTTAAGAATATTCTTAAGTACCTGAAAAGAACTAAAGATTCATTCTTGGTGTATGGAGGAGAAGAGAAACTCGTTGTAAAAGGTTACACCGATGCAAGTTTCCAAACAGACAGAGATGATACTGTATCACAGTCTGGTTTTGTGTTTTGTCTAAACGGAGGTGCTGTAAGCTGGAAGAGTTCAAAGCAAGAAACAGTAGCTGATTCTACAATGGAGGCTGAGTACATTACAGCTTGTGAAGCAGCTAAGGAGGCCGTTTGGATTCGAAAGTTCATTTCTGTTTTGGGAGTGGTTCCATCGATCGCAGATCCCATTGATCTATACTGCGATAATAATGGAGCCATTGCACAGGCTAAAGAACCTAGATCACACTCCCGGGCTAAACATATACTCAGGAGATTTCACCTTATTCGAGAGATTAATGAAAGGGGTGATATACACATATGTAAAGTGCACACAAATGATAACATTGCAGACCCACTGACCAAAGGCTTGTCGCAGCAGAAGCACGATGGTCACACTAGTTCCATGGGTATTAGAAATATGGGTGATTGGCTCTAGTGCAAGTGGGAGATTGTTAGTGTAGGTGCCCTAGAGGCAATACATTATTCTTTTATCTTTATGTCAGTTGATCATTCAATAAATGTATTTATTATGACCTTAATTACTGCGATATTTTGTTAGCATAATAAATGTCCTTAGAATCATGATACAAATTGTATAGTTTAAGTACATGACTTGAACTTGAGATTATATAATATATCATATTCTTAAAGGTCCCTAGTCGAGTATTATTATATAGGACAATAATAATACATAGATAGACTAGTATGTTGTTTGACAAGATAACCACATCTCATTGGTTATAAGTATGGGGATACTGAAGTCAATACATAGGTACATGTGAGAGTACATGGTACTGGACAGACCCACAGTGAGATTCTTCATGTTTAATAAAGTCATAAGAAAGACTCACAGTGATAATGGTGTAACGATCCTTTGACTTGAAATCATTATATTTCTATACGAGGATTAATATACTTTGACTACATTAAAAGTTACTTTTGATCGGGTGATGATAAAAGTGGACATCGGGTATATCATGAGTCGTATGAGAAATATGAATGATAGATAAAGGATTTAACCCTCCTATAATTAGGAGAGATATTATTGGCCTCTTGATTGAGTGAGATTATAAAAGCATGGCCATGCTCAAATAATGATTTGTTTCAATAATCTACTCATGCATCAAGTAAACCCAGATTAAATGTTGAAGAGGATGACTAAATACATGCCTCGAGTTTAATCTATAATATGTATGGTTAAAGGGATTATATTACACGGAAAAACATTAATCACGAAAGGTTTTATCTAATCACGATTTAATTATTGTTTAATTGGGTAACAATGATGTATTACTAGATACCGCTCATTGTTTATAATTTTATTAGAGAATAAAATTATTGCCAATTAAATAATAGCCTATAGGGTCGCACAAATAGAGCACTTAATGGAATAGTTAATTTAAATTATGGATTTAAATTAATTGATGATTATTTGAATTTTATTATAATTAAGTAAGACTTAATTGAGATAATATAAATTCGAATTAAAAGGAATGTTTTTGCCCATAATAATTAAGTATGACTTAGTTATTAATTAAATAATAGAAATTCGTTTTTATTATTTAATCCAATACCTACTAGGGTTGGGCTTTGCTATTATGGGCCTTTTTAATCAGTCATTATAAATAGATAATGAGAGGTTAAAGAGGCTTGAACGTTTTTTAAGAAAACCCTAGCAGCAAAGAGAGGCAGAGGCAATTCAGATCGTCAAGAAGGAGGCTAGTACATCCATTCCGTAGTCAAGTTCGTGAGACGTTCTTGAAGGTGCTCGTGTGGATACCATAGAGGTGTTTCTCCGAGAGGTAGACACAAAGCGTGATAGCTAGGATCTCCGTTGAGTTCGTAAAAGTTAATCTCTTGAAAGGTATGATTCGTTATCTCCATAATCTGCCCATAATTATACATGGATCCTGTTTTTGGGTTTCGAATTTTGTTTTATTTACGTTTATCCGCTGCGTTTTATGCCTTAGGAACCCAACAATAAATACATGTATATAATCATTTTAATATATAAAGCCTGTAGGATTTTACCCCTAAATTTTACCCTACTAACCTTCTAATTTTTTCCGTATTTACAAAATTGCCTAACTAAATTTGTAATTTATACGATTTGTATCAGGGGTTGTCTTGACAAAAGATGAATAAATGCTCCCCAGATAAATACTTCACTTTACACTGTGTTGCTTGATATCCGGTTGAAAACTACCGATACACCCACTTGACTACACTAACTGTCATTCATTTATAAGATTTGAAGCTATATTATCACTGTTGCTTCCGATCGAAGCCTCATGTATTATACCGTAATCCCAGATTTCAAGATGCTGAATGTTAATTTCAAATTTCAAATTTGAATTTTGAATTTTGAGCATCACATAAAGTATGATTTCCATCTCAAAACAAATTATCATCTTTCTTGTGTTTTTATACAATTTCACTTTCTGTATCTTTATCTTCTTTTTTTTAACGTATACAGATTATATTGATGTATTTTAGATCTTTCACTTTTTTCTTTCATGTAACTTTTAACTTATATATTCAACAACATCAAATCTTATTTTGCAGATTCTATGTAAGTTTTTCGGGCAATATAATCTATTAAGATATAACTGAAGTTGTTGTTTGTATTTTTCAAGAATATCATATATATTTTTGCATTTTAACCGTTCGATAAAAGTTCTGTGAGGGTTTTTAATTGTTATTTTATTCTTTAGTTCATTCTAAATTGCATTCGCAGTTGTAGATGTTATTCCTAACCCTTTATACTACTGAATGACATGATGTGTTTGTATTGTTATTTACATATGATTGTTTTTTACGCGTATCTAGCAGCATCATTTTTAGTAAACTTCAGTATCCTCTTTTTATTATTCACATTGTTTTTTATTTGATTTGATATGTAGGCCGAGATTTGATATGATTTGTAGGCCGAGATTTGATATAGGAGATATCAGATATATGGTTTCGGTGAAACAAGGTATGTAATCTATATGTGGTTACTTTTTTTAAACAATTTTGGGATTATTATTATAAATTTGAGATTTTATATATGTATATTGCATACTAATTGTTTGATTAAAAGTTTGAGAGAGAGGTTTGACTATGATTATTATAAATCTGAGATTTTATATGTGTATATTGCATCATTATGAAGGCCAACCATTTCTTTGCAGAGTTTCTTGATAAGGATTTGCATCAATATGATGCGAGTAGTATCAACTGATGGTATTGGAAAAAGGGACTACATGTGTCCTCGCTTTGTGCGGTTTTCATGTAGTGATGGCAGTCAGAAATGTTGCTGCTGGTGGAAAACTCAAAGAAGAATTGTTGCAAAAGATGCCCAATGCTAGAATTGATGTCATGGAGATTGATCTCAATTCAATGGATTCGGTACGGAAATTTGCTTCAGCATATATTTCTCGCGGTCTTCCTCTCAACATTCTCATGTAAGAAGGGCCTTGCATTGCTAAAAATATTAAATCATCAAATAATTTCAGAACAATGCCATTGACAGACTGTTACCTAACTTATATTTTTGTTGTTAATTTTGTAGTAACAATGCAGGTATCATACCTGCTACCAAGTTCACATTTTCAAAAGACAACATTGAACAAGTATTTGCAGTCAACCATTTGGGTATGTTCAGTACTGGTTTTAATTAATTGCATAGTTCAGATGGAGATTGTGAGTTTTTATAAGAAATTATGACCTTATAACTAATGTTACCCTTAATTACTTTAATTTCCTCAGGTCAATTTCTTTTGACGAACCTTTTGTTGGACACCATGAAAAAGACAGCCCGTGAAAGCAAGATTGAGGGAAGAATTATTAATCTATCATCGGACTTGCACAGACGGGGTCTTGAAAAAGAAAGAATTATTTTTTATGAGATCAACGACAAGAAAAGGTATGATCAGTTCATATATTTCATCTAATTCAAATGCACCATGTAACATCGATGTGCGGTGTTCATGTAGTGATGGCAGTGAGAAATGTTGTTGCTAGTGGAAAACTCAAAGAAGAATTCTTGCAAAAGATGCCCAATGCTAGAATTGATGTCATGGAGATTGATCTTAATTCAATGAATTCGGTCCGGAAATTTGCTTCAACATATATTTGTCGCAGTCTTCCTCTCAACATTCTCATGTAAGAAGGGCCTTGCATTGATAAAAATATTGAATCATCAAATAATTTCAGAACAATGCCATTGACAGACTGTTACTGAACAATGCCATTGGGTAAAACATATCAAAATTGATTCGTAAATGAGTTGAGCATGAACTAATATCTCTTATGCTATAACAGGAAGAGGGAGCTAATATAACTGCAAACTCACTTCATCCGTGACTTATAGCGACCAATCTCTTTTCAGCCAATGGTGGAGCAGTAAACTGTAAGTATCTAAGCCTTCGCAGTGCTTCTTTATAAGCCTGTGCAAAATGCATTTTTGATGTTAATGATTTTCTGAAATCAATTGCATGGATAATGACTAAGGTTATGGTACACATACTAAAAAACATTGAACATGTTTGTTCTCTCTCTATTCATTTGTTCAATTTAATGTCCTGTATAATTTATCCTACAAAGCGATTGGCAACAAGTTATTGTTGGTTTTAGGGAGCATCAACTTCATGCTATTTGGAACTGAATCTAAAAGTTAGTTCCTGATCTTTGAAATTGTTGATTTGTTTGCAGATCTTTTAGCTACTTTGCACACTAACTGTTTGATTGATTGTTTACTTCAATATGTTAGTAGTGTATATTTTAATAGATGTACATGAATTCTGTTTCCATTATATGTTCTTTGTTTGTGTTATCTTAACATGATTTGTAAAAATCATCTCCTTCACCGTGTTCAAGTAATTAGATTGCTATTTTAATTATTTGTCAAACTTAAGTTGACATCATTGTCTGGGTAGAAAATATGTTTCCTTTTCTTTAGTGGAATATTGGATAAGTATGAAAGGTTTTAGAATGCCAGACTCTCGGTACTTACTTTTATTGACCTTTTAAGAATTTTACAATTTAATGTTGGTATAGGTTGCTCAAAGGCCACAGCTTTCCTGGAAAAGTTTAATAACCAGGAGAACATACCCGACTGATTACCCAACCTTGTTGTCCTCAAGCATTAGGAGTCCTACAGATCATAACTGTGGACCAAGTAATAACATGGATGATTCTGTTGAGGTACTGTTGATAGTATTTCTTTAGTATATTACAACAGATATAGTATATAGAAAGCAATCTAGGTCGTATCATTTATATTGTACTTCTCTATAACTGTTTAATGTAGAAAGAAGCTCACATTACAAGCCAGATAAACACTGATTCAATTTATAGTAAATTGAAAACATCAACTTCTACTAATGAGAGTGCAACCAAAGAGGTCCAGAAGTCTACAATGGGTGCCAGAGCTACTGATTCTGCTAGGATACTGAATTTTACTAAAGAGTTGTCTGCACCAGATGTCATTTTAGGTATCTTATTTCTTAAAATATCATATTATTAAGTCATGAGTTTTTATTTAGTTATTTAAAATATATATGTATGTATAAGTAAGCATTTTTTTTGAGTGATGTAAAACTTTGTAAAGTTCCACAGCTTAATGGAGCTATTACCTTTAAATTTCCATTGATTTGGGATTCTTGATTGCCTGTGAATAAAATTTATCTTGCTGCTGTTAGACATACTTGTGGCATTTTATTAGTTTGTTTGTGTGAATTTTCTCAGAAGTTTAAATCATTGCTTAATATATTTGTCCAGTCTGAATTTAACTCACCAGAAACTGACATTCATTTGTTGTAGTTTTATTTATTCATCTTTTTCTCATTGTATTGTAGTGCCAATGTGCAATCTTCTCATCAATTAGATTTCTTCTTCATGTCTATGTTACGATCTCTCCCGAAGCCTCCATCTCTTTAGTGCTTGGTAAATTGAACGTGCCGTCAAGAAGTTCTGCTAGCCATCTACAGCTCATCTTAGAGGTATGTAGATTTGAAATACTTTCTGAAAATCCAATTATAGTGAGTTGTGGAACCCGCGGGTGAATGCGGTTCCTAATAAGAAATGGAAATTATGCCAGACGGTACTTGGAAGTTAGGTATGTTTCTATATATTTAAGGATCCCCACCTCTGTTATATAATAAAAATAGTTGACAGTATTAGAATGAAGTAGTTATAGTAACATATTTTCAATTTAATATTTTAATTATTGTCAAATTTAAGTTGACATCATTGTCGGGGTAGTAAATGTTTTTCCTTTTGTTTAATATCTAACTACATTCTATCAAAACACATAAAACAAACCACAACCTGTAAGTCGTCACTAATTAAAAAGAAAAGTCATTACTTTCATATTTCCATTTTAAAAAACCAATTAAATGAAATTTGACCTTTGTATTTAGAACAAAAATAAGTTATATATATCACATTCTTAACAACTGTTTTTAATTTTTTTTCAAAAAATTATGTTTCAACCATGAGCAGGCAAGGCATTCTAGTGTATATATACCATCTCAGTTATGGACGAAGGGCTTCTTGGTCTCCTTCTGCACTTCACTAGGATCCCAGATCTAGAATCTATTAACATCATTAAAGAGCAACGTATTATGACGATTTTCTGTGAGAAGCTCATTTTCAGTTTAAAGGCAAAAGAGAGAAAGTTGGTTGCACTAGGTTTGAAGTACCTGTCAGAAACTGGACGAGCAATTTTTGGTGGGGAATCAGAGCCACAACCTCCTCATGGGTTCTGCTCATCTCTATTATTCATGTTTAGGAAACGTTCATCAAAACCTGCTTATCTTATACACAATTCCCCATGTGAAGAAGAAAGCCAGTTGTGCTTGTTGAGGGGTAATTGCATTAAGCCACTGGTTGATCTCCCAAATGATGAACATACAACCGTTCAAATCGCTGCAGTGGAAGCCCTCTCAGCACTAGTATTAGATACTTATAGTGCTAATTTTGAATATGTTGTTGATGAGCTTGAACGTCTAGGTGTAGTTAGTGCCATGTTTTTGCTGTTTTGGCTTTAGCAACACATTTGCACCCCTGGTCCTGGGCATATCCACAGCAACACTTTAACTACAATTTTCATTTGTAACCCTTTGGTATCCAGTACTTTGTTCTCTGAAAATGATGACCCGATCCTGTAATTACGACAATGCATGTTATTCTCTTATGAAAATAATGTTCTCAAATCTGAAATAATTAAGACATTTTGCTAAGTGCTGATGGAGATGTGGAAATAGATACCTATGCACATAGAAATCACACCATAATGAGAATCTTTACCCCGTTGCTTCATCTCATTCAATAAAGTTGCAACACGACGAGCACCTAAAAAGAAAGTAAAGGTCTTCAGGTCGACAATCTGCCAATTGAATAAACCATTTGCATATCCATCAAATTAGATGGAAGTAGAGGCAAGAGGGGAAGCTGCATACTGGATCATTTTCTGGAGTTGGTTAATATTTGTAAAATTAAGGAGAGACGAGTCCATGACACTACCTTTGTATGAACTGGAATAATTATATCCTTAAATCTTCCAGATGTATTTGTAGCAGGAGCACGCTTATGAGATAAGACCATGGAGACAGAAAGAAGAGGTGTACACCAGAGCAATTTCATGCTCGGAGAATTTCTTTCCACAAAGACATAAGAACTTACTGCAGCCTGATCTTGCTCTTCACGTGTCACGCCATAACGATGTGCAACATTTTCAGATGTAATTCTGTCAACTCCATTAATGGAGTATATTCAAGCTTAAGAACACTCATGTGAGAAGAAGATAATAAAACTGTTTTGATATATTTCTCTCTTAGAGAGAGGCAGTGTGGCTACATCATTTATATATATACAGGTCCTGATTCTAACTAACTGACAAAGCAGCCTAACAAACTTTTCTTCTAGAAGCACTAGTCTATTTGCTACATTATGCATCTGAGCTGGCACCAGTAAGCTGCTTTGCTGGCATAGTTCCATCATCCCCCCTCAAGCGAGGAGGTGCATACAATTTAAGCACTCCAAGCTTGGACATTAACAAACTTAAGGCATAAGAAGGGAGAGCCCTGGTAAATAGATCAGCAGGTTGATCCTTGGAAGCAATATAAGTTGTGGAAATAACCCCCTTCTGTAGTTTCTCATGAACGAGATGGCAGTCAATTTCAATATACTTTGTGCGCTCATGGAAAACAGGGTTAGCAGCAATATACATGGCTGAACGATTATCACAAAACAAGGTAACAGGCTTAAGGTTATGAAAACCAAGTTCATGAAATAAGGTCAATAACTAGGTGATTTCACAGCAAACATCTGCCATAGCGTGATATTCAGCTTCTGCTGAAGAGCGGGAAATAGTGTGCTATTTTTTAGATTTCCAGGACAATAGTGACGTGCCCATGGTGACACAGTATCCAGTAAGGGAGTATCCAGACTGACGAGTGAGAGGGCAACCTCCCCAATCAGCATCAGCAAAAGCAGTTAGAGTTAAAGAGCTGGTAGCAGATAAAAGCAGACCTTGGCCAAGAGTATGCTTAAGATATCGAACCACACGAAATGCAGCATCAAGATGACATTGTCGGGGAGATGAGAGAAACTGTGATAAAACATGAACAGCATAAGAAATATCTGGCCTTGTAATGGTCAAATATATAAGGCGACCAACTAAACGACGATAAGGTGCAGGATTAAACAAGAATGGAGATGTAATATCACTAAGCAAATTGTGATTTTGCTCAATCGAATGGTAGCAATTCGAGCATTTTCAAAACCAATATCTTTGATAATGTCAAATGTGTATTTCCGTTGATTAAGGTAGATGCCAGAGTCTGATCTAGCTGCTTCAATTCCTAAAAAATATTTAATAGGACCCAAATCTTTAATTTTGAAATGACCAGTAAGGTAAAGTTTGAAAGTAGCAATGGTTGATTGCACATTACCAACCACAAGAATGTCGTCGACATAGACTAACACAGCAATGAAACAAGCGGAAGTAGCCAAAATGAATAAAATGTGATCAGAGCTTGCCTGTGTGAAGCCATAAGCAAGAACCACAGAATGAAATTTTGAAAACCATTCACGAGGGGATTGGTTTAAACCATAAAGTGACTTGATCAGTTTACAGACCAAAGGGACTTTAGCATCATAAGTAGCAAACTCAGCTGGTAGACAATAACCTTATGGAATGGACATATACACTTCTTCATGTAAATTGCCATAAAGAAATGCGTTTGTAACATCCATTTGGGTGACAGACCAATTGTGAACAGCATCCATGGATAATAAGACACGAACCGTGGACATTTTAGCAACAGGAGTGAATGTCTCAAAATAATATAACTCTTCTGTTTGAGTAAAACCCCTGGCTACCAGACGTGCTTTATACCGCTCTACAGTACCATCTTGATGAAATTTAACTTTGTACAACCACTTACAACTAACCACCCTTTTTCCGGGAGGAAGGGGCATGACCTGCCATGTGTTATTAGCTTCAAGAGCAGCAAGCTCAGTAGCCATTGCTGCACACCATACATCATGTTGACAAGCAATTTTATAGGATGTAGGTTCAGGGACATGAGTAATATTGGCAATAAAAGCTTGATACTGAGATGTGAAGTTAGTTGTAGGTGAAAGGACATAGAAGTTGTTTACTTTGGGTGCCAAAGTGGAAGGAAGACCCACAAAATCCTGAAACTTGTTAGGAACATACCTCAAACGAGTACTCTGTCTAGTACTGATAACAGGAATAGGGTCAACAGGAGCTATGTCAACAGGAACCATAGGGGAGGCAGATGGAGAAGTAGTCGGCTGAACTATAGGAGGAACAGGAATATCGTGAAGTGATACAGAAGGACCTGGAACTAGTATATCAGTATAGAATGGATCCTCAGGCTGAGATATATGTGAGTTAAATAAATGAGCAGGAGTAGGTGAACGAGTCATAGTAGCAAAAGGAAAGACTGTTTCATGAAATAATACATCCATGGACACAAAAACCTTTCGAGTTGCAAGATCCATGATTTTATAAGCCTTTTGTGCAAAAGGATAGCCCAGAAAGATGCATCTAATAGCTCGATTACTAAATTTATCCTTATGAGGCAGAGTATTTGTAGCATAACATAGTGTACCAAAAATTCTAAGATGATCATACACAGGTGATTTTGAGAACAACACATGATAAGGAGTCAAACCCTTAAGACTGGAAACAGGAGTTCGATTAAGCAGATATGTTGCTGTTAAAATACAATCTCCCCAAAAAGAAATTGGGAGAGAAGCTTGAACTCTAAGAGCTCGAGCTGTGTTAAGAAGAGATTTGTGTTTTCTCTCCATAACACCATTCTGTTGTGGAATGTAAGTGCAGCTCTTTTGATGAATTATACCAAAAGAGGTTAAATGAGACTGAAAATCAGAATGTAAAAATTCGGTACCATTATCTGTACGGATGATTTTGACAGAACAGGAGAACTGTTTATGAACATAAGCAATAAAGCTTTTTAGAAGATTAGATACCTAACTTTTATTAGCAAACAAGAACACCCAAGTAGCTCTAGATAAGTCTTCGACAATAGTCAAGAAATAGCTGTAATTACCATGTATCTTGTATTTGTAGGGGCCCCAAACATCAACATGAATAAGCTCAAACAAAGATGAGCTAGAGGTAACACTATCAGAAAATTGTAATCGAGTCTGCTGAGCTAAATGACAAGTATCACAATCAGCAAAAATAACAGATTGATTAAACATTACAGCTGGTAGAAATTTCATAGTAGATACAGAAGGGTGTCCTAAACGAGCATGCCACAAATTCGAAATAGTGGCAGAGTTAACACTATTACAATTGTTTATAGTTTGTACATTATGACAACTAGAAGAACATTGAACAGATTTAGGTACAACTGATAGAGTTTCAGAATTAGACATATGATGATGCAAAAGATAGAGTCCCTCATGAAGTTCACCAATCTCGATGGTCCTCTTCAAGACATGGTCCTGAATATAACAAGCATCCTTATTAAAAAAGATAGCACATGAACTGGTAGATGTGAGTTTTGGTATAGAGAGTAGATTGTAATGAAAACTAGGCACATACAAGACATCAGTCAAAACAATGTTAGTGTGTAAGATCACAGAACCAACATGTGTGACTGTGGTATGATGTCCATTTGGTAGATGCAACACATAATTGATTGTGTGTACATTAGATAACAAATTTAAATGAGGTGTGATATGATCTGTGGCACCAGAATCAATAATCCATGTAGTAGCATCTAAAGAATGTTTACTATGTGTATGACGGACAAAATGAGTGACATTGCCAGCCATATGTTGTTGACTAGTAGAAGCAGAAGGCCAAGCCATGCTAGTTGAAGGTGCTGAGCTAGTAGCTGCAGTTAGCTCTTTGAAACCACTTTGGATCATAGACATTAACTGTTGACATTGTGCAGAAGTGAAACCTTTAGCTTCAGCAACTTTAGAGGTCTGCACTACATCAGAAGTATTAGTGCTAACATTATAAGCATGAGACGTCCGGATCTGACTTTTAGGTCGTGGCTTCGGCTTGCCATAAAGACGATGCCAAGGTGGATATCCATGGACACAGAAACACTTGTCTTTAGTATGACCAGACATTTGGCAGAATTCACAAATAACTGAGTTATCAGAAGCAGATTTCTTAACATTGCTTTGTCTACCAATCTTATTGACAAACTGCCCTGTATTGTTCACTTGATGATCATGACTCTTAACAGATAGAGCCATAGAATCAGGCATATTACTCCCAATTTCTCGCTGATTCTCCTCTTGCATCAATAGGCTATAAGCATTACTCAAGGTAGGAACTGGAGTCATTAAGAGCAGATGACCTCTAATAGTAGTGTATTGCTCGCTCAAACCCATGAGAAATTGGGACAATTTTGCAGTTTTGCTGAAATTATCCAACTTAGCATTGACATTGCAAGACCATTTACCACAGTCACATTATGGTACAGAAGATAAAGCATCTAACTCTTCATTGAGTGACCTAAATTTTGTAAAATACGCAGAGATTGACATATTTCCCTGACTTAAGTAGGCAAGTTCTTTCTTCAAATTGAACAATTTTGGCACATTAGTTTGAGCAAATATGATGATAAGATCACCCCAAATACACTTTGACAAATTTCTGACGAAATAGTGTTTAGGATCCATGAAATCACAATATCGTTACAACGATTCCAATGCATAAGTAGAGCAGCATTAGACACAGGTTTAACATAAGTTCCATCAACGAAACCTAACTTCAACTTAGATGATAATGCAATTTTCATTGACCTAGACCACTACGAAACCTAACTTCAACTTAGATGATAATGCAATTTTCATTGACCTAGACCACTGATTATAATTTTGCTCATTCAACGTGATCGTAAGCATTTATGAAATAAATTAAGTGAGATATAAATTGTGAAATGATCATATGTTTGTTCTCATTGAGGCTACACCGCTTGGACAGGTTAATATTGACACTCTTGAGGCTTGAACGAGCTGATTAGCATTTTGCCTATTTTGTTTGTTAGTTTTATACATTTTCAGGCATGTAGTGATTTACCAACACAATTTTATAAATTTCGAATTCGGGATCAATTTGAAGATTCTGACGTGTTAGAGGTGTTCATGCCAGAAATGACACATTTTGAGCGATCATAACTTTTTTTCTTAACATATTTGTTAGCTATCTAGTCGGTTTGGCTAAATTACAAATTATGAATATAGTCTCAACTTGACATGGTAAACTTTGAATCAAGATTGGCGCCACAATTAAACCAATAAACTTGCAACAATTCCCTTGTCTTGTTCCTTAGTTGCAGCTTGCAACTCTTTTTCACTGCTATCGTTGTTTGTAACAGTAGCGTACCGACTTCACCAAAAAAACACGAGTTGTATTTACACATATGAAGATGACAAGTACAGTACAGGATCCCGTAGTCAAAGTATTGGCTATCATTTGCAGTTTCCTCTGCATATGAGTTTCCATGCGATGCAAACTCTATATTCTCTGCTTATTTATGACGCGTTCAAGTACATTATATGATTACAAGTCAAACTTTTGGTTTTCATATGCAAATCCACTTTTTTTTTTGTGACTTCGCTTCCTAATACATTCTCAAATATGGGCATGATCTGGAATACATGTAAGCCAGAGCTGAATCAGAGATGTAACTCTAATCAGGTCTAATTTCTCTTCTTTTTTTTTACATTTTGTCGGGATTAAAAATTAAAAATTAAGATTTACCTGTCACTCGGAGGTCAGCCGGGACTCGAGCACTAATTTTGCCACAACTCCAAATGTATAACAAAGTCTAAAAAATTAAGGTTGACTCCAATATATGACCATACTAATGCTAAAAAATGTCAAAGTTAACTCGTTGGTAGTACTAAAGCAATTACGCACACACATTACACATATGTGTTCATTAGACAAGTTGAGTGACTTTGTGAGGTCTGGATTGATTCATGAATACATGAACACTGATGATATTGAGTTGTTAACAAAAGTCAAATGACTACTCTTATATAAAGGATCTAAGCTACATTGAAAAAAAATATACTCTACTATCATCATTATTAATAGCATCTCATATTATGGACAAACTTTTCATACTTCTTCTCTTATCAGCTCTTTTCCATATATTGGTTAGTGCAGATGGTGAGTGTCTTTGCTCTGTTTCACTTGTTTGCATGTTTTTATTATATAAGTTTAGTTATTTCAATGTAGCTTCAGACTGGCTAACGCTCGTATATCTACCATAACTTTGCAGTTGCCTATTACATTGATTGTGGTTCTGAATTGAGCACCACTGATAGTTTTGGTACAATATGGCAAGGAGACGGAGACCTTATACAAAGTGGGGTGATACAAAAGGTGCAATCTAGCAATGCAGATCCTGATCCTATAATGGACACTCTTAGACTATTTACTACTGGGAAAAAGAATTGTTATGCATTTGATGTGGATGAAGGTGGAAGGTTTCTTGTCCGCGCAAGCTTTAGATATGGAAATTATGACAAGAAGTCCTCTCCGCCTACATTTGATCTTCAGTTTGATGGGAATTTCTGGACCACTGTTGAGACTTCGAATGATGAAGTCGTGACTCATGAAGTTACATACGTTGCAAAGAAAAATGTTTTGAGTGTGTGCGTGGCACAAACAAAGGCTGATCAGTTTCCATTTATATCAGCTCTCCAAGTTCGTAGTGTGGATTCAGATGTTTACAGCAATGCAGATCTCAGTTATGCTTTGCTTTTGCAAAGTAGGGTTGCTTATGGGGCAGATGTTGTTATCAGGTACTACTGATAAATTTCTAGCTAGACCTTGTTATCAGGTACAACTTCTTGCAATTTTTTTAATGTTTTTCAGAATAGCTACTTAAATTCCCTTGATTTTTTCAGGGTATCGAACGACTTCGATCGAACTTGGACTCCTGCAATATTAGGGGATGGACTGATGAATGTCACAAACGATTCACTAGATTTTATTGTTACAGCCGAGAGCCCCCCTATAGAGGTGCTGCGAAATGCAATCACAACATCAACCACTTCAGATGCATTGATTTTGGCTTCTGGATTTCCATCTGATGTTGTTTCTGTGTACATAAGCATGTACTTTTCTGAACCAACAGAGGTGACAAAAACAAGATCCTTTAAATTGTATGTCGACAACCAAGAGGCCTCGGATACAAATATTGAACCACCATATGGAAACGTAGAACACGATAGAGGTACTATCGATGTTTCTTCAAACACAACATTGTCATTGGTAGCTACCACGGGTTCAGAGCTTCCGCCTCTCATCAACGCTATGGAACTTTTTTATGTGAGCAAGGACCAACTAACAAATGGAACACATGCTGATGACTGTAAGTAAATAAACTAGTCATGTCTATAATAATTTAATCAGTTCTTATAATAACTGTTTTTGTTTTCTGTTTTTTTGTTACTATTAGTGGAAGCTTTGGGTTTGCTTCAAACCACATTTCCTGCTTTACAAGATTATAGTGATCCTTGTCTTCCAGCAACATTTACTTGGGACTGGGTCGAGTGTAGTAATGATTCCACGCCTCGCGTAACAGCACTGTAAATAATCTTCCTTCTCTTGTACATATTGTTCAGTCAAACCTGATATTTCTGTATCTAGAAAAGTTGATCGTCCGACTTTGAGAAACATCATTTTATAAATTTATAACTCTTATCAAAAGGAAATAAGTATCCTTGATCACCATTGTGAAACTTATGCCAGGCTCCTTCTTTTCGATTATTTATTAAATCAGTGACATCAAAACTTGTATTACAGGCATCTTGATAGTTATGATCTGACGGGATCACTTCCAGATTTAAGTTCCATGATTGGTCTCAAAACAATGTGAGTTCTATATTCATCTACTCTCCTCCTTGAACCTTAAATAAAGGAAACCGTGGTCCGTGGTCCCTGTCTCCGTATATTAATGTTTATTACTCACAATATATGATGAAATTGTCCATTAATGCAGAGATTTGCACAATAATAGCTTCACAGGAGATATTCCAGATTACCTTGGCACCTTGCCTAACCTTAAAGAATTGTGAGTAAAAAACATTCTACCACAAATATGCAGACGATGCAATAGTGTGTGTTATTGTTTACCATCCTCCACTCGACTAGCTGACAATCTCTAATAATCGGTTTACTTTCTTACACAGGAATTTGGCGGATAATCAGCTAAGTGGGAGCATACCGACATTACTTTCAGAAAATAAAAAGATTAAACTAAAGTAAGCCCATTTTATCGATACAAATGTATATGAGAGGATGCCATATTCTGGATTTATGTAATGCTCAATTAATTTGGAAAATTGTACTGGCAGTGTTGCAGGAAACCCCAACTTGTGTACATCAGGGAAATCATGTGATGATGCAACAACCACTACCACTACGACTACCAGTACGGATACTTTTGATTTCCCAACAAGAAAATCTTCATCTTCAACTGGTAAAAAGAAGAACAAAAAGCTTCCAGTGATTCTTGGCACCACAATTCCATTAGGCCTGTTTGGCTCTGCTTTTGTAAGCCTTCTTGCATGGCTGCGCCACAAGAAGAAGAAAGTATCTAAGGCTTCAACACACCATGCAGGTTCGGGTAAATTCTTCATTTCATTAGTGTCGCATTATATAATGTAAACAAAATTTTGGCATGAGCTAGCCCTTACACGTCATGTACTAAAACACAAGCCTCCGCCTAGACCCGAACTCTGAAATCTTTCATTCCGCAGAGTCCATTAGCATATGCTGGCTATATGTTCAACAGATTCTGCATTATACATAAAAAGATTCGTTAACATTTGTAGGACAAAATTTTGGAGGAAGGGGTGAAGCTGTAATGGAATCGATAAAGGTGGACATAGAGAATGAAGTTGTAGATGAGGCGTCTGATGTAACTATTCAGGAGGAGCCAATACTACACAACTCAGCTTCTTAAATTCTTCATTATCCGTCTGTGTTCATTTCGATTCTCTTCCACGTATATTGCACTCAAATTAGTGCAGCAGTTCTATTTTTTTTTCCTCTACGAAGATAAATATAAGATTTTGTAGGATTTGTGGTACATTTTTTTTGGTGTTGAACATACAGATGAGTTATTGTGCACATTGTTGTCAACATAGCTTAAGACTGTTCATGTACTTTAGAGATTGAATAGTAGTTCATGTCTTCTAAAAAGAAATAATCACGTTCATCCTTTTTTTAAAAAAATTTCATAAGAGATCATTATTTTTAATTTATCTGGATCGAAATTAAAAATTATTTTTAAGGATAAGTTTTACTCATAAATGGAATAATTTAACAAATTAAAATTCGTTGAACAGGTCATAGAAAAAAAAATAAGATCAGTTCCGTTCTTATTAATCTCATAAGCTAAAGTTAACTGACTTTGGTGATGAAAAGTCAACATATTGCCAATAGGAAGGAGCTATCATTCAAAGTTCAAACAGCCTTTTTCACTGACTTTGTTGATAGTACAATCCGATAGTATCTCTTCTGTTATATACAAATCGTGGAAGAATAATGCCAAAGTTGTCAAAGTAAACTTGTTAATACAACTACAAATATAGTAAACTAAAACAATGGAATTTTTGGTTAGTAGAACTCCAGCAATCTTGAGTTGTTAAGCAGAAGAAGTCAGAAGACCACTCTTTTATAAAATGGCCTAAGCTGCAATGTTAATGTCATACTTACTCATATTATGGCCCAACTTTTCATGCTGTTTCTCTTGTTAGCTCTGTTGGACAAAGTTAGTATTTTAGACTAAGTTGTGAATCATTTTGAGACTCTATATGAGTGAGACACATTATGTGTTAGTGGTGTGTATTTATTGGAACATATTCTCCTCTTCGAGGGAATTCCAACGCATATTTACACGCTCAAAATGAGTAAAAGGTGAATGAGAACTGATGTTCCAAAGTTTTATCTTTTAATATGAAAAGTGGTTTTGTACCACATCGAGAGTAGCACAAACCTATTTCTTAGTTTTTCTTATAAATACCATGTACCACATCGAAAAGAAAAACAAGTCCTTTCAAGCCTCTCTTTATAAATAGAGTCTTAGGGCATCAGTTTTATTAAGTCAAGGGAATAAGAGTCCTCTCTTTCATTCTCGGTCTCTTTAGTCTTAAATTTTCCAATACTCCGGTGATAGTTCTCGGGCTTAGTTCAAGTTCGCTGAGAGTATATTCGATCTATCGATTATACTGGTATCTCGTTTTATCCTGTGAGGCTATCGACTCGCACATACGGTGAGAGGCGAAATAGCTTTAAGGAGACAGTTTCAACTGGACTCGAGGATTTCCATTTGGTTATATTCTTCCTTTCTTTGTTTGATTTCGTTTACTCACGCACACACTTATTTGATTTATATGTATTAATCGCAGATTGTATTCACAATCTTAAAACTATTTATTTTATATACATCTGTGACTGATACATCTGTATCTGCTTGTTTTGTTGAGTAATAGATCGATGGAGAACCAAACTGTGAACGATTCGATGAACATGACGGCTGATCCCAACGCACAGATCACTGGATCTGATGGGGTTCACCAGCAGCCGATTAACCCTAACGCACGGATCGTACGATCTGATGAGGGTCAAACGCCTGTTGGACATGTGCCTTCGGGACATGTGCCTGTGGGACACACTGTCATTGGACAGTTTAGTGTTCCTCTTGGACAGATATCGGCAGGATTCACTCCTCCGATCATACATGCGGTGCCTACTGGTGTGCATACACCTGTAGTACAGACGCACGTACCATCTGTTCCACCTGTAGTGCCTGCTGTACCTGTTATGCCAACTGTGCCTGCTGCACATGCTGAAAAACCTGAGAAGTTCAACGGAACGAACTTCAAACGTTGGCAACAAAAGATGCACTTTTATCTGACCACGTTGCATATGGATCGCTTCCTTGAGGAAGAACCACCGTTGCTTACTGCTGAGAGTAACATGCAGACTGTGTATGCTGCTGATGCTTGGAAGCACTCTGACTACATCTGTCGGAACTATGTGTTAAATTGTTTGTCTGACTCGTTGTATAACGTATACAGCGCGAAGCCAACAACTAAGGTCTTATGGGAGTCACTTGACCATAAGTATAAAACCGAGGACGCTGGGGCAAAGAAGTGGATTGTTGGCCGCTTTCTTGATTATAAGATGGCAGACTCTAAGACTGTGGTCAGTCAGGTGCAGGAACTGCAGGTGATCATTCATGACATTCATGCTGAGGGAATGGTCATAAGTGAGTCTTTCCAAGTTGCTGTTGTTATTGAAAAGCTTCCACCTGGATGGAAAGATTTTAAGAACTACCTTAAGCACAAGCGAAAGGAGATGTCTATGGAGGATCTTATTGTTAGACTTCGTATTGAAGAAGACAACAGAGGGTCCGAGAAGAAAGTTAATGTTGTCACTGAGAAGGCAAACATGGTGGAGCACGCTCAAAGCTCCAAGCCCAAGAAGACTAATTCTAGTAAAGGGGCAAAGCTGACACCCAAAGGAGGGATTTCGAAGTCGAAATTTCAGGGGAAGTGCTACAACTGTGATAAAGTTGGTCATAGGTCTTCTGACTGCAAGAAGCCCAAGAAGCCCAACAAGAAGAAAGAAGCAAACATGGTAGAGAATATCTCCAAGGATATGGGTGATATAGACCTCTGTGCTACGGTCTCTGAAGTGAACCTGGTCGGTTCTAATCCACGTGAATGGTGGATTGATACTGATGCTACTAGGCATGTTTGCTCAGACAAGGCGATTTTCTCTAGCCTCAAAGCTTCTGATGCTGGTGAGAAGCTCTACATGGGGAATTCAGCAACTTCTACCATTGAGGGTGAAGGCACGGTGATCCTGAAGATGACCTCTGGGAAGAATCTGACTTTAAAGAATGTACTTTATGTGCCTGATATTCGCAAGAACCTTGTGTCTGGTTCTCTGTTGAGTAAGCATGGCTTTCGCATTTTAATAGAGTCAGATAAAGTAATTTTGTCTAAGAGTGGTATGTTTGTATGCAAGGGTTATTTAACCGATGGGCTTTTTAAGCTCAATGTAATGTCCGTTAAGGACGATAATGAAATGAAGAATTCTTCTGCTTACTTGCTTGAGTCTCCTAATTTATGGCATGCTAGATTAGGACATGTAAATTATGACACTTTACGACGTTTAAGTGCAAAAGAATACATACCTAAACTTACTATCGATTCAAAACATAAGTGTGAGACTTATGTTGAGGAAAAATTAACGAGATCACCATTTAAACGTGTGGAAAGGAACACCAAAGTGCTAGACCTAATACATAGCGACATATGTGATTTAAAATTCGCTCCAACAAGAGGAGGAAACATGTATTTTATTACATTCATTGATGATTGTACAAAATACTGCTATGTATATTTGTTGAAAAGCAAAGACGAAGCTATAGATGAATTTAAAATCTATAAGGAAGAAGTTGAGACACAACAGACTGAGAAAATCAAAGCGATACGAAGTGATCGTGGAGGTGAATATGTTGAACCATTTGGAGAATTCTGTTCACAACATGGTATAATCCATGAGGTCACTGCACCATACTCCCCTCAGTCAAATGGTGTGGCTGAAAGGAAGAATCGCACTTTGAAAGAAATGATGAATGCGATGTTGTTAAGCTCTGGGCTTCCACAATCGATGTGGGGAGAAGCCATCTTAAGCGCAAATAATATTTTAAATATTACGATGCGCAAGAATAAGGATGTAAGTCCTTATGAAATATGGAAGAAAAAGAAACCAAGTTATCAACACCTGAAAGTGTGGGGGTGCCTTGCAAAGGTACTGATCCCTACACCGAAGAAGGTGAAGATAGGTCCTAAGACTGTGGATTGTATTTTCATCGGATATCCTCCACATAGTACTGCATATCGGTTTCTTGTTCATGAATCCAAGATTCCTGATATTCAAAAGAATACCATTATGGAATCAAGGAGTGCCTCATTCTTTGAGACGATGTTTCCCTGTAATCCAGGAAACCAACAACCTACGACGTCTAAACGATCTCATGAGTCTGTAGATGACGATAATGAGAGTGACGAAAGTGAAGACGAAAATGTGGGGGTAGTGAGAAGGAGCAAAAGACAATGAACGGAGAAATCCTATGGGTCTGATTTTATGACCTATTTGCTCGAAGAAGGTGACCCAAAAACCTATAAGGAGGCGGTTACCTCACCTGATGGACCTATGTGGAAAGAGGCCATCAAGAATGAAGTTGATTCAATTATGCAGAATCATACTTGGGAACTAGTGGACTTGCCAATTGGTTGCAAACCATTAGGTAGCAAGTGGGTTTTCAAGAAGAAGTTGAAAACTAATGGCACTATTGATAAGTATAAGGCCAGACTTGTGATTAAAGGATACAAGCAACAAAAAGGCCTTGATTATTTTGATACATATTCTCCTGTAACGAGAATAACGTCCATAAGGATGATGTTTGCTATTGCTGCAATGCGTAATCTAACTGTACATCAAATGGATGTGAAAACAGCCTTCCTAAATGGGGACATAGATGAGGAAATCTATATGGAACAACCCGAAGGGTTTGTTGTCCCAGGACAAGAAAGGAAAGTTTGTAGATTGGTGAAATCATTGTATGGTTTGAAGCAAGCGCCTATGAAATGGCATGAAAAATTTGACGAGGTCGTGCTGGCTAATGGCTTCAAAATCAATGAATGTGATAGTTGTGCCTATTACAAGGATAACGAGAGTGGCTATGTCATAATGACGCTATATGTAGATGATCTACTTATTGCCGGAAGCAATGATAAAGTGATCAAATCTACCAAGGACATGTTGAAATCAAGATTCGACATGAAAGACATGGGACTAGCAAATGTAATTCTGGGAATTCAAATTTCTAGAACATCAGAGGGTCTCACATTAAGTCAACCACATTTTATTGACAAGATCCTTGAGAAGTTTCTTAAGGATGACTTTGAGAAAGCTAGGACACCTGTGGATATGACTTTGCACCTATCCAAGAACAAATGTGTAGCTGTTTCCCAATTGGAATACTCGAGGATAATTGGTAGTCTGATGTACCTCATGAGCTGTACAAGACCAGACATTGCATACTCAATTAGCAAGTTGAGTAGGTTTACGAGTAATCCGGGAGCTGATCACTGGAAAGCGATCATAAGGGTACTAAGGTACTTGAGGGGAACTCGAGACTATGGACTGCACTATGCCAGATACCCAGCAGTATTAGAAGGATATACTGACGCAAATTGGATATCTAGCAAGAAAGCACTTAAGTCTACGAGCGGCTATGTGTTTACATTAGCTGGAGCGGTAATATCATGGAAATCCTCAAAACAAACGGTGATAACTCATTCCATGATGGAAGCTGAGTTTGTGGCACTAGATAAATGCGCCGAAGAGGCTGAATATCTACGTTAGTTTCTAGAGGATATTCCAAGATGGCCAAAGCCTGTAACTGCAATAGGGATTCATTGTGATAGTCAATCCGCTATTGGCAGAGCGCAGAGCACGATGTAAAATGGAAAGTCTCGTCATATATGACGATGACACAGTTCCATTAGACAATTGATCTCAACCGGAATTATCACTATTGACTATATACCGTCAAAAGATAATATTGCGGATCCACTAACCAAAGGGTTATCAAAAGAAGTGGTTGATAAATCATCGAGAGGGATGGGCCTTAAGCTTATTGCTTAACGGCATCATGGTGGACACCCAACCATTGCTGACTGGAGATCCCAAGAACTTGGTTCAATGGGACAACTAAATCATGATGACCAAATCACTGTGGGGTAACCCCTGGCCTGTTCCTATGATGAGGAAACAGTGAGACCCGTAAGGTACGAGGTTAAGCTTTGAGCTTTTAATGATCTTTGATGAATACATGGAGTTCAGGAGTGAACGCATGGAATTCAGTTGAGTAAACGCGGGTTACTCTATAAGATAAAGATCACCTATGTGGGAGAGAAGTGGGGCCGCTTCAAAGGAGAATTGCGAGGCACAATTCTTTAAAAACTCCTGCAGAACCAGGACGATGTTCCATGGCCAAAATGGACATAATCATGAGAACTGAATGAGTCAGGAAAGATATAGTGATGAGTATGTCATCGTTTACACAAACGGTCGAACAGTTCAAGGACATCGCGTCATACTGTCTACCAGTAAAGTCGATATACTTATTCGAGCGAAGGTTCAAGGAGCATTCTCTACCTATCGTATGCTATATCTGACCGCCGGAACTATCACCAAGTCAAGCTCCGCGTCTGTCTGTCTATGTGGTGCGTGCTACTGGACCATCAATCTCATTTGTGGGGGATTGTTGGACAAACTTAGTATTTTAGACTAAGTTGTGAATCATTTTGAGACTCTATATGAGTGAGACACATTATGTGTTAGTGGTGTGTATTTATTGGAACATATTCTCCTCTTCGAGGGGATTCCAACGCATATTTACACGCTCAAAATGAGTAAAAGGTGAATGAGAACTGATGTTCCAAAGTTTTACCTTTTAATATGAAAAGTGGTTTTGTACCACATCGAGAGTAGCACAAACCTATTCCTTAGTTTTTCTTATAAATACCATGTACCACATCGAAAAGAAAAGCAAGTCCTTTCAAGCCTCACTTTATAAATAGAGTCTTAGGGCATCAGTTTTATTAAGTCAAGGGAATAAGAGTCCTCTCTTTCATTCTCGGTCTCTTTAGTCTTAAATTTTCCAATACTCCGGTGATAGTTCTCGGGCTTAGTTCAAATTCGCTGAGAGTATATTCGATCTATCGATTATACTGGTATCTCGTTTTATCCTGAGAGGCTATCGACTCGCGCATACGGTGAGAGGCGAAATAGCTTTAAGGAGACAGTTTCAACTGGACTCGAGGATTTCCATTTGGTTATATTCTTCCTTTCTCTGTTTGATTTCGTTTACTCACGCACACACTTGTTTGATTTATATGTATTAATCGCAGATTGTATTTGCAATCTCTTTGCAATATATTGGTCAGTGCCCAAGGTGAGTTTGTTCAGCATCTGCATTGTTTCACTTCTTGCATGTTTGTTTCCGACAAATGATTATAATTTAATTGTTAGAATGTAGCTTCTTACTAGCTAATGATCGTATTTATGCAATTACGTGCAGTTAAGTATTACGTTGATTGTGGTTCTGTGCTGGGGAAGACTGATGTCTCTGGTAATATATGGCAAGGAGACTTATTACTTGTGTCAAATGGGGTGATACAAGGCGTGCAATCAAGCAATACAGATTCTGATCCTATCCTGGACACTCTTAGAGTATTCACTACTGGTAATAAGAACTGTTACAATTTTGTTTCTAATAAAGGTGAAAGGGTTCTGGTTCGTGCAAGCTTTAATTATGGAAATTATGACAACAAGTCCTCCCCTCCTACGTTTGATCTTCAGTTTGATGGAAACTTCTGGACCACTGTCAAGACTTCGATTGATAAAGTTGTGACCTATGAAGTTTCGTATGTTGTGAAACGTGATGTTATAAGTGTGTGCGTAGCACAGACAAAGTCCGATCAGTTTCCATTCATATCAGCTCTTGAAGTTCTTAGCATGGATTCGGATATTTACCGCAGTGCAGATTCCAATTATGCTTTGCTTTTGAAAAGTAGGGTTGCTTATGGTGCAGATGCTATTATCAGTTACGTATATAACAATGTCTTAATTTTTACTGCATCAAACAAGCTGTATGTATGTAGTTATTTTTTCGATTTGTACATTTCAGAAACTGTTTGTGATATATAAGACTCATATGTGAAACACATTAAGCCTGTGACTCACCGTATCATCCTTGGAGCTACGTGCCCCACTTTGTGCAAATTGTTTTTGTCTACGTAGCTAAATTTCTTGTTTTGTTTTAGGTCGCCAACCGATTATGATCGAATTTGGACTCCTGCTGTACTTGGGAGAGGACAAATTAATTTCACAGACGATTCACTTAATTTTGCAGTAACTGGTCTTCCTATAGAGGTGCTGCAGAACGCAGTTACAACCGCAAGCACTTCTGATAATTTGATATTGGCTTCTGGATTTCCATCTAATGTTGTTTCTGTGTACATAAGCATGTACTTTTCTGAACCAACACAAGTTACAGGAGAAAGATCCTTTGTGATTTATGTGGACAACCAAGACAAGTCTGCTTCGAATATTGTACCACCTTATAATGATGTGAAACACCAGACGGGTACGGTGGATGTTCTTTCCAACTCAACATTGGCATTGGTTGCTACCACGGGTTCAGAGCTCCCGCCTCTCATCAATGCCATGAAACTTTTTTATGTGAGCAAGGACCAATTAACAAATGGAACACATGCTGATGATTGTAAGTATAACTACCTAGTACTAACATCTACTACATTTTAAGCTATTCAGTTGTTACTAACGTTAAAAGTCTTTAACAATTGCGTTTTCTTGGTTTTTGTTTCAAGTGGAAGCTTTGGGTTTGCTTCAAACACTATATCCTGTTTTGCAATATTATAGTGATCCTTGTCTTCCTGCAACCTTTACTTGGGACTGGGTTGAATGCAATAATGACGCCACTCCTCGCGTAACAGCACTGTAAATAACATTCCTTCTTGTACATATTGTTCAAATAATCTCACTATATAACAGTCTAATTTTTGAAGAGATATTGATTGAACATCATACAGTTTGAAATGTTACATTTACGTCGGGACTTCATTCTTGGTGAGTACTGGTTTCATTACTGACTTGAAACTTGATTAACAGGCATCTTGACAGTTATTATCTCACAGGGGCACTTCCAGATTTAAGCTCCATGACCGGTCTCAAGACAATGTGAGTTTCACATTCATTTACAATTACTGGCCTTCACCTTGGCTCCTTGTCTTCGTATAAATATGTAGTATACACATACATGATAACAATGTCCACGATGCAGAGATATGCAAAATAATAGCTTCACTGGAGTCATCCCCGATTACTTTGGAACCTTGCCTCACCTTAAAGAATTGTGAGTATTATTCACTCTACTACAACAGATCAGTATGCAGTAGTGTGTCTGTGTGTGTACATTTGTGTTATTGTTTCTCATATTCCATTCAACTTTTCGAAGTTTTCTAATGAACTATATACCTTTTTCCCAAAGGAATTTGGCCGATAATCAGCTAAGTGGAAGCATACCGTCATCAATATCAGAAAATAAAAATATCAAACTAAAGTAAGCCCATTTTGGTTCATACAATGCAAGAACATGTCATATTCTGGATTTATGTAAACACTTAATTTAACTTGCAAAATCGAACGGGAGCTACAGTGTGACAGGCAACTCTGACTTGTGTACATCTGGGAAATGCGAAGATGCCACAACCACTACCACTACCAATACAGATACGCCTGGATTTCCAACACTAACAGGGTCACCTTCAACTGGAAAAAAGAAGAAAAAGACACCGCTAATTCTTGGTACCACAATTCCATCTTTTTTGCTTGTGTCCGCTTTTGTAAGCTTTCTCGCATGGGTGCTCCACAAAAGGAAGAGAACATCTGTAGCCTCAGCACACCATGCAGCTTCAGGTTACTTCTGAATCTCCTCTTATATCATCATTTCATTCATGTGGAAAAATGTGACACTAACTAGACTATATTATTTTTTGTTGCACTATATTTAGGACAAGGTGGAAAGATTGGTGAAGCAGTAATAAATGAGATGAAGGTAAACATAGAAAATCAAGTTATAGATGAGGCTTCTGATGTAATAAATCAGCATTCCTGAAATCACATAGCAGCCCCCAGTGTCACATAACCTTTTACATATTAATCTGATGCATTTTCCAATTCTTTGCTGCCTCATTTGTAATATTCAATAATTATTGTTTGTAGAATTGTAGTATATAAAAAAAATATGGTCCATAAACATTTCTAGAGTGAAATTGCTCAAGGAAATATGAACATTACTCCCCGAAAGATACATGAAGCCTCAATTTTTATTTACTAATCTTGTGTGTTAAAGATGTGATATAATATTTTTAAAAGATTTCATATAATTTTCAAGAAAAATGTGTTTCTTCTTCTTCTGCATCCAGCATGAAGTTAAACAGTTCATTTAGAAATTCAACTTAATTGACAAAGTGTTGGTGAGAGTGCGTACTTATATAAACAATTACGTGATAACTCCAGAACAATACTAAAACATGACAGTTTACATTTATACAAAAAATCAGAAGAAATGAAGACAAGACAAATACAAAGAATCAAAAAATTAGAAGAAGGTTTGAAGTCTGTTTACAGGTTACTGAGAAAAGTTCATTAATATGTTCATGCTTCAGTGAAAAATAAAGTTTAAAGACTTTTAGGATTTCAGAAATGTTGAAAATTCAGTATATAAATGTTACCAGAAGATTTTGGTGTATCGGCATTGATTAAAGATAGACATAGTAAGAAACATAAGAATCTGAACAATTGAAGATAGGGTAAAGACAGAGGTTAAAGAAGACAGTTGTAGTCTTGAAGTTATACTCACTAACAGGAGTTCATTTATATATTCAAGCGTCAGTGAAGAACAGTGAATAAAATATTCAAGATTGTAGTAGCAATGAAGACGTTGTCTAAATTACTAGAAGGGATTCCAGTGAAAGTACATTTGTTTATTGGCAGTCAGTGTTCGAAACGATAAAGTTGTTGCAAGCTTAACAATGTAATTAAGGCTATAATACGAAGACCTAAATCGAAGTTAGTCGTCTGTGAACTAGACCAGTTGTACTAGGCGTCAACAGCTGGTGAAAGGAATCTGAGTATTATTTATAGAAGAATTGTTAAGTTGAGAAACGTACTTGGATTGAATATTTATCTGTTAAAGTACGAGAAGAGGTGTGCAGGGGATATAGTTAAAACAACTCGAGGATTTGGCCAATTTTAAAGTTTAACTGTTAACTTAAATAAATTTATTTAATGGATTTTAATATAATTTATTTATTAAACTTAAAAAAAATTATTTCATAATCTTTAAATAAGTTTATTTTATAAATCTAAATTAGTTTATTTATATAAGTTATATTTAAGTTTATTTTATAAATTAATTTAATTACAATTTAAACTTAAATAAAAAAAAGGAAAAAGAAAAATAGAGGTGGGCAATAGAAACTAAGTACAAGTACTAGTGCCCATTGTCGCAAGTTAATAAAGAAAAGGGAAGCTATGTATCTTGTGCTCGCAACTAACTTTGTAATCAAATGAAGTACTTGTGAGTGGTCACCTGTAAGAAAACAAGTTACCAAAATACTCTAAAGTCACTTGGTTACACTCTTATTGCAAGTAAAGTAAAAGAAGCTACAATGTGGTAGCCAGCTAAGTGTGAGTGAAGAAAATGCGAAGTACTAAAATCCTCCTAGCACTCTTTCCCAAGTAAGCAAGTCCAAGCATCTCAACCACAATTTTATTATACAATCAATTATTTTTGTGGTTGATTTTTAGTCATATATTTTAATTGATATAAGTGTACACTCAAGCAGCAGATTCATGAGAGAGTTTCGTTCATCTTCTCTTCCAAGAGAGCTGGTGAAAATAGAAGCAAAGAGAGACAGGGAGATACGCACTCAAAGTTATATCTGTTAATCTTCTCACCGGAGTAACGTTATAATGTTCGATTTAACTCTTGTATAAGGGTTATTATAAACGTTACCCGCTAATTAAATTCTTAGACAAATAAAAAGCTAGATCATTGTATAGGATTTAATTTGTTGATCTTTGTAGAAGATAGGAACTTTGTTGTTCTTAGATTGTAACCGGTTAATTTATTTACCGTAGTGTAGCAACACCCTCGTGGATTTATATACGAATATATATTTTCCCGAATATCTTGTGTTCCTCATTTTACTGTTCCAAACACTATTCGCCTCAAGAACACGGAACCATTAACCGAGCACTAAATTATATATCCGCAAAAGATTCAAAAGAATTTTTTAATTTAGTGAGTATCGTATTCAACCCCCCTTCTACGATACTTCGGGACCTAACAATTGATATCAGAGTTGACTGATTGATACATAAATCAGGATCCTTAGCCCAGTACAGCTCGGTGTGTAGAAGTTGTTGGAACTCCAATTAACGAGAAAATCTGTTAAATAAATTTATTTTATTAATTTAAATTTACATAAATTTATTTTATTAATTTAAATTTACATAAATTTATTTTGTAAATTTTCTTTAGCAACTTTATTTTATAAATTTAATTTAAATGAGTTTATGATTTAAACTTGAATAAGTTTATTTTATGAATTTATTTTAAATAAATTTATTTTATAAATTTGAGTTAAATAAATTTATTATTTAAATTTTAATAAATAAAATTTTTAAACTTAAATTTATATTTTCGGTTAATTTTTCTTTGACTGGCTGCCAGACTGTTTTTTTTCCTCTGCAAATTAGCTGCCATTTTCTTTCAGTGTATAAGATGGTTTGTTTGGTTTTGTTTGAATAACTGCCAATTTCCAAATGAACAAGGTTCATTACTGTGTCGAGGTACAACAAACACGCGGATAAGAGCGTTGACTCTGCAGTGTAGTGAAACACACGCGCGTGTAGGAAACAAACAGTGACAGTCACATGCTATAATTAAACAATAGCCAGAGTTTAGCTTAGCAGTGCAATGTTTTTTTAATAAGTGCTAACTTGCGACCACCTCACTCCTTGGAGTCGCAAGTTAGTATTTTATCACAAAAACTAAGTACTAGTGTTAGTACTCAGGTCCACCTGTGTAAGGAGGGAAGTCACAAATCAGGAATGAACATTAAAAAAAACAAGGAAAAGACTCTACACGCCCTTTACTCGCAACTCACATGCTCACATGCTCTTGTTGCAAGTTAGTTTTTGACAATTTTTTCCAAGTGTAAGAAGCAGTCCTGGTCACAAGTAAGGTGTAGAGGAGAATGAAGTCTCTAGTTAGCTGATGCATGCACTTCATATTTTTTATTTCTGATTGTTGAGTGGCATTTATGACACTTTATAACGCTCCATTAAGCTTTGAATTGGTGTTTTTGTACTCAGGTTCTTGGTCTTTTAATGTATTTTCTAGTATTTTTGCATTTCAGGCATTAATCCGGAATCTAGGTGAATTAGCATTGACTTGATGCTAATATGGTTTTAGGATGGTGTCCAAGGAATAAAGCTCGTGAAAACCAACTCATTGCAGCAAGAAAAGAAGAAAAAGTAGATTTTCCAGAAGGTCGGCGCGCCCGCGCTGTCATAGCGCGCGACCGCTCCGAAAGAGTAGAGATACAGCGCGCCCGCGCTGATCAAGCGCGTGGCCGCACCGGGTCGGATATTAAAATCATGATTCTTGTGGACTTTTGATTGGAAGGACTTCTACTATGCATGGGCTGCTATATATACCTAAATAAAGGTCGGTTTTCATAAGGAGACGTACCAGGGCACAAGGAGAAGGCGTAAGAAGACCGTTTTAGCACAATTCAACGAAGGCGAAGAAGATCTAGTTTTTACTTGTGATTCTTTATTTAAGTTGTAACTATTGGATGCTAGTTTTCTTATTCGTGAACCTATAATCTTGTTTCGTACTTGGTTTATTATTTATTAAATATAAAGACTACGTTTATTATACCATGCTCTCATCGGAACCCACGTTGATGATGAGTCTGATTATGGGCTAATCGTTATCGTGGAGTTCTAGCGGATTTATTTATGGATTTCTTTAGTTAATTTATTTCGATGCCTTAGTATGTGGTGATTGTATAATAACCTAGTATTGGTTGTGCTTATTCGTCTTATGAGCGTCGCGAACTTATAAGTTAGCGTGTTAATTCTTAATGAAGCGAAAGTGAATTTAAGGGTTTAGAACTTGTCATGCTAGCATAGGTTCATGTTTTATTATTATGCATGATTCGTAGGTAATTTTAACCATCTTACTTGCCCTATGTAATCACGATAGATAACTTGTTCATTAAACCGTTATGTTGTCAAATTTTATAGACATATATGATCTCAATATAATTGGTGTCTATTCAGCTTATATCTCTTTGGTGGATTTCTGGTAGTATGGTACTCGTGCAACGAAAGTTGGCGTTTATCAGTTTCGTGTTATCTGATTAGTGTCATCACCATTACATGCTAAGGTTAAGAATGAAGAGGCTATTGAATGAAATATTTAATGAAGTTAAAATCCCATGTTTGTGTCATATATTATTCAACTCTCTTTAATCTCTTAGTTAATATTCTCTAGTATAATTCTCAATAGTTAATCGTAGTATAATCAAAACCCAAATTGTTATTTATCTTAGCATTGAATAATAGTCATATCATTGTTGCATAAGTGCATAAATCACATAGTTAATTTAACCGGTCTCTGTGGGAACGAACTAGAAATAATTCTAAATTACTTGCAATCGCGTATACTTGCGTGAATTATTAGCGCGTGCTTAGCGACTAACAAGTTTTTGGCGCCACTGTCGGGGACACGGTGTTAACTTTTAGTTTATGTGTTTGTCATCAGTGATCGTTAAAGTTCATTGACTCGGACATTGTTACTTACCTACTCTTTTCCTTGTCGTGTTTTAGGTACTCTAGCGAGCGTGTATGCATACGCGTTCGCGGGCTAGTAAGAGAACTTTAGATCAATCCGAGGAGGAAGCTGTAGTGATTCGAAGGGAAGTTTTTTAGGACGAAGAGAAAGTAGAAGAAGAAGAGAAAGTTGAGGAACCAGCTTTAGTAGTGATGGGAGATCAAGAAGAAATTTCTCAGGCTTTGATGGAATATTCTCAGCCTAAGATCAATGATATTCAGTCAAACATCATCAGACCAGCCATCTCGGCTAACACTTGAGATCAAGTTGAGCACAATTCAGATGATACAGAACTCAGTTTAGTTTGGGGGTTCTCATACAGAAGACCCCAACATGCACATGAGGGATTTCATCGAGATCTGCGACACTTTCAAGTTCAATGGGGTGACTGAAGATGCTATCAAGTTGAGACTTTGCCATTCTCTCTGCGGGATAAAGTAAAGTTCTAGTTACATTCTCTACCACCAAGGTCTATCACCACATGAGAGGATCTTGCTCAATAGTTTCTCACTAAATTATTTCCTATGGCGAAGACTGCTTCAATCAGGAATGCTCTTACTCAATTTGCGCAGCAAACTGGAGAATCTCTGTGTGAGGCTTGGGATCGATATAAGGAGATGCTAAGGAAGTGTCCACACCATGGCATGCCTGATTGGATGATTATAAACTGTTTCTACAATGGTTTTGGCGCATAGTCTAGACCTATGCTCGATGCAGCATCAGGAAGAGCCTTGTGGGCTAAGAGCTACAATGAAGCTTATTAATTGATCGAACTGATGGCTACTAATGAATGCCGGAATCCTTCTCAGAGACTAACTCAGGGTAAAGTAGCAGGAATTTCGGAGTTGGATGCAGCAACTGCTATAGCTGCCAACTTAAGGCTTTGACGATGAAGGTGGACATTTTGGCTAATTATGGAGTTAATCAAATCACTAATATCTGTGAGCTTTGTGCTCGTGCCCATGAGACTAATTAGTGTGCTATTTCTAGTGAATCAGCTCAGTTCGTGAGCAACTTTCAGAGGTCGCAACAACCTGTGCCAGCCATCTATCATCCTAACAACCGCAATCATCCTAATTTCAGCTGGAGCAACACTCAAAATGCGGTTCAACAGCCTTATCAGCAGTACCCAACAAAGCAGTATAACCCTCCTGGTTTTCAACAACCGCAATATGCCCCTATACAATAACTTCAACTTCAGCAGTTACCGCAAGCTAATGAAAAATCTGAATTGGAGGAATTGAGGCTCATGTGCAAGAGCCAAGCTGTTTCTATCAAGACCTTGGAGAATCAGATTGGGCAGATTGCTAATGCATTATTGAATCGTCAACCTGGCACGCTTCCAAGCAATACTGAAGTGCCAGGTAAGAGGGAAGCTAAGGAGCATGTTAAGACAATCACATTGAGGTCTGGTAAGGTTGCAAATCCTGAAAAAGCTAAGACTCCAGAATCTGAAGTTAAGGCTGAAAAAGAAGAAGTGCAGAAGGAAGAAGAAGTGGAACCAAGGAAGACTACTATTGAGCACACTCCTCTTGAGGGTAATACAGGGGAGAAAATCCTCCACCTCCTTTTCCTAAGAGGCTGCAAAAGAAAAAGCTGGATAAGCAGTTTGAGAAGTTTCTGGAGGTGTTCAAGAAACTTCACATCAACATACCTTTCGCCGAAGCTCTTGAACAAATGCCTAGTTATGCGAAGTTTATTAAAGGTATTCTCTCTCGGAAGGTGAAGCTTGATGACTTAGAGACCGTTGCTCTCACAGAGGAATGCAGTGTTGTGCTACTACAGAAGTTGACTTCGAAGCTTAAAGATCCTGGAAGCTTCACTATTTCATGCACCATTGGAAATGTGTCATTTGACAAATGCTTATGTGACTTGGGAGCTAGTATCAATCTGATGCCTTTGTCAATTTTCAAGAAGTTGGATTTACCTGATCCAAAGCCTACTTATATGACTTTGCAGTTGGCCGATCATTCTATTACTTATCCATGAGACATTGTTGAGGATGTTTTGGTTAAGGTGGATAAACTCATCTTTCCTGCTGACTTTGTAATTCTTGATTTCGAGGAGGATAAGAAGATTCCCATAACTGATGCCTTAGAAAAAGCCTTGTTGGGGAACTCCGATAGTGAAGATGATGAAATGGATGAGAAGTTACAATTTCTGAATGCTTCTCCCTGGAAGAGGAAAATAGACATGCCTTTTGAATCTCTTGGAACGGAGGATCTGAACAAAGCTCCTAAGTGCCTCAAGCCATCTATTGAGGAAGCTCCTACTCTTGAGCTTAAACCACTACCTGAACACTTGAGGTATTCTTTTTTAGGTGAAGCATCTACTCTTCCTGTGATTATTATATCTAACCTTTCAGGTAGTGATGAGGAAAAACTCTTGAGAATTCTGAGAGATTTCAAATCGGTAATTGGATGGACGATAGCAGATATCAAGGGAATCAGACCTTCTTATTGTATGCATAAAATTCTGCTAGAGGAAGGTAGCAAGCCTACTGTTGAGCAACAAAGAAGGCTAAATCTTTGTCATGAAGGAAGTAGTGAAGAAATAAATTCTTAAGTGGATGGATGTAGGGATCATATATCCCATTTTTGACAGTTCTTGGGTAGTCCAGTTCAGTGCGTACCAAAGAAAGGAGGTATCACAGTCGTTGCTAATGAGAAGAATGAGCACATTCCTACTCAAACAGTCACGGGGTGGAGAGTCTGCATGGATTACAGGAAGCTGAACAAGGCCACAAGAAAAGATCACTTCCCTCTGCCGTTTATTAATCAGATGCTTGACATATTGGTTGGGCATGAGTACTACTGTCTTCTGGATGACTATTCTGGATATAATCAAATTTGCATTGCTCCAGAAGATCAGGAGAAGACTGCTTTCGCTTATCCATTTGGTACTTTCGCCTTTCGAAGGGTTTCTTTTGGGTTATGTGGAGCATCGACCACATTTCAGAGATGCATGATGGCTATCTTCTCTGATATAATTGGTTAGAATGTGGAGGTGTTCATGGACGATTTCTCTGTGTTTGGTGATTCAATTGATGAGTTCTTACAGAATCTAGGCGACGTTCTCAAGAGGTTTGTTGAGACCAATCTGGTTCTCAATTGGGAGAAATGTCACTTTATGGTGCGACAGGGCATTATTCTTGGGCACAAGGTCTCTAGTAAGGGTCTTGAGGTGGACAAAGCCAAAGTGGGGGTCATGGAAAATCTTCCCTCACCAATTTCTGTTAGGGGAGTTCGCAGTTTTCTTGGTCATGCGGGCTTCTACAAGCGGTTCATCAAGGACTTCTCAAAAATTTCTAAACCTTTGTGCAATCTTCTGGAGAAGGATGTTCTGTTTAAGTTTGATGATGAGTGCTTGGCTGCTTTTGAGTTCTTAAATAAGAGTTTAATCACGAAACCGGTCATAATTGCACCTGATTGGAGTGAACCATTTGAGATGATGTGCGATGCAAGTGACTATACAGTTGGAGCAGTTCTTGGGCAGAGAAAGAACAATATATTTCATGTGGTCTACTATGCTAGTAAGACCCTAAATGGTGCTCAGCTGAATTATACTACTATGGAGAAAGAACTTTTGGCTATTGTCTATGGTTTTGAGAAATTTCGATCTTATCTGCTTGGGACGAAGGTAATAGTATTCACTAATCACGCTGTAATTCGATATCTCATCTCGAAGAAGGACTCGAAGCCTAGATTGATTAGATGAGTTCTTTTGCTTCAGGAATTTGAGTTAGAGATCAAGGACATAAAAGGTACTGAGAATCAACTCACTGATCATCTCTCTCGTTTAGAGGATCCAAGTGTAACTTCACTAGATAAGATGTTAATAAATGAGTCTTTTCCCGATGAGCAGCTGTTTAGAGTGCAAGAGGAAGAACCGTGGTTTGCAGATATTGTAAACTACCTTGTGAGTAATCTCATGCTTCCCGACTTGTCGTACGGTCAAAGGAAGAAGTTTCTGCACGAAGTGAAGTGGTATATGTGGGATGAGCCATTTCTTTTTCGACAAGGAGCTGACCAAATCATCAGGAGATGTATTCCTTACAGCGAAACGGGGGGGATCTTGCGAGATTGCCACTCAACGCCTTATGGAGGACATTATGGTGAGGAAAAGATAGCAACTCCTATTCTTTAAGCAGGTTTCTTTTGGCCAACTTTGTTTAAAGATGCTCATCAGTTCGTTTTGAAATATGATCGATGTCAACGTGTGGGTAATATGTCCAAGAGGGATGAGATGCCTCTTAATGTGCTTCTCGAGGTTGAAGTCTTCGATGTTTGGGGAATTAACTTCATGGGGCCATTTGTCTCATCTTATAACAATCAGTATATCTTGTTGGTGGTCGATTAGTATCGAAATGGGTGAAAGTCAAGGTGTTGCCAACAAACGATGCGAAGGTAGTGCTTAATTTTCTTCATAAGCAGATATTTACAAGATTTGGAACTCCGAGAGTCATAATCAGTGATGAGGGGTCACATTTTTACAATCGCAAGTTCACTGCTATGATGCAAAGGTATAATGTGAATGGTCAAGCTGAGGTATCTAACAACTAGATCAAACGTATTTTAGAGAAGGTTGTGTGTCCATCAAGGAAAGATTGGTCTTTGAAGCTTGATGAAGCTGTTTGGGCGTATAGAACAACATACAAGACTCCATTGGAAATGTCGTCGTTTAAGTTGGTTTATGGTAAGGGGTGTCATTTGCCGGTGGAGCTCGAGTATAAAGCGTATTGGGCTTTGAAGAAGTTGAATCTTGATTTGGATGCAGCTGGAAAGAAGAGGATGCTTCAATTGAATGAACTCGATGAGTTTCAACTTCAAGCTTATGAAAACAATAAAATGTATAAGGAGAAAGTCAAGAGGTGGCACAATAGGGGTCTAGTGCTAAAATCATTTGTGTCGGGGCAACAAGTTCTTTTGTTTAACTCTCGTCTCCGTCTTTTTCCTGGAAAATTGAAGTCGAGGTGGTCAGGGCCGTTTATTGTCCAAACTGTGTTTCCACATGGAGCTGTGGAGATTTTTGAGAATGATTCGGGCCAAGCATTCAAGGTAAATAGTCAGAGGTTGAAGCATTACTATGGTGACACGGTAAATCGTGAGGTGGTTAGTGCCATTTTATTGTTCATTTGATCTCACATTTCTACGTCAAGCTAACGACGTAAAACAAGCGCTTCTTGGGAGGCAACCCAAGTTTGTTGTACATTAGTAAATAGAGGAAGTAAGGAGAAAGGAGAAAAATAGAAAAAAATAGAAAAACAGAAAATTTCAGGGCCAACTTCAGAAGCTGAGCGCGCACTCGCTGATCTAGCGCGCGGCCGCGCTGGAATTTCAGAAACCGAGCGCGCCCTCGCTAATCTAGCACGCGGCCCTGCTGATTTGGCAGAAAGTGAGCGCGCCCGCGCTGATCTAGCACGCGGCCGCGCCGGGTCCCTGTTGCAGAAAAAAATTAAAGGCAGTTTGTGAAAAGAAAATCGGGGTTTTTAATAGAAAATCAATTTCCACCCGATTTTTACTCTTCCACATCCCAAATTTCCCTCTCCAAATCAAACCCATTATTCCCATTATTCCCATAATCAATTCTCACTTCTATTCCATATCTAATTCTCTTCCAACCTCCTATATATACACACACACTTATACACAAACTTCTCCATCACTTCTCAATTTCTCTAACACAATTCTTTCTCAAACACTTATCTTTTATTCTCTCTTATTCAATCCCAATGGCACCCAAAATACAGCGAACTCAAGTAAGCATCATCACCACTGATTCTTCAAGTGCAGGTGGTGTGAGGCCAAGGTTTTCAAGTCCCGAAGCTGAAGCGGAGTATGCGAGGCTTCTCTTAAAGCCCCAAGAAGTGTGGTTTTCTGCCATCAGGGAAAGATGGTAAGTTATTGGAGATGATCTTGGAGACGGGTTGGGTTGCTTTTTACGAGACATCCGCTGCTGTGCCCATGAGTGTGGTTCGTGAATTTTATGCTAATGCAAAGGCAAAAAAGAATGGTTTTACTGTGGTTCGGGGGATGACGGTGGAGTATAGTGTTGAGGCAATAAGGAGGGTGATTGAGCAGCCCACGAGGAAGCCCGATCAGGATACTTGGAATGAGAAGACTCCGAAGGAGTTTGATTTGGATTTGATAGTTGCTACTCTTTGTGTGCCTGAGACTCACTGGAAGTTCAAGAGGGGCACAACTGATTATTCCACGTTTCCTGCTTCGTGCATGAACAGGTTCGCACGTGCTTGGAATTTGTTTATCTGTGCTAACATCATGCCATCATCTCATGTGCATGAGATTACTGTGGAGCGTGCACTCTTGTTGTGGGATATTCTGCAGGGGGACTATGTGGACCTTGGTATGGTTATTCACCAGGGGGACTACCGGTTTTTATACCCTATGCATCCATTATGACGAAGCTGTGTGTGGCAGTTGGTGTTCATTGGCCAGCACACGAGCAGCAGCAGCTCTCGAGTGCCCCGATTGATAGTTCGACGCTGTTGAACATGACAGAGTGGGGAGGAGGAAAGTCTGATTTGAAGGGGCTTGGTTACTAACTATAAAGTCTAAGTATTTATGACATTACTTAGAAATCCTTTATGTAATCAATGTTTATCCTTAGTCACTTATACTAATATAAAAGGTGTGAAATTTTTTCTTAAGTATAACTATTGTCATTGTGGATAATAATTTATTAAAAATAACCATATATTGTCCAATTAGAATAATTTTTATACTTACTTGCAAATTCCTTAATACTTTGATGTAGATGCAATAATTAATGAATCAAAGTATATGGAACTTAGAATATATTTCTAAGATTGCAAACAAGACAATGTTGGTTAATGTTTCTTTATTTATCGAACCAGTATTGTTTGAGATATTACAGTTGTTAAGAGTTAACAATTGTAAAATATTTAAAATTGAATGCTAATGTCTATTTGATAGATAATTGGTATTTAATTCATTGATATCTTATTTTAATATATTTGAATTATGATGTTAGACAATCCCATGTCAAATCAGTTTCATGATTTAAATTATAGTAAAGTAGCGTGCAACACAATTATTAGTATCTAAAATACTTGACAAGTATCTGTCAATGATATATTATTAATATTTTGTTGCAGATAATTGTGAAATTTTAAGTTATAGTGAATTTATATGAGTTATTATATCTGACAGATTCACCACAATTTAAAATCAGTAGTATAGTCATTCGTATTAAGATTACTTATCAATAAACAATGTTGTTGGTAATAATTTTATAAATATAGATTATGAAGCTTTTGACATGAATGAGAATTGCTTAGACTTTATCCTAAGTGATCAATGCTTTTACAAAAACTCGTTCATATTAAAAGATAAAATCTTTCTTTCTCTTCATAATACTGCTAGGTCATGAGTCTGTGTCTTTTTCATATTAAAAGACATGATTATTTATCTTTTTATGCATAAAAATAGACTTGTGCACTCGAACAGTTTTAGAAGAAAATCAAACTCTATTTTACTTTGGTGATTGCTTAATTCATGATAATCTTTTTGAATTCACTATTGTACATCATTTCTCTCAAAAGATTAAATGCATAGTTTTCATTCATTATAGATCTTAAGAGCATTTTATCTCTATATTTCCATATATTATGTGATGCTGGTTCAGCCTCCAATGGCCTTCTTTCATTTGTTAGTCATGAGGTTGAAAACCCACAACGTCCATCCCGGAATGTAAAGACCAACACGGAAACAGAACCAACCAACACTCTCTTACCCCTAAAATGAAGTATGAATGAGTGTGAGGGAGAAAATGCCTTAGCGCACCACATAAGGAAGGTTCTGAAGTCAACCCTGCAGCTCTGTCTCCTACAAAGATGAGTAGTATTAAAATTGAGGCAACTGTTAGCTCCCATACATCTTCTCAAAAAGATGTACTGGATGAAAAGGCACAAAAATAGTTACTTGATTTATCCTCTCGACAGGGTTTTATTGAATTTCGCCTATCGGCCAGGGTATCCGATGTAGTGTCACCACCTCAAACATAAACAATTCTTGATGCACAAGGAGAGTTTACACACACAAAGGAAGAGTTGACGAAAATAAGAGTTTCGACCATTTTAAGGTCATATTCGATTCTTCAAGGTTCTTTAATGGATCAATTTCCTATATAGGTGTTATGAGAGGATACTGATCCAATAGCCATATGTTAGTGGTCAGTGTCTACTTCCCTAGGCTTAAATCCCCTGGATGCATCTACGGATAGTGGATCTGACATACATACATTTTCTACGGGGGAGATAATACCATATTTTACATGGTATGTATGTGATTTAAACATGGTATTTTACATGGTATGTATCTGATTTAAACATGGTATGTTTTCATCCGGGATATCGCGTGTAATTATTCTTATCAATTAATAATTTTTATATGATTATTATGTGATTTTTGGTAAATTATCTGATGATTGGTGTGGATATGTGGATGCTTATATGTGATAAAGTATAAGTATGCTAATTTTATTATGACCAGAATAAAATATAGATAATTACGGTATTTTTCTGGTAATTTTTGGACTGTTATACGATTTTATATTGATTTATTAATTTTTTAATTATTTTCTGAATAATTACAAAATTATTTTATAAAGCCGGGAATCGTCCGACTTCAACCGTTTTATGTTTTTACAACCCGGAACTACACCGAAAACTCCTTCCTGACCCAATCTGGTAATTCCGGACATTTTTCGTGTTTTGACTTTTTCGATCCGGATTACGGTTTGACCCGTACGCGGCCCGGCGCAAGATTTTCGATACGATAATCATTTCGGTGAATCAACAAACCCCGTATTCTTGAAAGACAGGATATTATTACGTTATTCTCATATATAGTGTTTTATAAAAAGCCCGGTTGGGATAATTATCCAAAACTGATATCAAATCGGACCGTTATTACAATTACTTAGTGGCTAAGTAACTAATTTAACGATCCAAAATGATCCAAAATGAACCAATATTCCGTAAATATAAATAGCATATTTCTTATTTCATTTTATTCGTTTATTCATTTAAAACCAGTAAAAATATAGTAATTACAGAGAAAAATCCTAAAAACGATACGTTGTTGAGAATCAAACGTATGAACGAAGGTGTTATCGAACTCTGATTCGGGCGTGCAACATATCAAAACGAAGCTCTAGAAATCTTCTTTCTAAATCAACGATTTGTTTTTGCCCAGAAATCAAGGTATTTTTCTGATTTAATTATTTAAATTGAAATTAATTATGGATTAAAATATAAATTTTTGTTCTTGATATTTTTGATATGATTTGATGGCATAATCGTGTAGATAATATTTTTCTGGTCAATTTGGTATATTATATGTCAAAAACTGAGTTCAATAACATGTCCAAATTGATGTTTGATTATCAAAATAATAAAATTAGGGTTTATATACTTTGAATGTTCTTAATTGATTTTAGGAACTTTTGATTTACTAAATCTGGGTTGAAATCACTTGCACCATCATGTAGATCGCGTAAAACCGAATTGATCCATATATTCGATTATATTGTTTGATTCCTGAATCGATCTCGTCGGGAAACTTACAGAACAGTCATTGTACTTTTCCCAAAACTTACAGTTTAGTCCCTCATGTTTTAAAATTTTATAAAAAAGGGATTGTTGTTTACTCTATTTTTAAAAACGATTTTTATATTATTTTAAAAATCAGAAAATTGTTTATTTAATTATTTTAAATTCGGAAAATTATTATAATTATTTATTTATTCAAAAGTAAATTGAAATTATTTTATTAATTAATTTTAATTAGTTTTTAATCATTTTAATTGATCGATTAATTTATAATTAATTGATTAATTAATTAAATTAATTATTTAATTAATTATTTAACTAATTTTAATTGATTTAATAATTAGATTTAATTATTTAAAATTAATTTAAAATTTTCGAAAAATAGTTTTGAGCTTCAAAATTTTAATTAAAATTATTTTCAAGGCTCGATAATTATTATAAAATTATTTTAAAGTCAGATTCGGGTGTTCGAGCCCTAATTTTTAATTATAAAATGATTCGGAGTCCTGTTTTAATTCCGAAAAATGTTCAAAAATTCGTAATAAATACCTGGAAAATTAATTTGACCCCGAATCTTCATTGAAAAATTATTTTGATCGGATATCTTGCTTGCTATGTGCTACGTGCTAAATGATTGATGTGTTATATGCCTATGTGGTTATGGTTTGACTGTTTTAGTCATAACTTTTAATCAATAAATCGGATTTGGGTATAACGAAGGATAGATAAAAGCTTATGACGTCTATGTGACGATTAGAATAATATGAGTATGAATACTTGATAGATACTTGTGATGCCTAGAAGAGTCAGTGAGGCAGAGAAAAGGAAATCAGTGATCCATAAATAGAATCAAAGCGTAGAAAGAGAAGAAAAGTGATTGATAAGTAGAAGCAGGGCATAGAAAGAGAAGAAAAGTGGTTGATGAATAAAACTGTTAGATGAGTACAAGTAAAGTGGAAATCGTCGGTGATAAAGCAAGTACTTCTGAACCTTTTTTAAGATATATTGCAAATATTTTTGAACTGTTTCATAATATGTCGCTATTATTCAAAATAACTCATGTTTTATGCTACAAGCACTTTAAACTATTTAACCTTGAACCCTGATTCTTATTGATCTTGAGCCATAAGCTTTATTCTTCATAAATCATTGATTGTTGAATTCCCAGATATGAGCCATACACATACAATACTACTCCACAATTACATATCTACCATATACTGATGCTGATATTGAGTTTCTTAACATACCAACCCTTATTCCCTGTTTAATAGAAGACCAATTCTTGGAACCCTTGAACCCTTGGTCTTCTACATTCTGATTCTTTCCTTGATTGAAAGCCAATCTTTTTGAATTCCTTGTTATACCTACATGGTATTGTGAATTACCATATGCTTCAAGATAAATTTTGTTTATGATTCAGCTTATAGATTACATTGGTTATCATTTTGAATTGTTTTAGAATTGGATGGTTTTATAAATATGGACCAGATTCGTGGTCGGACCAGATTCATGGTCATAGTAGGCCAATGCGTTCCTTGGATCCAGTATATAGAGCAAAGCTGGGAGCCTTGCTCGGGGTTAGTGCATGACTGATCAGCAGCCTAACCTTGGTTTTTAAAATAAAAAGTAAATATCCAATTTTAATCATTTCTTACTCAGAAACTTGATTCTTCTGAATTATTTCAATTGGTGATTGTTTAACCTCAACTACTGTTATTATTATTTGCTGAGCTAGTAAGCTCACTCTTGCAAAATTTTTATGTTTTCAACAGTTGGAAAGGAAATTGTTGGTAACGAGGATTCCCTGTCCAGTGTGCGAACTAGGATTTTCGTTTAAGTTGGATCGAGCTAGCAGGAGCTTTATATTATAGAGGAGTTGTGTAAGATTGTAAGTACGATATCATTAGCCATTTTAAGTTCATATAGCTGGGATTTGGTATGATGTAATAAAAGTTAAGATTATGGCTTGTTTTCATACTTTAACCTGTTGCAATCCATGGTTGTGTACAGAAGGGTCAATGCATATAATACTTTATATACAGGTTTAAATATTATGGTGTATTGTGAGCCCCAAACTTCTGACCCGGGTTTGGAGGGCGTCACAGGTTGGTATCAGAGCTACAGGTTATAAGTCACTGAAACAAGCCTAGATTGTCCGGAATGGATAGAGGGTTAGGATTAGGATTAGGAAATAGAAAGATAGAATGTCGAGAAGTTGAGTGCGATCAAATAGTAGGTTTTAGTGGGATTCGTTATGAAAATTGACATCATTATCTAGTGACGTGATTTTCAGATGGCGGCGATGGAAGATTCTTTTATCCCTGGATCGTCTGATCATTCGGAGCCTTCATTTGGAAGACTATCATCTGATTCACGCCTTGCTCGTCCACCGGTATTCGCCATGTCATCTCTTGTTGCGACGGTTGCACTTTTTTACATTATTATCTCATCCCCTGATGCGAGGCTATCTATTCGAGAATTTCCCCCCACATGCTGATTCTAGTTCTACCGGACATTTAGTTATGCGTGCATCTTTTCTGTCTACTCTACATTCTGTTCTATAACATCAGTTTAAAACCCGCCTTACGAAGTAACAGCACTTACGAGGATGAATTCGAGAGTTGCAATATATGGCGAGTACGCGAGGTATTAAAAATTTTAAGAAAGAACCTAGAGAGAAGATTCATGTGTGCCGGAAAATGGCTGCTACCAGGTTATACGGAACTACTAATAAATATGTCAACCACGATTATCTTGTGGAGTGAGCTAGATGGATCTTTAAAGAAATTTGAGAGGATTGGAAATTGAGAGTTTTCTTGAAATTAGATGATGATATGATGACCAAACATGATACGAATAGAAGTAATGTGATATAAATCAACCTTGTGTTATAGAATAAATCTGATGATTGCTGGATAGATTTGTTATACTCAGTAACCGTAAGAGATAATGATGGGAATATTACCAGTATGGAAGACTACAAGTGAAGTTACGAATAAGATAGTATGCAATGGTAATTGGAATTTTGTTGACCAATGAAGGTAAAATGAACTCAATAAGGGGTAAAAGATATATGGAAATGAATGGGCTCTTATCTGATTATTTTCCTAATTTGATTTCTTGTGATAGTTGAGAAGGACGACAACCAACTCATATAGTAGTGACGACCATGTGTATGATTTTCAAAATTTTAAACCAATTTTCCAAAGAGATTTTCTTCACAAAATTTTTCTAAAATTCCTTGGAACAAAATAAGTTTAAAAAAAACTTGGTTGTCCAAATACTGTTTGAGTTTCTTGTTCGATTCAGATTATCCAAAAGAATACTTGTTTTAGAAATTAGTATGGTTCGTTTGGAAGGACAAGTGGACCCCCTATTATGGAGAAACTGTTTATTCAATTGATGAGATGATTAGAGCATGAGGAATATATCGATTCAAGAGAAGCTGAGTACGAGCAAAGAAGATTAAGAAAATCTCTAGACCTTCTAAAGGAAGAATGTTATTATCAAAAGAGGCGACAAGTTGAACGATTAGCAGTATAAGCGAAATTTGAAGTTATGAACATAAATCCTGTAAGATTGCAAATAAAATCGTATATGAAGGTGGAAAAGTGACGCTAAAGATACAAGACCTAGTAAGTGGGAAATTATTTTAATAATCGATTCAAGAAAGCATTTTTGAGAACTTTCTAAAGTTGATATACGACTCGGCACGGGATCTATTGATCGGAAAAGCATTGAAGCTGTAAAAAGATAAAATGCAGATGGCGACCAATGATATCAATCTTTCTTATCATTCTTATAAATCTCGAGTAAAGTATGAACTTCTTTTATGATCAGCTTTATAAGGTGATTGTTGAATCCCTTTCAAATCATTCCTTCTTCAAAATATTATTTCCCAATCGGGACAAACAGTGTTATGGTGTGACGCTTTGTCGAAATGACAAAGAGTCTGGTGGGACACCACCTAATCATGTGCTGTGTGCCATATGGTATGAAAGACTGGTCATCTTGAGTACTAATATGGTTGTCTAATTCCTATTCAAATCATTATTCACTCTTTCTTCTTAAAATCCTGATTTCTTGATTCATGAATTTCTCCGATTGTTTCCATATACTCTTATTCCTTACAAAAGGTTTCCAATCAGAATCATATACGTAAATTCCTTCTTGTGTAAGATTTATTCTTTGAATATCTTAAAAAGAAGTGAAATAAATTCGCATAGCAGATGGAGTTATGTGAAAAGTGTGGATAATTGCAAGCCGAAGGATGTTGGACATTTACGTGCAGAGAAGAACTATTATGCCGATAACGTGATAGTTGCGAGAGCATCAAATCAAAGGCGGAAATCTGTATACATGATACGCTTCGAGTCTGAGATTTTGGCGTGAATCGGAGTAATTAGCAAACTATATGAGATAAATTAACTAGAGAACAAGAGAGGCAAGCTGCATGTATCAGATGAGGCAAATGATCGATTGGACAATGAAGGCGAATGAAGAAATTCTTAATAATAACCATATAATCGATTAATACGTTATGGAAATGAGGCATACCTCAATCATGTGGGAGATATTTGTCATAAAGATTCAAGATCGAAGAAATGCTAGTTACGAATAAACTTTAAGTGTGTTCATCAAGGGATAATTGGGTTTTCCCACTCAAGTAAGTGAGCTGTGGTAAAACTTATGCTTGTAGTAGGGACGACAAAGAAGGTTCAATATGGAAAGACATAAGGGAAGATGAAGGTATGGCAGTTTGACTGCAACAATTTTTAAAATGTGAAGTTTTTAAAACCAATTGAACTCATTCGCAAGATTATTGGTTGAGACCAGGTGCTGGTCATCAGAAGTTGAACAAGTTAATCAATAAGAACAAGTGTATATTGCCAAGGATGGACGAATTGCTAAGTGGAGAGCTTGATTTGAAACATGAACTAAAAGAATTCTAGAATAATTTATAATTATACTCAGTATTGATAATCCGTTATAATCAGAAGATATGAGAAAGGACATGGTATCATCAGAATTGTTCACTATAATCCTAGGTTGAACTAAAATATGGGTTGTACTGGTCAGTATTATATGCGGTGGTGACATAATGAGTTTAGAAGGTGGCAGTGGATTGGTATATTTGAAGGTTGATGATTTTTTGGTTGAGTGACTGTTGGTTGCCTGATTGATTGTTGGTGTCGGTTTAAGCCCGACTGGTAGTCAATAATATAAAGGAGATGCTGCCCAAATTTTCAGAAATTACCCTACTTTTAAAGATAGAAAGTATACTTCCATGTGTAATTGATATTCATGTTGATACTCCAAATAATTGTGATCTCGGTTCTTGAAAGAGATTGTTACAGCCAATTCGACTATATGTAATTGGTTTTTGATATCATTTAGCTAGTCATCACTTGGTACAATTGATCAATTAAGTAAGTTAATTGGTTAATTTTACCAATTAATGGTTAGTTAGATGGAAATCGATTCCAATTAAATTAAGTCAAATTTTGATGTAACTTTCAAATCCGAAATCAAAACAATGAGGAATTGGGGAGAAGTAAGGACGCTTGTAGAATTTAGAAAATTTCTGCAAATGCGTGAGTTTTTACTTGAATAAATACGCTTTCATAATGGACAAGAGAAATAAAAGTTAATCGTATGGAAAAATGAGAAGAATGTTTCCAAGAGCTAAAGATTTAAGATAAAGCAACGAGAAGAAAGGAAGAAGGGAGGTGGAATAAAGTAGAGATTAATAACTACACCAATATGGATTTCATAAGACGGTCAGGGAGATTTTATCATCTACAACAAAGTTTTATCAAAGAACGTCTTGTTTCCCAAATTGTTGTGATAATCATACAATAAATGATTTGTCATGTATTTCTGTTTTGGATAAAATGTGATATACAGTTTTAATTCAGTTTCCGATTGATGTTGATACCTAGGTTGTTGTTAAATATCGAAAGTGGTATTAATACAGATGATTGATGTTTACTTCAGAATGGGATGTTGTGAGCATCAAAGTTCGTATTAATATCTAATTTGATATGACAACAAAATGAGTATTAATGTTAAAAGTTCAGTTTTCAATAAGCTATGAGAATGAAGAACGGAGATAGAAAAGGAAGAGGAATCAAAAGGGTGATAAAGAAACTTTATAAGATGCCAGAAAAAGCAAACGTAGTAACAGAAGCATTAAGAAGAAAGGAAGGACTGAACATGTTGACAGTATCATAAGAATTATACAAGGAATTCCATAAGTGGAATTGGAAGTCAAAGTTTGCAAGCCTAACAATGCAAAGATGTATAGTATGACTTTTTATCCGGAATTGCTAGAGAAGAATATGGGATTCCCCCAGTGACAGAATTGAAGAATAAAATTTGACAAGAAGCTCACAACCCAAGATATTCAATCCATCCATGGAGTACTAATATGTATAGAGATTTAGAGGAAAATTATTGGTGGCCAGATATGAAGAAAGAAATGATGGGAAAGAGTAGCAAATGTTACATGTATCAAGGAGTTAAGGCGGGACATTAAAGACTAGATGGGTATATTTCGCCAAGAAACGTCATGGTGGTGCCACCTGAGAACCAAAGGTGAGGAAAGCGTTAATTGCATTATTATTGATAGGTTATTCAAACCTAATCAATTTCATTTATTAATAAACAGTTTGGCCAATAAATGGGTTAGTTGCTGCTGGAAGAAATGATGGTACATCATCAGATCCAGAAATTTATTGTAAATGATCAATATTGTTTAATGTGAGATTTGACGAGAGTATTCAGAATATACATGTCGAGCCAAAATAGTATATGCCACTCCTAGATGAACGTACATTAAGTAAGGCGGAACTAAAAAGATAGGAATTTGGTTAAACAACGATAACTCAAGAGATTCAAGCTACTCTGAAGGTATGATACGAGACATAGATATCAAAGAAGACTTTCTGATAGTATGGCATAAATAAAGAATAAACGTTATATGTGATTAGACGTCAAGGAACGCATTGCATTCAGTCTCGTATGAGAACTCCTCAGAACCAAAATAAATGATAATATAGGTTAAAAGTATGTCGGTGATGCCTCCAGGTTAGTGTACTTTCTTTAAAATGGTAAGAGATCTTCGCTCGATAAACATCCTCGATTGTGTTTCATGGAAAATAAAATATGATGATAGTTTGTGCGTGAGTCATATGCAGTCGAAATTTTCTCATTAATTCTTAACTCTTTAGTAATCTCGAGAATGTTAGAAATCGAATATGCCATGGTTCCAGTATATCAATCGTAGATGGACGAGAAGATAAAAAGAACGATTAAAGAGCCTGGAATGCGATTGGAAGCGATTATGAACTAAGTTAACTGAATAGAGAAACATGTAGGAATGGAGTTCAATAACCAATAGCTATTACAAACGTTCATGAGCACGATTTACTAGAATTACAAAGAAAAGCTAATTAGTAAGCATTATGCTGGTCCTTTTGAGACAATAAAATAGTCCTGATAAGTGTAAGTAAGTTGGCTTCACCGCCACACGTTTAGCAGATTCATAGGGTATTTATGTGTGTATACTCAGGAAGAGTAATTTAGCTCCATTATATATAAAATGGAGACTCGAGTTGAGTTATATGAGCAACGGATAGAATATGATGTCAGCGAGAGGTTATTAGGTAATGGTTGATGCTGCGAGTAAAAGTTTATGAAAAGTTGTAAGGTTGATGAATCAACCCGAGAAAATGAGAGTAAGATACTTGAAGGTATCACTATCGGATCCTTAGAGTGATTCTGAAGACATAATCCTTTTAAGGGGGGAAGGATGTAACATCCGGGATATCGCGTGTAATTATTAATATCAATAAATAATTTTTATATGATTATTATGTGATTTTTGGTAAATTATCTGATGATTGGTGTGGATATGTGGATGCGTATATGTGATAAAGTATAACTATGTTAATTTTATTATGACCAGAATAAAATATAGATAATTACGGTATTTTTCTGGTAATTTTTGGACTGTTATACGATTTTATATTGATTTATGAATTTTTTAATTATTTTCTGAATAATTACAAAATTATTTTATAAAGCCGGGAATCGTCCGACTTCAACCATTTTACGTTTTTACAACCCGGAACTACACCGAAAACTCCTTCCTAACCCAATCTGGTAATTCTAGACATTTTTCGTGTTTTGACTTTTTCGATCCGGATTACGGTTTGACCCGTACGCGGCCCGGCGCAAGATTTTCGATACGATAATCATTTCGGTGAATCAACAAACCCCGTATTCTTGAAAGACAGGATATTATTACGTTATTCTCATATATAGTGTTTTATAAAAAGCCCGGTTGGAGTAATTATCCAAAACTGATATCAAATCGGATCGTTATTACATTTACTTAGCGGCTAAGTAACTAATTTAACGATCCAAAACGATCCAGAACGAACCAATATTTCATAAATATAAATAGCATATTTCTTATTTCATTTTATTCGTTTATTCATTTACAACCAGTAAAAATATAGTAATTACAGAGAAAACCCCTAAAAACGATACGTTCTTCAGAATCAAACGTATGAACGAAGGCGTTATCAAACTCTGATTCGGGCGTGCAGCATATCAAAACGAAGCTCTCGAAATCTTCTTTCTGAATCAACCATTTGTTTTTGCCCAGAAATCAAGGTATTTTTCTGATTTAATTATTTAAATTCGAATTAATTATGGATTAAAATATGAATTTTTGTTCTTGATATTTTTGATATGATTTGATGGCATAATCGTGTAGATAATATTTTTCTGGTCAATTTGGTATATTATATGTCAAAAACTGAGTTCAATAATATGTCCAAATTGATGTTTGATTATCGAAATAATAAAATTAGGGTTTATATACTTTAAATGTTCTTAATTGATTTTGAGAACTTTTAATTTACTAAATCTGGGTTGAAATCACTTGCACCATCATGTAGATCGCGTAAAAATGAATTGATTCGTATATTCGATTATATTGTTTGATTCCTGAATCGATCTTTTTGGGAAATGGGTTGAACCGGCGGCGTATTTTTCCGATGGCTTTTCCGATCGATTTACTGGTTGGTTGAACAAGATATGAGCATGAATGAATTCCTGGCAATATACTCTACAATTTCGCACCTTTTCGTGCTGTTCTGGGCAGGATTGGGCGTCGCCGGAAAAGCTCGGACCGCCGTTAATGGCGTCCGGCCGGCAACCGGCGACGGGGACGGGAAACTTAATACTTTTCCCAGACTTACAGTTTAGTCAATCATGTTTTAAAATTTTATAAAAAAGGGATTGTTGTTTACTCTATTTTCAAAAACGATTTTTGTATTATTTTAAAAATTAGAAAATTGTTTTTTTAATTATTTTAAATTCAGAAAATTATTATAATTATTTATTTATTCAAAAATAAATCGAAATTATTTTATTAATTAATTTTAATTAGTTTTTAATCATCTTAATTGATCGATTAATTTATAATTAATTGATTAATTAATTTAATTAATTATTAATTAATTTTAATTGATTTAATAATTAGATTTAATTATTTAAAATTGATTTAAAAATTCCGAAAAAATAGTTTTGAGCTTCAAAATATTAATTAAAATTATTTTTAAGGCTCGATAATTATTATAAAATTATTTTAAAGTAAGATTCGGGTGTTCGAGCCCTAATATTTAATTATAAAATGATTTGGAGTCCCGTTTTAATTCCGAAAAATGTTCAAAAATTCGTAATAAATACCTGCAAAATCATTTTGACCCCGAATCGTCGTTGAAATATTATTTTGATCGGATATCTTGCATGATATGTGCTACGTGCTAACTGATTGATGTGTTATATGCCTATATGGTTATGGTTTGACTGTTTTAGTCATAACTTTTAATCCGTAAATCGGATTTGGATGAAACGAAGGGTAGATAAAAGCTTATGACGTCTATGTGACGATTAGGATAATATGAGTATGAATAATTGATAGATACTTGTGATGCCTAGCAGAGTCATCGAGGCATAGAAAAGGAAATCAGTGATCCATAAATAGAATCAAAGCGTAGAAAGAGAAGGAAAGTGATTGATAAGTAGAAGCAGGGCATAAAAAGAGAAGAAAAGTGGTTGATGAATAAAACTGTTAGATGAGTACAAGTAAAGTGGAAATCGTCGGTGATAAGACAAGTACTTCTGAACCTTTTTCAAGATATATTGCAAATATTTTTAAACTGTTTCATAATATGTCGCTATTATTCAAAATAACTCATGTTTTATACTGCAAGCACTTTAAAGTATTTAACCTTGAACCCTGATTCTTATTGATCTTGAGTTATAAGCCTTATTCTTCATAAACCATTGATTGTTGAATTCCCATATACGAGCCATACACATACAATACTACTCCAGAAATACATATCTACCACATACTGATGTTGATATTGAGTTTCTTAACATACCAACCCTTATTCCTTGTTTACCAGAAGACCAATTCTTGGAACCCTTGAACCCTTGGTCTTCTACTTTCAGATGCTTTCATTTATTGAAAGCCAAGCTTTTTGAATTCCTTGTTATACCTACATGGTATTGTGAATTACCCTATGCTTCAAGATAAATGTTGTTTATGATTCAGCTTATAGATTATATTGGTTATCATTTTGAATTATTTTAGAATTGGATGGTTTTATAAATGTGGACCAGATTCGTGGTCATAGTAGGCCAATGCGTGCCTTGGATCCAGTATATAGAGCAAAGCTGGGAGCCTTGCTCGGGGTTAGTGCGCGACTGATTTAGCTGGGATTGGTATGATGTAATAAAAGTTAAGATTATGGCTTGTTTTCATACTTTAACCTGTTGCGATCCGTGGTTGTTTACAGAAGGGTCAATGCATATAATACTTTATATACAGGTTTAAATATTGTGGTGTGTTGTGAGCCCCAAACTTCTGACCCGGGTTTGGAGGGCGTCACAGTAGTAGCAATGAAGACGTTGTCTAAAGTACTAGAAAGGATTCCAATGAAATTATATTTGTTTACTAACAGTCAGTGTTCGAAGCGATAAAGTTGTTGCAAGCTTAACAATGTAATCAAGGCTATAATACGAAGACCTGAATCAAAGTTAGTCGTCTGTGAACTAGACCAGTTGCACTAGGCGTCAACAGTTCGTGAAAGGAATCTGGGTATTATTTATAGAAGAATTGTTAAGTTGTGTAACGTACTTGAATTGCACGTTTATCTGTTAAAGTACGAGAAGATGTGTGCAGGGGATACAGCTAAAGCAGCTCGAGGATTTGGTCAAGTTCAAAGTTTAACTATTAACTTAAATAAATTTATTTAATGAATTTTAATATATTTTATTTAATAAACTTAAAATAATTTATTTCATAAACTTTAAATAAGTTTATTTTATAAATCTAAATTATTTTATTTATTTAAATTATATTTATGTTTATTTTATATATTAATTTAGTTACAATTTAAACTTAAATAGAAAAAAAAAAGAGAAAAAGAATGAAAAAAGAAAAATAGAGGTGGCCAAAAGAAACTAAGTGCTTGTTTGGTTCCACGAGGGAACTAATTTACGTAGGAAGTTATACTTCCTTTCTACTTGCACTTTCCGGGAAGTGTAATAAACTTGTTTGGTTGACATTTATAGGTATATGTAATTCGTAGGTACTTTGTTATCATGTTTAATTTAATTTACTTATTTTATTTTTTCATAATAATTATTTTGAGTTATTATTATTGTTATTGTAATTGTTATTATTATTATTATTATTATTATTATTATTATTATTTCATTATAATATATATCTTATTGTTTATCTTAATTTTTTAATTATAGACAATAAAAAATAATTATACAAAATTATATATCTTTTCAATATATTTTTGTATTAATGTATTAAAAAACATAATTACTAGTATTTTAACACATGACTTGAAATTATTTTTGTTGTCATCAATAAATTATAAATGTACATTTTAAATTTAAAATTAAATTTAATTGAATAATAATAAAAATTGAATTGAAATAATTATATTTCTAATTAAAAACTCGTATGCTAACTAAAATTTTAAATATCAAATTGTATTACATGATTTTAAAAATTAATATTATGAAATATTATTTGCACCTATACTATAATTTATTAATATAGTGAGTTAAATTTTCTTAGTTTTTAAATAACTTTAATAACAAATATCTTTCATTTAGACATAAATTTTAGATTTTAATTATTTAATATATGGATTGATTTTATATCCAGACATGGGAAGTGTGACTAATCTAGGTAGGGGTGGGTGAACAACTTCCCACATTGTGTACATTTGGAGTTCCTAGGTAATTTGTAACCAAACAACTATATCAATTATCACTTCCAGGTATTTGAAGTACCCATCTAAATTTCTGTCAACCAAACGACCTCTAAGTACAAGTACAAGTACCCAATGTCGCAAGTTAAATAAAGAAAAGGGAAGCGCATCTAAGTACAAGTACAAGTACCCAATGTCGCAAGTTAAATAAAGAAAAGGGAAGCGATGTATCTTATGCTCGCAACTAACATTGTAATCAGGGGAGGAACTAGGGGGCCGAAGGGAGCCCCGATCCCCGCCAATTGCGGAATAATCCCAAAATTTTAATATAAAATTTTAAAATTTACTATCAAAAATTTTTTTGGTCCCCCTAGATTTAAAAAAAAATTGAAATTGAGAATTGATTATACAAAATTTTATTGATTTTGTTAATTATTTCATTCAAAATAATATTGATTAGATGTAAATCATGAAATTTGTTCATTAATCTTAATAATTAATAAATAAACATATTAGATAAAGATAGTACAATTTGAAACAAAAAAAAAGATGTTTAAAACTAAAGTCTAAAAACAGAACATACTTGCTCAGTTGTTCTGCTCCGGTCCCAAAATCCCCAATACACACTATACATACAAGTTACAGAATTTCAATCCCTAATATCATCTCTCTTTATCTACTCTACCTTTGCATCTAATCCGTAAATATGAGTAAGAGAAAAGAGATTACATCCTATTTTCAACCCAAGAAGAAGCAAACAACTACTTGTGAAGATGAAGAACCTTCTGTCGCCTCAATTGAAGTCACTGGAGATGGAGTTGAGCCTCTGATTTTTGGTGGGATAAACAGAAACTCCGAGCAAAATCCTCAAAATCCAGAGATTGTTAATGAAGGTATTGATTCTGAGAACACTGATGAAATTATTGATTTCAATTCGTTAATACGTGATCCTGGTTTGCGGAAACAAATTGAGACTTATCATCCAAAAATGGAGTTCACATTTCACTGCTATATGTAGTTTGATAAGAATGTATGGTGCTACTCGCTCGATTTTAATTGATGTTGCTGCTCAAGGGACAACTTTTTCTCAACGAGGTGATGCTTAAGTGCTATTAAAATGTTAATGTCTTATAAATTTGTGTTTATTTTACATGTGGTTAAGGAGATAATGGCTATTACTTACTTTGTCTAGCATTACAACAAAAGTCTCAAGATATTTTAAATGCCATGCATCTGGTTTCTACTACAAAGATGTTGATTCAAAAATTGAGAAGTGATGGTTGGGAGAGTCTCTTAGAAAATGTGAGATCATTTTGTGAACGACATACTATCTTGATTCCAGATATGAATGCTCCCTACTTTGATGTGCTTAAATCTCTTCGTCAACAAAGAAAACAAAAGCAAATGGTGACAATGGAACATCATTACCGAGTGGAAATCTTTACAGCTGCCATAGATCAACAATTACATGAGCTAAACAATAGATTCAGTGAACAAATGACGGAGCTTCTCATTTTAAGTGCATCAATAAATCCTAGGGATGGTTACAGGTCTATCAACATAGAGAACATTTGCAAGTTAACTGAAAAGTCTTATCCAAAAGATTTTTTGGGAGATGAAAAAATCTATCTACAATGTGAACTACAACATTATGGGTTAGATGTTCCGGTTCATCCAGATTTGAAGAATCTGTCTACTCTTGGTGATTTATGTCATGGATTGGTAACCACAGGAAAGCTGACATGTATTCATTAGTTGATAGACTATTAAAATTTGTCTTGACTCTTCCAGCATCTACTGCAACATCTGAACGAGTTTTTTCTGCTATGAAAATTGTGAAAACAAGTCTTCACAATCGAATGGAAGATGAATTATTAGGGATTATTTGATAGTGTATATTGAAAAGGAGATTGCGGAGACCATTTCTGCCGAGGAGATCATTAATTCTTTTTATTTAATCAAAGAAAGGCGTGCACCTCTCAAATAAATCGGTATGTTTTCTACTTTTATTTATTTTGGTCCCCACGTTAGATTACTGGTTCTGTCCCTGATTATAATCAAATGCAATCAAAGGAAGTTAAGTACTCGTGACTCGTGAGTGGTTGTAGTAAGAAAAAAAGTTGCCAAAATACTGTAAGTCACTTGGTTACACTCTTATCGCAAGTAAAAGAAACTACACTGTGGTCGTCAGTTAAGTGAGTGAAGAAAATGTTAAGTACTAAAATCCTCCTAGCACTGTGAAAAGCAAGTTCAAGCATCTCAAGCATAATTTTACTGTACAATCAATTATTTTATTGTTCCAAACATTATTTATCGAAAACATTAACTGAATACTAAATTATATATCCGTAAATAATTTGATTTTTTTTAATTTAATGAGTATAGTATTCAACCCCCTTTTACGATAATTCGGAACGTTACACAAAAATATTAATTACTATTACAAAATACAATCCAAACATTACAACCATTTTAAATTGAGATCCTAAACTTTACTGGAGGCCTTGTATGTTAAAAATATTCTATTAAAATTTGATACTTGGATTATATTTGATTTTAACTTAGTTATCAACGTGAAGAAAATTACTTAATCATGTTTATTTAAATCTAAAATGAAATTATAATTTTTTTTAAGATGCTAGTAGAAACAGGTGTATTATCGTTCTCTTCACGAAATTATACAAAATATTAAAAATTTATTTGTAAGAAAATCAGACAACTAAAAATGCATCATAACAATATTATTTTTGCCATCTGACAATTTTTTAACATAATCTAGCTATAAAATAACATATGTAAAATTATGTATTTCAAGATGCTCCTGTAGAGAAACTTTCCATGTCAGATAGAGTTTCTTTACCCCTATACGGTAGATTCTATATGAATTACACAATTTTCATCAATTCAATAAATTCAAGTGTATATCATATTTATACCTATTTATTCACAAAGAAATGTCTATTCATTATTTCGCAACAAATCAACATATCCTTGTTCCAACTAAAACTATTAGCCGATTGACTCGTTATATTGCTTAAAAAAGGCATACTATCATTATGCCATGATTACGATAAAAGTTGCTTTTAAAAAGGCATGCTACCATAATGCCATAATTACGATAAAAGCCGCCATGATGCAAACGAAAATAATAAACCGTCACCGAAATGCAATTTACTCTAAATTTATCATATGGCCAAACAATAGCACAGATTCTATTTCATCTCCACATGATTCCCCTATAAAATTTCACTCTTCCAACAAAACAGAGCACAAAGCTTACAATTATATATTTGACTAGAGCATGGCTTAGGGTATTTGAATCCTTTTAAGAAACCTACTCCATATAACATATTTTACTTGAGTGTACCATCATGAGTGTAGTGCAAGCTAGCGAGGGTGGAACCCACAAAAACTGCCTAAGATATACCAAGTAAGAACACTGATCGGACATGTTAAGCTATTTAAAGATAGACTCAATTCATGATTTTTATAGCCTGCTGAATATAAGATCAAGAAATTTTAGGTCAAGGTTGTGAGGTGCCCAAAACCAACCCCTTCAATGCTGGCATTAAACTCTCCAGTTGCTCCCTTTTGCTCAAAATACGATCAGATGAACAGTCTTCTTCCTGCCATATTAGAAAAACAATGATAACATTTCTAAGCAACATATAACAAGATGTCTGCTTTTTTGTTTTCCACGTGCTGTTTGAGAGTGAATTATAAAATCTTGAGAACGAGCAGTGTCTAATCTGACAAGAACAGCATTAAATTAAAAATAATCAAAGCACACTAGCAACCAGATCATATGGCATTCTGTAAAAAGCATACACTAAAATTACAACAATCATTTTGTCAATTTCTTAGGTGTAGACCTAGCTTTCATTTATAAAGAGCAGTGCGTCTTACTTCCGCCAGACTATGGAAGCAGTGATGCCATTTTGTTTGACCTATAAACTGTAAAAACTTAAAGAGATTCATTCAATTCATCCAAATACCAAACTTGAAATTGTAAAGAGGATTAAGATTAGGGAATGGAAGCCATTTTATTTGACCTAAGGGAAGATAGTCTTATTGCAGTAAGACAGCCACTTTGAGGATATGGAAGGCATTAAAGTAAGGGAGGATAGTCTTGTTGAGTTTTAATTAACAAGAAGTCATCCTAACATTCTCTCCCAGGAAAGACTTATTAGATAACAAAAGCTTAAGAAAGCATATATTTCCTGAACAAATCCCCCATGTAATACCAGGAAGAACAAAAACACATTAGGAAACACTGAAACCAAATCATTGCATTAAATTTCTGATTGCAATATGAAAAAATCTCATCAAACCAATTATACCTTAAAAATTATAAAGTCCCTACCGAACACTGGAAACTTTTAACAGTAAATAATTATTTAGCATGAAAAATAATAATTTACCTCGCCAGTCCCAGCAGATATTAGAGCTAAAAGGCTCACTGTAGCGCTATGGTAATCCACTAAAATCTTGTGCGCCGACTTATCCAATTTATCCTGAAATATGACACAAAATGTGTAAAAGAATAACACTTACCAATCATGTTACGAGTACCGAAATAAGCTCACATTGTCATGTCTGAGTAGTCCTTCAATTTTTGAATAAAGTTTTTTTTTCATTTAAAAAAGGACAACTATAATCCTTGAAACGGGATCACTTTTTGACCAAGATCTAACCTTTCCCATACACAGCACAAGATAAGACACTGAAAGTAGAATCAGTTAATATTTAGGCTTTCCCACTTTACTGCATTGTCCCTCGCAGATCTCCTGCTTTACACTTTTTTCATATCTTAGAATAGATGAATCATGTATTGATCACGAAATACATGGGAGAATCATAAGCTTCATCTTTTTTGGTCAGAAATTATAAAGAATTTACTAATACTATGTTCGTCTGGGTTCTAAAAGTCAACATATTGAGAAAACTACCATCAATTTCTGGCTGTAGAACAGACCGAGATGGTCGTGCTGACAAAACATGTGAATCTGATCAAGAAACGTGCATCCAAATCATATCTCACAGCCTCACAGGTACACACTTCTGTACAGTTACTGTATTATTTCTAATTCAAACTAAAATGTGCTAATTTTAGAGTAATGAACAGTGCAGAACAAGCACGTCTTATCATCGCTTCAGTACGGAGACCACATGTAATTCACAAAATATCTAGTCCACCAGAATGTCAAGTTGCTTAAATATTCAAACAACTGTGCAGGCTGTAATGCATTTCCTAACACTATAGTAAAAACTGAAACTCTTTTTACAGCTTTACAACTTTCTCAAAGATGTTTTTATACTAACTGCTTATATGGAAAACAAGTAACAACTGTATGACTTGCTCTTCACAAACAAATCTCAGAGCTCATTAAAGATATAAAAGAATTAAAGACTTCTGAAGAGCTCTCATGATTTACCTTCAATCGACCCACAGCAACTGAAATGGCCCTCCCAGGAGCTTGAAGAGCTCTGCTATGAACCTAATAGAAAAAAAAAGAGATAAAAATTAGCTACTCCATCAGAGCAGGTAGCCAAGACAAGTAGTGTAAACGGGCAATTTTTTTTACCTGTATATAAATTAGAGACACAACTTTGGGCAGAAGAGCAACAGGATCAGTTTCAGCAGCTACTTGTGACATCAACTCCTTCATATATAATACAAGATATGAGAGAGTTTGCATATGAACACAAACTTATAATGTCTAATTCTTTTCTATCATCAAGATTGAGAGGATCCCTACAACATTCTCCACCTATTCTATATATCCTAGTTTATTCTTGTGCAATGCACGGATCATTTATTAATCTTTATTTAAATATTTATATTATATATTTTATCAATACTATTAATTTTAAAAAATCTATATATTATACAAACAGGTTAATGCTCTCCTAAGTACATGCTCACATAAGTTGGGTGAGATTTAAATACAAGGTCGACATTTTTGTAATTACAGAATTTGATCATATATTTACAACTATGACATTATAATGTACTACGTACTTAGGTATTTCTTTAAGTACGTACTTAGGTATTTCGTATACGACACGATAATACGACACGAAAACGACACGGAAATAATGGGTTTAGGTTGACATTTTTGGTACACGAACACGAAAGTACACAAACACAAAAGTACACGGATGAATTCAATGTCGGTTTTGGATTTACCCTTAAATACACGACATGAAAAGAAAGTACACGAAATAAATAAATAAATATATACATGTATCATAATTATATGAATACATATATCTTACAATAATATTTTACATATAATTTTTAGAAAAAATAGATACAAAATAGATTCAAATTTAAATTTCTCATTGACTTAAGTCTCGACTAGTAAAAACAAAATATTTAAATATAAATTATATTTATCTTTATTTTTATTATTAATTTTAAATTACACGAAACGTACACGAAATGAAGGTACACGAACATGAAAGAAAACGAATCCTTAACGGTTCGAATTTGGGTTAGGCATTCATGACACGAAACACGAAAGTACAAGACACGAAAGTACATGAAACGAACGAATTGCCAGCTCAAATTGCAAGTAGCGGGGGTGTCAGAGGGTCATAATTCTTCACCTCTTACAAACCTACGACTAAGGAAGCTCTTGAATATCAAGTCAAATAAGCCTTTTTATATTGCGACGGATTTTAAAAAATCTTAATTCGAAAAGTGAAGGTAACAAAACACTGAAGTGAACCCAACTTCTAACAGTTGGCAATAGCTGTCATAGTTTAACCATTGTAAACTACTTCAAAACGTTACATTCAGTTCAAGGAACCACATCCATGTCAAGTTTCTCTTGCAATTCAAATAAATAATTTAAACATACAAAATAATCAATAAAATCAAACATACTTTGCGGTAAGAATGAAGAAGAGTTCTTTCCAATTTCTTGTCAAGCTTCTTCAAAGATATGCCACTGCATTAATCAAAGAGAACATTACACTTATTTCATTAATATAAAGTATTCTCCATAAAAGCCGATGTGATCACGAATACAAGTCACACACCTCTCTTCTACCATAGCTCTGAGAGAAGCTAAAAAGTTTTCCACCCTCTGTCATACAAAAGCACCAAAATGTAAAGCCTTTACATACAAAATGGAAAGTTTATCCATTGTATATAAAACAAATATGACATGTACAACATTAGAAGACCTAATAGAATAATCATGATTATATGGACTTGTGTTGAAAGTGTTTGTTCTATTTAAAGGCAGAACATGTTCGGTTATCAGTAGAAAGATATTAAACATATCAGAGCCTTGAATTAGTAGAAAACGTGCAACGCTTAATGACACCTTCACAAAGAACAGAAATTGTTTTTAACGTGGAACAATATGAAAAAGGTACCAACAACAGAGCACTATGTAGAAAGGGAATGGCGGAAACGTGTCACATGTCTCAATTCATCAATATAGCAGAATGCTAACACAGAAAATGGGTCATCTAATGCTATATTGTCTTTTGTGTCATTGGCATTTCTTTTTCTGGGGAGGATTGGTGGTGATGTGAATAATTATTAGCTTTGACAAAAGAAATCACTTGCCTTCCCTTCTAGAGCTTCAAAGACTGCAAAAGCTTTAACAGAAAGAGATCCAGGCAAGCGTTTTGCCTAAACAAAAAAAAAAGAGAAAAGGGAATAAATAGCCTACAGAATATAGTAACTTCATGAGATTACAATATGAGAGGAAAAGTCATACAAGAGCAAGTCTTTCTGCAGAGCTAAATGAAACAGATTCAGGATTTTGAGATTCCTCAACCTCAACTCCATTTTTCAATTTATTGTGCATATCCTGTGATCAAAAGATTTTTACTTAGGCCCACACTCCATGGACAACACATCAAAATTTAGTTTAAGGGACTGAAAGGAAGTGTCTAGAGATGTACCAAGTTCAATAAGAGAGTGTCCACTATAGAGGTTGCTGTGCTTCTCAGCAAATGTCTATGTAAGAGAACCTGATCCATTACAAGAAACATTTCAGTCACATGCATTATCAACGAACACTAAATAAAATCAGTGTGTTAAATCCAGAAGCTTACTGAGGTTGACGGGTCATCTTCAAACAAGTCTAATGCCTTTTCGTACAACTGCATATTTAGTGAAGACTGCAGAAACCAGAAGTTAAAACATGAGAAATATTTATAATTTACTATTTACCAAGTAGCAGATAATTAATAGCCTAACATGAGTGTTGGGAAGGGACCCATTCAACAAGCAAAGACATATTTATTTCACATTTAAATATTTGAGACTGGTTCTTCTGAAATCCAGTATATTTTCTTATATGAAGATTTGAAAGAAGTCTAAATTTCAAACTTCACACAGAAGAAAGTACAATTCCTATGAGAAAATAATGAAGAAGTCTAAATTTCAAACTTCAAACAGAAAGAAAGTACAATTCCTCTGAGAAAATAATGAATATTAACCAATTCTTCTACCATACTCCTAACTGGCTATCTAATCTATAACTCCAATCCATGCTAGAAACTGCTTCAGATTATAATGATAATTTAATATTTTTATTTTTAATTTTATGTATTATATGCAAGTCATCTTTGCCAAGTATTTGCTGTTAAGAACATATGAATTAGTCTTTCATGTGTAAACTATGTGTTAAAGGATACATTAGAATAAATATTTCATATTAAACCCTGTTTGTACTTTGATGTTTCGATCACTTGAAAACTTTTTTGTGAAAGAAAAGAAAAGAAAGTTGAAGATGTGATTTCCTCAACTTGTTCCCAAAGGCTTTTTTGAGGAAGAAAAGAAAAGATATCTGAAGATTTGGAGAGAAAATCTTTGCATATTTATCTTCAAAATCTCCTTCCCGCTTTTGGAAAGATTTAGAGAGAAAATAAAATTACTCAGTTTCCATTCTTTTCTTTTTCCTTCTTGATTCTGGAACACAACGTTAAGAAATATCATTAAAAGACTGCATCCCAATTAAATTCCAACACACTCGAATACTTATGGCATAGGCTAATTTCTTGTCACACAATTATATACACATTAAACACTGGATCTGTCCATACCTCATCAAGTTTCTTTTGTAAATTGTCAAATAAGTGCTTCATTCTTTGTGCATTGTCCGTAAACATAGCCTTTCTTCTCTCTTGCCATGAATGAAGGAGCAACGGTCTCAGATGCTGTGCCAAAGATGAGAGAACTATTTCCTGATCACCAATTCCTACAAAGTAATATTTGTGTTTGTCAACTCTGGACAATAAGCAGCCTCATAGTTTAAGCAAAAACAGAAGGGAGATGTCGAGGGTTCGAACCTTGACAAAGACAAGGCGGTGTGTGTGTGTGTGTGTGTGTGTTTAACTAGCAAAAAAAGAAAACAATGCACCTTGCTCCTCAAATTCAGGTACCAGCTTGTTAATCCTCTCAATCAGCAACTTCTCTGGAAAAATATTGATGTTGCCTTCGTTCAATTTATCTGCATTTTTCTTTGCCCCTGGTTTCAAATCTGAAACTTGGGCAGCCGTCGCCTTGCCTTTTTTCTGGTTTCTCTTAGATTTATTAGGAACAGATTCTTGGTTATCTGGACTGTTTTCAACTGCTACAGTCTTTGCATTCCCTGAAGATTTTCCCCTTTTCTTCTTCGATCCTATCTCTGATGTGTGCTTGCTACTAACAATCTCAATACCTGTTTCATTTGATTCGGCGGGGTTACTGTTTAGACTCTTACAGTCTTTAGAATCAATTGAGGTGTCCAGACTGTCTGGAGCCTGTGTCCCAAATAGCGCTGAAAGGCCTGAAGTTTGTGATTCCTTGTCCAAGCTATCAAACAGATTCTGTCGAGAAGGCAAAAAAGCAATATCAACAAGAATCTAAAAATGTAATTAGAATTTAGAACTATTTATTCTTGAGCTGATATTCAATATTAATTCCAAGATATAGAACCACCTTCTAATTTGCAGTACAAAATGAGTATATAACATTAGAATTATAAAGATTGCAAACTAACTGAACTACGACTAAAATCATAAAGGAACCTATAATGATATGGAGATGAAGTCACATATATTAACAATTAGAGGGCCAAAATTCGAGAACTTACAGTAAATTTTGTAAATTATAGTCAATCTTTTTGGATATAAAACAGGCAATTGTATTGAGCATACCAAATTGAAGCATGTAGGGATCAATATTAATCATCGAATTTTAAGGTTTTAATTGAAAAATGTAACTTGTAGAGCTATGACTTCCTCTTCCTCAAATTTAAGAAATACAAGAAAATAAAATAGATACTTGATTACATCAGCACTCTGGACAGTATGGTGGTTAAGAACATGGAAACTATCATGTCAAAAGAAAAATCAACAACTTATCAGTCTGGTCTTATTTTACAGTCTTTTATTCATTAACTACATATATGACTAAACTGTTGGTTCAATAATCCCTGGGTGATCTGCCTTTATGCTAAATATTTAGGAAAGAAATTTAGATGGTTCTCCCACAAAATTAGAAATAAGTGATCTTCCAACAAACCCTTCTCCTAAAATTTAGGAACAACACAATGGTTCCAGAACATGAAAATTTTATTAGATATAAACAAGCAAATATAAATTATATAATCAGACCTTGTCCCAAGGATGGTAAAAGGATCTACCTTAACGAATCCATTGGTGACCACATATGAATCCCCAAATATGTGCACTTCATTCGACTGAACGGAAAACAAAAATATAACTTTCAAATCATATTTATTGTAAACATATTGAAAAGTGCATGATCAGAGACATAATAAAAAGAGAAATTGACAAAATCAAATTGATCGACAAAAGAACTACCTTAAGGGCCACCTGAATGGATGGGCAGAGAGACAATATCTTCAAAGCATCTTGAGAGGTAAAGGCTGCTGGCAAGACTGTAAGGCTGTCTATCCTGAAATTATTCGATAATTGTTTCTTCATACAATGATAAGAAGAATAGAAAATTAGGGAACTTTGCCGGGAAGATACTCATTCCTTCGAATGTAAATAGAGACAGAAGATATATTTGGATACTCATCCAGTTCTATCTTAAGCTATGTGTCTAACCCTTTCCACTAAAATAATGACAGGAACACAAAAGCCAATTGGCCAAGACCGCTCAGAAAACTGTTGTAATAAACAAATGCCAAGACTGCTCAAATCAGTTTTTCAATATGAAATGATCATAACTTACAAAAGAAGGCAACAAAATATCAAAATCATATGCGACAAGTACACCGGTTCCACTGAAAACTTGAAGCTTGCAAGAGGAAGTCAGACAAACCGACACAAATGTGAAGCAATGTTTCCAAGGACCTGATTAGTTAATTGATTTAATTTTGTTTTGTAGGAAATTATATGAAGGAAGTGGTACATGAAAACTAAAAAGAAGCTGAAACGAGTTAAGGAAAAGAAGTAGGGTTGACCCCAAAAACACAACAGGAACTAACAAAGAACCTGATGTAGGACAAGAAAGAAGGTAAACAGTATTGAAGAATAAGAAAATTGTGGAAGCCCTTGAAGTAAGAACATTGTCTTTTACTTTAGTTAAGTATCTTTAAAAATTTAATTTGAATTAGAAAAGTAGTTTAGTTATTTTATTATAGACAGGAGCTACTCTTTGCAATTCAACATGATAATTTCGGAAATATAAACACTTGTCTTTACTCACTTGCTGGTCAATTTCTTTAATATTATCATAATCCTAATGGACTAATCCACGAGCCTCCCCTGTCAGATCCTCACACCCTACCTAAAGAAAATCGATAGTCTGGTTTAATTGCATCCAACGCTAATAGATACACTTCCTACTACAAACTCTTTCAAAGTCCAAGGGAGAAGGTACAAGGGCCATCATAACTATTTGCAACAAAAAGAACATAAAGAGACTCTTAAGAGAAGAATTTGTAATAACTATGAGATAGGCACCAGTCAAATAAAAGCTATTTCTGAAACAAAACACTCTTACTTTTAAAACGTTCGTTGAACAATGAAATGACAGCTCAGTTTATTTTAGAAGACAACTCACATAGGTTCTACAACCATTAATACATTACATCTTGATAAAATGAGGTGAATGAGATCACTAACAACATTAAAATCATTCTTGCATAAATTACAAACTCTGAACCAAATTCACTATTCTGTCTACCGTTTCTCCCAGTGCCTAGAACTGCCTACAGCTCTCAAATTAATTACAAGTTATCGGGTCTTTATAAATATTATGGAACATATTTATTTTCACCAGATTTGCATACAATTCTGAATATCTAACACGTGCATTTCACTGCAGGTGGATGCTATGACTGATTGTTCCCAAGAGTTTGGTTCTTCTTGATCCACTTTTCATGCCAAAAGCTGGCTTTCAGAGTGTGGGAAGATCTGGCCTCTGGAAGAGTTGAACAACTAACACAACCCAAACAGCCTTTAATAATATAAGAAATTTTATTTCATTGAGCTAACATGTAACACGAGTTCACACTACTACATTACATGTTTAAGCCAATATTTTGGTATCTGAATCGTAAATCTAAAGACCGTGATTAAATGAGAAGTTCATCAAGATTCTCCTTGGTCTCCTAATAGATGCTAGTATGCAGTAAACTCTACAAATATCAGCATTGAAATATCATTATAAATAACAAAATGAATTAGGGAATTTACCAGCTACCACGTTCTATTGCATCCTCTACGGAAGCATCCAAGATATCAATCATTGATGAGTGAACGAATATCGTCACTAGAGGTATACCGACAGGATATCGGGCCTAAATTGGTAAACATTTCCTTAATTTAATTAGAAAAAAGTAGAAAATTCAATAAATTAGAACTCACTTCCTTAGACTATGGCAGGAACACATCGCATCCATACATCAGAACATTAGAATACCTGCAGAAACTGTATGGCCGACGGAATTCCCAACTTATTTAGAGCTTCATAGCTAATAAAAGAATTCTGCACCACAAATGAGAACAGATAAAGAATGAGGAGCTTCATCATATGGAATATGGATTATGAAATTTAAGTCTCAATGCAAATGTACATATATACCTATAACGTATAACATATAGCATACATATATATCAGTTATATCACATATATACTACATAACTGAAGGTTAAGGTCAAAAAGAGTTGCAAGATTCCATACAGATGTATCATTCCTATATTTCCTCCATCTTAAAAACAAATATGTAGATACTATACAATTGTTTATTTTACAGCTTTGATAATTAGCATGACCTTGAAAGTGTAAACAAAGATCGAGCCTATTTGCCTGTTAAATTATTTCCAACTACAGTCCAAGTTGTAATCACCTTGGTTATGAGTACTATCAGCAAATAGTTAAGATATTTAATCTTTTGTTGGTCATCTTAAAAAAATCATTAAAGAAGATGCACACTGATTAAAAAAAACATAAAATGCAAGAAAAAATGAGTAACACGGTCATGTAGAGAGGCAAGTACAGTGCCTATTTTACAATACAGACAGCAATTAGCATAGATCTGCACTATGCAGCGCATGAGTCTTAAGATAGCCGATAGAATATATCTGTCCACTGTTTTCATTAGACTGACAATTGACAAATTGTCAAAATACATTTTGAACTTCACATACTTTTATGTAACGAAAGTCATAAACTAAATCCCCAACCTTGCCTACCTAACCATGTACTACTGCATATTAGAATATATTACTTCGGGAAAGACTTTTATCTGATTGCAACAACGAACGAGCAAGAACAAAAGAAAAATCAACTGCCTATCTATACTAAATGTCTTTCAGGACTATGACTACACATCAGGATTCTAATTTGGAAATTAAATATGTATACTTTTCATAGTACCAGTAAGCTATAAAACTAAACAAACCTCCTTCAAAAAAGTGCTTGGAATATTTTATTCTTTTGAAAATTGAACTAGTTTCGAATTTAAACAAAACGGTAAACCTTTTTATTTTTCCAACAGAGACAATCAACATTTAATATTCAATAAATAGCATGTAATCTTGATTTGACTCAGGAAAAGACTTCACTACTGAAACAGTTGAAAAGTCTGAGGACACGTCAACAATTCCGTTACTGAAAACCAAAGACTCTTTAAACAGTCAACCACTTTCTTGTAGAATATAGAGAACATTTCCCTTATACAAAATTTTAATACAGTTTAACCATAATCCTGGAACAAATATCAACAAACCACTGGACATGTGATAGTTTGGTCTTGCTAAAAACCTTATACCTGATTTTAGAAAAAGAAAATGAAGAAAGACAGTGTTTATTCTGCAGGCATGATATCTGATCTTCCACATAGCAAAGACCTTATACCAGGTAAACTACAGTACAAAATGTGCTTATTTTTCTATTTGAACGATGGGATTTGTGTTTCACTGTATCATATCTAATATGTAACCCCTGCTCCCTTAAAATGAACCACTCTTTGCCAAATTTGAACCTATATGCTGCTTAATTTACCATTTAACTTATATATACTGGTTTAGGACAAGGAAATTCAAGACGAAAAACCTGATTTCTTCTGCTTAAAATTATACAGAATAGTAGAAAACAGAGCGGACAAGTAGACCGTTAAAAAATCACCTGATTTTAAAATCATATTCCAACAAGAAAAGTTCCTGCAGTGTACATGATTGATTCTTGGACAATAGGACAGTTATACATGTAAATTTATATAATTTTTCAATCATTTGAATAGATCTAAATGAAACCAATGATTCCTACCTGTGAGAAGAAAGCATCTACAGAGTCTTTTTGAGCAGTTGCAAAGACCTGTGATTTAAAAGCACACATTAAACCTCATAACTGAAAAGTAAAATTAACTTCATGTTACATTACAGAAAAAAAATCGAGTCACATACTGTGGGTGTCCAGTGAACTCCTGCTCGAACTGATCCAAGAATCTCGCCTTCCTTCACCAATGCATTAAACAGTGACTGAAAAAAAGACCCGTCAACAGCTATGCCACTAGCTCCATCCATCTCTTGCAGCAGAAGCTGCAATGAGCTCCACAAAGCTGACAAATTCATTGGAACAGTAACGCCCCTCGCAGCACCGCGCACCATAGCATTAACACGGGTAACATATGCAGGAGTATACAATTGCCCACCTTCAAGTCTACCTTTTACCTAAATATTTGACAGTATACACTAAAGTAAACAATAAACGTATGTATATATTTGTAGACTACACTAATCATCTCAGTGGCATTGTATATTATGTATAAGAAAAAAGTGCCTTCTTATAGTAACTTTAAAGGTAAAACAACGTGAACATTAGTCATATTACAGCTACAACAGGCTCTATTAAATTATATTAACTGTTACTGAACTGGATAATAATCATCTTCTGATACATCATACGTTAGATACCAAATACTATACTCACTACTCAGTAACTGAATGTCAGAAATTATAAATAAATAAACCCGATAACGAGCCTCTTAAATAACAAGTTCAACTTAAATAAAAAAATTCAATTGCTAAATTTGGAAATAGTCCAAAAAATACCAACATTTTCATCTCCCAACTACTAATTCAAAAAAACATTTAAATTAACAGAAAACCGAACAAAATAACAAATAAATGTAAAATCATAAAATAGAATGAAAAATCTGTTAAATTCACAGCATATATAAGAAAACGACAAACAAGCATAAGATCATAATTACCAAATCTCCGAGTCGAGGCTCCAAAACAGTAACAAGCAACTCAGAACCAACTTGATACTGAGCAGCAAGTTCCGCCAACGCAATTTGACTACACTCTTGTAACCGCTCATTAATTTCCTCCGCAACAGTGTCCCAGTAAAAACTCGTTATAATCTCACCATTAATTAACATTAGCAATGAATCATTCGAAACAATACGTTGAGCTTGCTTTTCAACATGATACAAATCAACTCCAGTAATATCAGCTAAATCGATCAACGATACTCGCCCACGTTGCTTTATCTCAACCTCAATTTCATGCCTCAATTGTTCCTAACCATACACAAAACATAAATAAAATTTGTTAAACACTAAATAAAATTTAAAGTTATAAATATAAACAGTCCACGTCATGTTATCGATATCATCCATTTTCTGAGATTTTAACCTCAACTTTGTGCGTCAATTGTTCCTATTACATAAAAGACAAAATATAAATAAAATACGTTCCACACTAAACTAAATTCAAATTTATTAATATAACGTCCACGTCATGTTATCCGGATTAATAATTTATCTAGTACTATCAGTTTATCGAGATTTCAACCTTGACTTCATGCCTAAAATGTTCCTATGACATAAAAATTCATAATATAAATATAATTGTTTCCACACTAAACTAAATTCAAAGTTATAAATAAAAAGCCCACGTCATGTTATCGATATTATTTTTATTTATTAAGATTTCAACCTCAATCGCTCCTATCGCATAAAAACACACAATCTATTCGTTCCGCGCTAAACTACAAGTTATTAATATAACAGTCCACGTCAAGTTATCGAGATTCTTAATTTATCTAGTATCACATTATCGAGATTTCAACCTCAATTTCATGCCTCAAATGTCCCTATCACATAAAAAATGCATAACATAAATATAATTCTTTCCACACTAAACTAAATTCAAATTTATAAAATAAAAAGTCGTCCTGTTATCAAGATTATTAAATTATTGAGATTATTAATTTATCGAGATTTCAACCTCAGTACCTCAATTGTTCCTATATCACATAAAAACACAATATACAAATAAATTCAATACATACTAAACTAAATTCAAAGTAAGAAATAAAACAGTCCAAGTTACATTATCGAGATCATTAATTTATCAATTACTAATTTATCGAGAGTTCAACCTCAATTGTTCCTATCACATAAAAACACACTATACAAATAAAATGCAATATATACTGAACTAAATTCAAAGTTGTAAATAAAACAGTCCACGTCATATTATCGAGATTATTCATTAACGAGATTACTAATTTGTCAGAAATTATTAATTTATCCAGATTATTCATTTATCCAAAAGGAGGAGAGAGGGAGGAGGGAGAGTACGGGAGTGATGTATTCTTTGCCAGAGACGGTGTGGAGTAGATCGAAATCGATGATATGAAGTTGTTGAAGCTTTTGAACTAATTCGACGACGTTTCGATCAGATAAACGTACACTTGATTTAGCTTGTTGTGCAAATTCGAATTGTTTTTGTAGTTCTAATAATTCAGCATCCATTGTATGAGAAAAGATGGTAAATTATATGTGAAATGAAGATGTAGTCAGAGTGGGATTTATGTATGTGTTTTTTGGGAGAGCAAATGAGGATGCTACTCACTGCTCAGTTTAGGAGCGATCAAGTAATCGCCGGTGTCAATTTGGGTCTTCCTTTTATTTGTTGGGCTTTGTGTTGTGTTAGGACCATTTATGAGTTGACATGTCCATTAAGGAAAAGGCCCATTAGAGCAAGTCCAACAGCTCCCATAAACTTGCTCTTAAATTCAAATATAAGAACTTGCTCTTCACTTCAAATATAAGAAATATGACAAAAAAATGCGCTCCAACAGTGTCGTAGTGATTCCTTATATCACTAAGACAACTCTCTCATCCCTTATCTTTAAGGAACCACAAGTCATCCCTTATTTCATTTTTATCAATAAAAAAATTGATTTTTGTCTCTTCTTCTTAGTTCTTTTCTCTCTCTTACTTTCATATCTCATTCAAATTTATTATTATCATAATAATAAGGAATGAAGATAAGGATCATTGTTGGAGTTTAAATTCAAAATCATGTCTTAAATCACTAAGAATTAATATTTTATAATATTTATAAGGAACTCATTAAGAGACTGTTGGACTTGCTCTTATAGTCTCTATAAATAGGGAAAGACTCCTGCACTAAAAGAGGTCGGAAAATATATCTAGATTGTAGGTACAAGAGTAGCGTTAGAAGGAGAGGACCTACCTCAACAAACCAATGGAAGAAGACAGTCCACTCCATCAACATCAAAAGGAAGTGTCAACGAAAATGATCGAGGCTCAAGTCTCGACCACCAAAAATGTCAAGAGCGTAGAGAAAAAAGTAGATCTGAAAAAGAATACAACAATACAGCATCAGACCCTACTGTTTGACCAGGTAGATGCCATTTCCATCGAAAGGCCAACTCAATCGGATCCTATCAGTAGGAAAAAATGACCTAAGGGCCGTGAAATAGGGTACTGGTGGAAGCTTCCACATGGCAGAAAGTTCTATCCAGTGATATGCGATTACATAAGAAACAACGAAGTAAAAGCAGTAGTAAGGAGAAAAGGAGGGAGATCACGTGATAGTTTCTGAATAGTAGGACGAGGAACTTCAGCTACTAGAAAAGGAGTGTAAGCTGTTAACTGAAAAAATCAGACGCAAAAAAAGAGATCATGCACCTACATCGCGAGTTTTCAGAAGTATCAGAAGATTGTGAGTCATTTAAATATCAAACAGAAGAGTGCGACTCTACTTAGCTCCCATCAAAGCAATCAACCTTCTCTGAATACGATGAGTCAGCAGTCTCATCCCACTCGAAGGGAAGATAAGGGAAAACGAGGGTGTTAGATATATTTGATAATGTCATGGCTAATATGTTTTATGTTTAGCTTTCAGATCTTACGTGAACAGGATAAATCAGTATTTAACTGTTGATCAGTACTTATACTGGAAGTCATGACTTAAGGATATCAGTACTTATATTATCAGGAGATAATCATCAGAAGATAGATATCAGAACTTAAGTGCTGAAGGACAATCAGATAAGGACAGTAGCTGATTAAAGGAAAGAAGATCGAGATAAACATAAGAAGAGATATGCATGAAGAAGGAATTCCGTGAAGAATGGAATACTTAGAAGAAAAGATATCCGATTGATATATTTTAGGAAGCAGAATTATATTCTATATCGATTAGCGATTATCTTGTAACTGTGTAGTATATAAACACAGACATAGGGTTTACACTATATGTGTTATCATTATTAGAAAAGATTATTCATTATAACCCTTGCAGCTCTCGTGATATTTGTTCATCACTGAGAGGTAACAGTTCCATACTGTAACAGAGTTTATTGTTTCAATAAAGTTTGTTTTCTGTTACTTAAGTTCTTAAAGTTCGATTTGAGTGTACTATACACTGTATTCACCCCCTCTAGAGTGTGTGTGTGTGTGACCTAACAATTGGTATCAGAGCCTATCTGTTAACTTACATACAGTTAAAGATCCAAACACAATCATGTCGGACACAGAAACTCCAACTAAGCCTACCACAACTGAGGAACCACCAAAGACACAAATTCAGAGTCGGTATGAGACCATCAGAGTCCCCATACTGAGACCATCTGAATATCCCATATGAAAGGTAAGGATGACCATGTTCCTGGAAGCAACAGATCCAGAATACCTGGATAGAATCAAGGAAGGTCCTCACAAACCAACCAAACTCGCTGTTGCAGTTGCAGGTGAAGCAGCAAAGACCGTACCAAAGGAGAAGAGTGATTATACTGCTGAGGACATAGCATCAATTGCTAAGGATGCTAAGGTACGACACTTACTGCATAGTGCCATTGATAATGTAATGTCAAACAGGGTAATCAACTGCAAGACTGCTAAGGAGATATGGGATGCTCTGGAAACAAGGTGTCAGGGAACTGACACAATTAAGAAGAACAGGAAGACAATACTCACTCAAGAGTATGAACACTTTGACTCAAAGACTAATGAGTCATTGAATGATTTATATGATAGATTTGTCAAACTTTTGAATGATTTGTCATTGGTTGATAAAGAGTATGATCTTGAAGATTCAAACCTTAAGTTCCTGTTAGCTCTTCCTGAATGCTGGGATTTGAAGGCAACGACAATAAGAGACAACTACAATCTTGATGAAACAACTCTTGACGAAATCTATGGAATGCTCAAGACTCATGAGCTGGAGATGGAACAAAGAAGCAAGAGGAAAGGAGGAAAGTCAAGGACAGTTGCTCTTAAGGCTGAAGAAGAATTCCCCAAAGCAGCTTCCTCAAAGAAAGACAAGGGTAAAGCTCTTTTCATAAAGTCTGATACTGAGTCATCAAGTTCTGAGAGTGATGATGACTCAGATTCTGAAAGCTTGCCTGAGACTGATGCTGATGAGGAGATGATGAAGCTGTGTGCTCTTATGGTGAAAGGAATCACAAAGATTGCATACAGGAAGTTCAGGAAGGGAAAGAAGTTTTCCAGGAAAAGCATAAGTTCTGATAAGAAGAATTTCAGAAGATCTGAAGGCAGAGGAGGAAAGTCTGACAGAGGAGATTACACCAATGTTAAATGCTATAACTGTGGTGAGAAAGGCCACATATCTCCTGACTGCAAGAAGGTAAAGGATGACAGAGGCAAGGCTCTTGTTACAAAGCAGAAAAGCTGGACAGACACCTCAGACTCTGAAAGTGAGGAGAACTATGCATTGATGGCAAATGCTGATAAAGAAAGTGCTGAGAGCAGTTCTGAAGCTGCTGAAACAAAGGTACCTCAGACTACTTATGCTTTTCATACTGATGATATTAATGAGTTGAGAAGATATCTTAAAACCATGTTTGTTAGCTATAGAGACCAAACTTTAACATGTGAAAGATTAACTTCTGAAAATCTTGCATTTAAGAAATGGAATGATTTCTTAGAAAAAGAGTTAGTCATGTTCCATCAAACTCAGAAGGATAGAGATGATGCTTTTTATGTTAGGAATGAAGTGCTAAAATTAAATGAATCTCTAAAAACTGAGTTAGAAAAGGAAAGAGAGATTATCAGGACTTGGACTAACTCTGGCAAAACAACTCAAAATTTGCTAAGTAGTGGAAACTGGAAAGAGGGCTTAGGTTATGGAGAAGATAAGAATGATAAAGGAACTGAAGAAATTAAGCCTGTTGTTAATCAAAAGCCAAAGTTTAAACCTGTTAAGTTTGTAACTGTAAAGTCTGAAAATAAGAAATCAGAAGTTAAAGAGGAATTAATTTCTGACAAACTAAAACAGGAAAAGACAGCTGAAGTGAACATAGGCTTAATGACAAAGAAGCAGCTTAAGCATAAGCTGAAAGATGTCAAGAATGCAAACAAGGTAAAATCACCTAGGAAAAATAGGAATGGAAAGGAAGGTGTGAATAAAAGTAATGATTATAAATCTGTTCCTGATGCTCCTAGGAAAACATGTCATAACTGTGGAAGTTCTAACCATCAGGCTTCTTTTTGCAGGAAGAATAAGAATATTAACTCCTTACCTTCAAAATCAGGAGTTAAGAGTCAGTCTGTTAGATACAAACCACAAAATCCTTGTTTTCATTGTGGTAGTTTATGGCATTCCATTTATATTTGTAAGGAATATCATAGTTTGTACTATGATTATTATCAAATAAAACCTTCTTTGAAGAAAGTTTCCATTGTTCCTTCTAGTGTAAATTCTGATTCAAAGTCTGATAGTGTAAGTTCTGATAAGAAAAATGTTAACATAAACTCTGATGCTAAATCCGCTGCAAATGTTAACAAACTTAATAAGGCCAAAGGATCCAAGCAAGTCTGGGTCCTTAAAACTAATAATTAGTGGTCTTTGTGATTGCAGGGCAACAGGAAAAATATTCTAGTTCTGGACAGTGGATGTTCAGGACATATGACTGGAAATAAGGCCCTGCTATCAGACTTTGTGGAGAAAGCTGGCCCAAGTGTTTCTTATGGAGATGGCAATATTGGAAAAACATTGGGATATGACAATATCAATCTTGGAAATGTCATAATTAAACAAGTAGCTCTGGTCTCAGGACTTAAACACAACCTACTGAGTATAAGTCAAATCTGTGACAGAGGTTATCATGTTGATTTCTTTGAAGAACATTGTGAAATTGTGAGTAAATCTAAAGGCAAAGTTGTTCTGAAAGGATACAGACGTGGTAACATTTATGAAGCTAAGCTTTCAACAAGTACTGATGGCTCTGCAATCTGTCTGTTAAGTAGAGCATCAATTGAAGAAAGCTGGAATTGGCATAAGAAACTCTCTCATTTAAATTTCAACAATATAAATGAACTAGTCAAGAAAGATCTTGTGAGAGGATTGCCAAACACAGTATTTGCTCCTGATGGTCTTTGTGATTCATGTTAGAAAGCCAAACAAAGAAAATCTTCATTCAAGAGCAAGACTGAATCATCAATTCTTGAGCCTTATCATCTTATACATGTTGATCTATTTGGTCCAGTAAATGTCATGTCTATTGCAAAGAAAAAGTATGCGTTGGTCATAGTGGATGAGTTCACCAGATACACATGGGTGTATTTCTTGCACACAAAAAGTGAAACTGCATCTATCTTGCTTGATCATGTCAAACAGCTGGATAAAATGGTCAAAGATTCTGTGAAAATTTTAAGGAGTGATAATGGCACTGAGTTCAAGAATTTGATAATGGAAGAGTTCTGCAAAAGCCATGGAATAAAGCAGGAATTTTCTGCTCCTGGAACTCCACAGCAAAATGGAGTTGTTGAAAGGAAGAATAGAACTCTCATTGAAGCTGCACGTACAATGCTTGAAGAAGCAAAGCTTCCAACCTATTTCTGGGCTGAAGCTGTGCAGACTGCTTATTTTACTCAAAATGCAACATTCATTAACAAGCATGGAAAAACACCATATGAGATGGTGAAGAAAAAGAAGCCAAATCTGAAATATTTTCATGTATTTGGATGCAAGTGTTTTGTTCTCAAGACTCATCCTGAACAGCTATCAAAGTTTAATCTAAAAGCTGATGAATGAATCTTTGTTGGATATCCACTTTCCACAAAAGCCTTCAGAGTCTATAATTTGAGAACAAAAGTGGTCATGGAATCTATCAATGTCTCTTTTGATGACAAGAAGATCACTGGTCTTAAAGATTTCATTGACCATGATCAGCTGAGATTTGAAAATGAAGACTCATATTCTAATACTGAAAATCCTGACAGTCTAAGTCCTGATACTGCAAACTCTGATGGATTAAACTCGGATGTTATTGAAACTGTGGTGACTACGTTAAAGGAAGATGCACCTATGCAGGGGGAACATACTCAAGATCCTACCACATCTCAAGAAACATCCGAACATGCATCTGGCTCTTCAAGTTCTGATTCGTCAAGTTCTGATAAGCCAGGTTCTGATAGTGCTGAAAATCTAAATACTGAAGAATCCAACTCAGAGAGCATAGTTTCAGGGGGAGCATCAGAAAATGAAAATGAAGATAGCATGGATCATGGGGGAGCATCCAGTTCTAGAGAAAACCTTCCATCTGCAAGGAAGTGGACAAAATCACATACACCTGATTTGATAATTGGAAATCCTGATGCAGGTGTCAGAACTAGAACAGGTACTTCAAATGAGTGTCTTTACAATTCTTTTCTCTCTCAGACTGAGCCAAAGAAAGTGGAAGAAGCTCTTCAAGATGCTGATTGGGTGCAAGCAATGCAGGAAGAGTTGAATGAATTTGAAAGAAACAAAGTCTGGACCCTAGTACCAAGACCAAAGAATAGATCTGTTGTTGGTACAAAGTGGGTATTCAGAAACAACACTGACAGTGATGGCATAATTACAAGGAATAAGGCAAGGCTGGTTGCAAAAGGATATTCTCAACAGGAGGGAATTGATTATGATGAAACATTTGCACCAGTTGCTAGGTTAGAAGCCATAAGGATATTTTTGGCTTATGCTGCTCACAAAAAGTTTACTGTCTTTCAAATGGATGTGAAAAGTGCTTTTCTCAATGGAGAATTGGAGGAAGAGGTATATGTTGAACAATCTCCAGGTTTTGTAGATACCAAACATCCAGATTATGTCTACAGACTTGACAAAGCACTTTATGGACTTAAGCAAGCTCCTAGAGCATGGTATGAGACTTTAGCTCAGTTTCTTCTGGAAAGTGGATTCAACAGAGGGACAATAGACAAAACACTGTTCTACCTCAACCATGGAAAGGACTTACTTCTGGTCCAGATTTATGTTGATGATATCATTTTTGGATCTACAAATGACAAACTTTGCAAGAAGTTTGCCAAACTAATGCAGTCAAGATATCAGATGAGTATGATGGGGGAACTTAGCTATTTTCTGGGCCTTCAAGTCAAGCAGAATGAGGAAGGCACTTTTATTTGTCAAACCAAGTACACTAGAAACTTGCTAAAGAAATTTGGAATGCAAGATTGTTCAAGTGCATCCACTCCAATGGCCACTGCAACAAAACTGGATAAGGATACCGGTAAATCAGTAGATATTACTGACTACAGAGGTATGATTGGCTCTCTACTCTATCTAACTGCTAGTAGACCTGATATCATGTATGCTACCTGTCTTTGTGCAAGATTTCAAGCAGATCCAAGAGAACCTCACTTAACAGCTGTAAAAAGAATCTTTAAGTATCTTAAAGGAACAGCTGCTCTGGGATTATGGTATCCTAGAGAATCAGATTTTAAACTAATAGGTTACTCAGATGCAGATTTTGCAGGTTGCAAAATTGACAGGAAAAGCACAAGTGGAAGCTGCCAATTTCTTGGAGGCAGATTGGTTTCTTGGTACAGCAAGAAACAAAAGTCAATTTCCACATCAACTGCAGAAGCAGAGTATATTGCTGCAGGAAGCTGTTGTGCACAGATTCTTTGGATGAAGAATCAGTTACTGGATTATGGGTTAACATATTTCAAAATCCCTATTTACTGTGATAATCAAAGTGCTATTGCTATGACAGGTAATCCAGTTCAACACTCAATGACAAAGCACATCAGCATCAGGTACTACTTCATCAGGGAACATGTGGATGAAGGTACAGTGGAATTGCATTTTGTTCCCACAGATCAACAATTGGCAGATATCTTCACAAAACCATTATGTGAAGCTACTTTTACAAGATTGGTAAATGAACTTGGAATGGTTTCAGGTTCTTTCTCTAAATCTGCTTAGACTTGTTCTATGTTATCAGACTTTATGCTCAGTATTTACAGAATTAATCTCATTGTATATTCTGTGCTTAATTGATAAATGTCTTTAAGTACTGACTGTTGTCTGATATATGTTTCTAAACTCTGATAAGTGATATGTTTGCTCTAGTACCTATTCAATCCTATGAGGATAACTGTGCTAGATAACTGACCTAGTAGTCTTCAATAAACAAATGATTCCATGTAAGAAGTAATTATTTCGGTGGAAATCTTATGACACTAGCAAATTCTGATAATTGAGCTTACTTAAGTTTACTTTGTATATCTTATTACTAAGTCACAAATTAGAATAATGCTACTCATCTGTTAAGTTCTGATACTAGTAAAACTGCTGAATGTACTAAGTGCTGATAAACCTCACTTATCAAAAGAAAAAGCAAAAAGATCAAAGAATAAAATCAGGTACTCCTTTGAGATCTAGAGTAAAAATATGGACGGGATGATCCAAGTGCATTGCTGGTATTAAGTAAATATGCATTAGAAAAGCAAAATATTTTCTTGGTGACTTTTCACACTCTATGATTACTGGAGAAATACTCTGAAAATAGCATAAATTCTGATAAACAGTCGTGACTCACTTACACTGAGAAGCCACTGTAAAATAGAATTGCAAAAGATGCATAAAATTAGCACAAAACAGTTGAGATGGACTCAAGCATGAACTCATTCATCAGTAGGTTTCAGGACAATGACAGATCTTTAGCAAAATTTTAGTTATGCCTTATTTCTAAGATGTACTGAAGTGAATAAGACTTTACTCTTTGTCTGTTTTTAGCTTCATGCACACACTAATCACTCCATCTGAATGATGAAAATTTCTGTGGTGGTCTATGTTATTTTAGATAAACAATCATGGTGTCATTATTGCACAAATTCTGAGGACAAGTTCTAAGTTACACATTCTGATGATTAAGTTCTGACGTCCATAACTCAGAACTTGTATGAGTATTTACTAAGATGGGCATTCCTTTTTCGAGTTAAGAAATTATGTTCTGATGACTGTTAAGTTCTGGTATAGGTCTAAGTTCTGATTTCTCAGTCTAATCCTTTACTTGGCTTATCTGTGAATAAAATTTGATAACAGTCTCAGTTCAAACTAGAATATGTTGAAGTGGAAGATTAGGATTAATGGTATTTGTCCTTGAACAGTCCACTGTTTCTTGTGTCTTGTGCGGTCTAGACCATGATTCCTTTTTCCAATGACTATTATTCTTTTTCAAAGTCTAGGGAGACGAGGTAGAATTAATTCTACCTGTCAGCATTAAATATCTTTGCGTCTCTTGGCATTCTCTTGCCTATATAAGCAACCACTTCACATCAGTCTTTCCATCACATTCTTCTCACACACTTATCCTCCTTCTTTTGTCAAAAACACAATGGTTCGATATAACATGTTTTTGAACAACCAAACCTTCACTATGGAGCTAAGTTGTGCCGAATGGCAGCAGGAGTGGCATGTAACAGCCATTCCTGAGGAGATCTGGGATTCTGTCCCACAGGAGGTGCTGACTCACCTTCTATTCTTCTATATGGATTACCATCGCCATCTGGAGCGATTGGAGGAGGAAAGGCGGGAAGCTATCCGTCAGCAAGAGCGAATCATAGGACTCGCCATCTTGTTCGTCGAAGATAGGAAGAGGAAGATGACTTAATCTTGTCTTCTTCCTGTTCTTCTTCATCCTCAGCTTTGTCAGGCTTCTTAACTAGGACTAAAGCTGTTGATGTTAGGATTAGGAGCTTAGGGAAAATCTTGTATAAGTACTGATGTAATTTCCATTTCATAAATGTATTGTCTTGATATATTAATGAAAGTTGTTTTTACTTCAAGATTTTGTCTCTGAGTTATTTCATCTTGTGTTGATAAATCCTGATTGATGTTCTGATGACCATATATATTGTGTTTCTTATTAAGTTCTGATTCATTTTCAGCACTTACTCATCTAAATTATCTTGGTCATTTTCATGTGATGTATTTTCAGAATATCAATGATGCAGTGAAAAATAATTCAATCAGTACTAATGGTTTAAATTTTGAATTAAAACTGTTTCTCTTGATTAATGGAATGGTTTTTCCTTGAAACAAGGCAACTGGGTAAGTAATGATTCCTATTTTCTCGAGCCCAGTAACTGACCGTTATTACTGCATGTCTGACAGGTGTCCAACGGTAACATTTTTTTTCAGAGTATAAGTACAACAGAGAGAAGATTTCTTTAATCTTTTATTTTCTTTATACTTTATCTCTCTCCTTACTTTTACTCTCTTTCTCCTTCTTTCTCACGTTGGTTTTTCATACAGACATTACCTCAAACACCTAACAGGCATACTTGAATCTCAATATTTTTCACATGGCACCAAAGGATTTAATCATTGATGGAGCAAAGTTTGTTCCAAACAACTATGCTGCAATTCTTAATCATGCTGAAGCTCCATCTGAATTGCACTTTGTGCAAGATCTTCTTGCACATAGTGAGGTTGGGTACGCCTTAACTCAGCCTGAATTATTTTCAAGTCAACAAGTTCTGAGATTCTGGAGGACTGGAGTTTTTGATGATGGTGGTAACCGTGGAACTCCCAGTATTATCTTCCAAGTGGGTGATTCATCCTTTGTAGTCACTCCTGGTACAGTACGCAGGGCTTTACATCTTCCAGAAGATTGTACTTTCTCAATTCCAGAGGACTCAGTCCTTCGGGAGTTCATGGCTGAATTGGGATATGAAAAGAGTTTGACGAAACTTGGACAGTTGAAACGGGCTAATATCAGAAGAGAATGGAGTTTCTTCTTTGATTGCATCACCAAAGCTTTTGGGAATAAATGTTCAAATTTTGATGCTATCCCAATTCTGAGTAAGCACATAGGGTATGCTATTATCCATCAAACTCATTTTGATTTTGCAACTGGAATAATTGGTTTTATTGGGGATATGATGACAGAGGATCGAGATGTTGTTTATTTTGCTAGATTCTGTCAACTTATTTACACTTACTGTACTGATGAACCTCATTTAGTCAGCACTCAAACCCCACCTTTTCAGGTTGCAAAATGATACTTTAATGACCTGGTAAATGCTGATACTAAGAAGAAAATGGTTAGACCATTACAGATTCCTAAGTCTGTAAAACAGATCCTGGTAAATGCTGATCCTAATACTTATAGATCTGTTTACTATGATGTCCAACCACCTCCAACCACCCAAAATCCATCAACCTCAGTACCTACCTCTCATTCTACTCAACCTACCCTCAGAACTTATCTCAAATCCTATCTCTCCACTTCACAGACTGTTCAACCTTCTTCTTCAGCACCTACTGTGAAGCCTACATCCTCTAAGCCAAAGAGAACAAAGACTGTTCCTCAAACACCTCAAAAGAGGAGGAGAATTACTTTGAGAGATGAATCAGATTCTGAGGAACAGATTCCTTCTTCAGAACCTGTGGTGAATGAAGCTGAGAAAGCAACTTCTCAGAAGGATTCTGAAATTAGGGGTTCTAGGCTTCTCAAGAGGCTTAGACGTATGATAGTTCCTGAAACTCCCAAGGAATCCAAATCAACAAGGAAGTACAAGAAACAGAGGGCACAAAGGCCAGTTTCAGATGATGAGGAGGAAGCAGCTAAGGAAGGGGATCAGGAATCTCTGATCTCACAAGACAGGGAATTTGCTCCAGTCACTTCTTCTCCATCAACTCCATCTATGGAAGCTGTATCTGACAAGGCTAACTCACCATCTGTGTCTCTTGTTGATCCAGGCACAAGTGCTGAAATTGATATTCAGAACCTGCTTGTGCCTGAAATACTTTTCTTAGAAGCTCCAACAGCAACTAATCCTTCCACAACACCTGTTACTGATGCTGTTCAAACTCCAGAGTTATCAACAACACCTTCTCTGCATCAAGATGCTGATGATCAGATTTTAGGTGAGCATCAGGATATGGCTGTTGATCAGAACTTAGTATCCGATCAGCAATTAGAGGATGCTGAAGCCTCCATTGCTACTCACACTGTTGTCTTATCAGAAGATACTGATTCTTTAAGTTCTGATGCTGCCAATGTTGGAGATACTGGTGAAGCTGCTCCAACTGTCGATGCTGATGAAGCAGGTCCTTCAGGACATACTCCTCCACCGACTCTTCCTAAGTCTGAACTGGTAAAGGAGTTTGTTATCAGGGATACACCAGTGCCTTGGAGTGAAACTCCTGCAGGTCAGGAGTGGACTAAGGAATGGAACTCAGTTTCATGTGTTCCAAATGCTTTACATATTGCTGAGCACTTGACTAAAGCTGATGAAATGTTAAATTCTGATGATTTTAAAACCCAGCTTAGAGTCACTGCATTGAGTACTAAACATCTACAAGGTCTTCATTCAACTACTCATGCAGAGCTACACAAGATTCAGGATAACTTTATCAAACAGGAACAAGTTTGGAAAATTGATAAGAAAAAGTTCTTTCAACCTACCATTGACAGGATTGCTTATATTGAGAAAACTCAAGAGAAACAACAAGCTCATATTGATCAAATTCTGACAAATCAAGCTTCTCAGCAATCGCAACTTACTGAAATCCAGACCTCAGTGGAACTACTTATCTCTCTTCTACTACCTGCTGATGCCAAAAAGGGGGAGAAGGTAATTAAGTCCAAATGCAAAACCAACAAGACACTGCAAGGAAAGGATGATGGAAAAGATGACCAAGGAAACTGTGGAATGGGTAGTGGTCATAGTCAAGGTAGAAGGTTTACATCAAGACAAGCTAGTCACAGAATAAGTTCTGATACTGGGAAAAGAATAAGTTCTGCTGCTGGTAAAAGGATAAGTTCTGATGAACTTCTAGATCTTGATGAGGAAATGTCAAGACAGTTATTTCTTCAAGAAAATCCAGGAATGGACTTGGAAAGTTTAAAGGAAGAAGAAGCCAGACTTAAATCAGAGAAAGTCATATCTAAATCTGAAGCTTCTGGTAAAAAATCACTTCCAAAACTTAAAGGCATTGTGATCAAAGAAAGGACACATACTGAAGCAACATTGGCTAGATCACAACCACAGATAGATCCAAGATCCAAGGGTAAAGAAAAGGTTGGTGAACCTATCAAGGCTTATGTACCTCCTGAAGAAGAAGAAATTGCTGATGAAAAAGATGATCTTGCTCTGACTTCAAGAAAAGTTCTTAAAACAACCTCTGACATGGCTCAAGTTGTTCAGAGTCAAGAAATTGTAAGTTCTGATATTCAGAAGAAGCAAGTAACCTCTGACAGAGCTCAAGTTAACTTGATATCAGAAAATAGATGTAACACCCCCAAATCCGGGGTCGGGGATCCGGGTTGTCACGAGTTCCATTTCCCTTAATAACACCCAATCTTAATAATTACTCAACTACTCTGTACTGTGACCCCACAATAAACACACACACCACACGTTATAGTCTCAGAGATGAAATTTAAATAAGTACAAGTCTTTGAATCCACAATTTAAAAGTTATTACAACCCAAGATGATTACTTGATAAATTTACAGTTAATTGCCATTATCTGCCACAAGTTATAATTATACATAATTGATTCTCAAAAGTAGATGGTCTGATCTACAATAGATCTACCTCTGCAGCTATAGCAGCTACAACATCAACGGGAAGACGCGGAACGCTTCCCACGCGCTTGCGCTGGGTCTGCTGGAGTCTGGCCATCTCTCCTAACTGTTGTTGTGTGATGAAGAAATAAAGCAAGGGTGAGCAGCAAGCCCACCAAAATAATATGTATAATGATTTACAATATATGAGCCTACTCATAATACTCATGAAAGTCTTGGTCAAAAGAAATGAACCAAGTTTGATATCTTAATGCGATGAAGTCGCAAAATATTCAATATATATACACATATACTTTTCAAAATATTGGAAGTCCTCTTCCATGCATAATATACACAAAGTCCCAGTGTATAACTGTATAAAAAATATCGTTGCAAGGTGATCTCGTATATCTAACCTTGTCTCAACGTTTTTTTCTGAAAATCTTTGTCATTCATAAGACAATTATTAATTAGATATAAGTTTAAAAGATGAGGTTACCAAATACCCCAATATACTTATATCTTTCCCAATACTACTTGAACTACCACCGTTCAAGTTATAAACAGTTTCAAAAGTTCATCACATAGATGAGACTACAAGACAAGATTTGAATAGATTCAATCTTTGAAATATTATTGAATGAAAAAGTTATGAGATACTTTATTTAGTTCCGATATATATATCCACATATATATATCTCTAAAACATTTCCTGGAACCTCTGTTATGTAAAGTATGAACAGAGTTGCAATATCCAATGAATTTGGAAGGAAAAGAAAACCTTTGGCATAAACCAGATATCTTGCTGATCAGGCAAAGATACCCATAAGTAACCTTTTCTACTAGTAGATGGACGAATTCCCCACTGGTCATCACCCTGGTCATAATTAGGACCTTATGCTGGACTGCCACTCAGCCACTTATGCATTTGATGGACTCCCACTGAGCCACTTACACTATCATGGACGCCCACTGAGCCCATGTTGCTTATGCCGACTCAATAGATGGACTTACTTCCCGAACGATGGGCAAGTAATCAAGATGTTTTCTCAAAACAGCAACCTCGTTGCGAATGTAAAATACACCACTGAGCCGGATCCCTCAAGTTTTGAACGAGTATTTAAATCCCCTTTAAAAGGAAGATCTTAAATATAAAAATGAGTTTTGGGATCCGCTCTATCTTTTAAAAATCATTTTGAAGACTCGAAAACACTTTATAGAGTGTTTGGAGTAAAGCTGATTTAATGAAGTAAATCAGTCCCCAGAATATTTAGAAAATGACTGAATATTATTAATTAAATAATATTCCCATAAAGAATAATCTTTATAAAAATAATTGAAGTAGAAGTATTGAAATTTATACTTGAAACGAGTATTAAATAACCAAAGATATACTTATATAAAAGTATTATCTTTATTTGAATAATCGAAAATAAGTTTGATTATTAACACCTTATTCTTTAATAAAATAAAGAATATATTTCAGCAAATAATCGGAGTCATAGATCCTCAAATGAATATTCAAATAATATTCATTAAATAATATAAACTGAGTCATAAGCCTTCGAATGAATATTCAAATAATATTCAATAAATAATATAAAAGAGTCATAAGCCCTCGAATGAATATTCAAATAATATTCAGATAAATAAATAAAAGGAGTCATACGCCTTCGAATAATATTCAAAATAATATTCATTAATAAAGTAAAAGGAGTCATAAGTCCTCGAATGAATATTCAAAATAATATTCAATAATAAAATAAAGTTAAAGTTATCGAATAAACCTTATTCGATTAATAGTTTTAAAAACTATATCCATATATATATATATATAAATAAATAAATATATATATATAATATACTCGGGAACATCGACTCCCGGTTTAGAAATATGTTTTCACCTTTGGGTCCCTATACTAAGGGTACACGCAACTACTGCTTATCTCTAGCATAGGTATTATGCAACTATAAGCATCGAAATCAACAGATAGATAACCAGATTACGAAACAGACATGCATATATACCATATCAGCATGCTCCAATATATTACAAAATTTGCTAATAACAATCATGCACTTATCACAAGATAATGCATATACATATATTTACATCACAACAACAGTTATAACGGGTAGAAAACTTGCCTGAGCGACTTGGAGGTTACGAATGGCTCGGGACGAGTCTGGTAACCTATAAGCAACAAGTAAGTTGGAATTAAACCAAAGTCACTTGTAAATCTATACTTTAACTAACTTAGACTCTAACGCTCGTTTTGCGCTCACTGATTCGCTTAAGTCACTCGGGTACCCTCGGCTCCACCATTTTTAATAATTTAACCTTTACGAGTTTTAAAGCGATTCCTTCGCGAGTGTCTTACCAACTGCCTAACACACTTACCATAAATGTTTCATACATTAATTAACCCTTTTTGGTCTTTAACCTATGTTTCAAAGTAAGGCGAGGGAAAAAGTTTCGTTCGCGAAACGCCGTTACTTAAAACGGTCGTTTCTCCTAAACCGTACATCGGATTCAAGCAAACCACATATCAAAACGAAGCTTGAAACATAACCTATCTAAGAATGGAAGTGGTTAGTTTATAGAAGTGGGTGTTCGGGTCCAACAGTTAATCACAAAACAGTTTATAGAAAATCGGGCATTACGACGGCTATAACCTAACGATTTCCAAAGTTTAAACTACACCAAATCATCACCAATTCAACAACAATCCAACATCCATCAACATCAAACTAAACCCATTCATCTAAGAACTATTATCATCCAAACAAACCAAACTTAAAACTAAGGGTTCAAGAGTTTATACCTTCCTTGGAGAGTGGGTAGTCACTAACAAGCCTCTAGGAACCTTGATCTATGCTTAATCAACCTTAAGCTTTCATGAAAATCAAGAAAATCAAAGTAAGTTACTATTCACTACTATTCATCATCATCTTTGATGAGTGGATTATCTATGCAAACCATGGAATCTTGATCTTAAACTCATGGTATAACTAAGTTATGAAATATAGGATCCAAGGAAACAAACCTTGTAATTTTCCATGGCCTAGAACTTGAGTTTTGAAAATCTATTTCTTCATTTCTTGAAAAGGCCGAATGGAAGAAGAAAGAAATGGGGGAGAGCTTTTGCTTGCTTGTCTTGCCTTGATATTTGTGCAAAGAATGCATGGTTGTGGTTAATTATTGGCTAAATATCTTGTTTTCACTTGCTTATGTCATTGCTTGCATCACTACTTTGCCACATGTCTCATTCTTGTGGTGTGATGATGTCACCTTGCTTCTAACCACATGTTTTAGCTTATATTAGAAGCTTCCTTCTCATGTTACTTGCATGTGCTTACCCCTTGGACGTTTATTTGTTTTACGGTTCGCTTAACTCTCTTTCTCGTTGATCGTTTGAGGGATCATACCCGGGATCTTATTACTTGGGTTCCCTTAACCTTTCTCAATACATTATATTCCTTTTTATTATCCTCTCTTATAATCCTTGAATTTAAATCCCTTTAATCATGTTACCTTATACTCAATTCTTTCGGTATCTGGTGGATTTTCGAGAAAAATCAAAGTGTTCGGAATTGGATTCTGACGATCTTTACATACACTTATTTACTTTATGGAATACTAATACGATCTTAGAATATCCATAACAGAACCCCTACATAGTGTGGCATGAAGAGTTTTCTAATTCAGCAAAAACACTATTCATAAGGGTTTCAAAAATTTCCAAAAATTGGGGTTATTACAGTCTCCCCTCCTTAAAAGGATTCCGTCCCGGAATCAGATAGAAAATGAATAGGGATACTCTCCTAGCATTGCACTTTCTAACTCTCGAGTAAATTTTCCCACATTGTGGTCCTACCACCAAACTCTGCCTAGTTTGATAATCCTTCTCCTAAGCACTCGTTCCTTTTCACTCTATAACCCTTCCTGGTTGCTCCATATAGGTTACGCCGGGTTGCATATCTATGCGCTCATATGCCCCTATTTATCTGGCATCTGAATTACACTTCCTTAACATTGATACGTGAAACACGTTACGACCTGCTACATGTTCGGGGTTAGGGCTAGCTCATATGCTAACTTCCCAAACGTCTTAATATATCCAAGGGTCCAACAAATTGTAGACTTAGCTTTCCTTTCTTTCCGAACCTCATCAATCCTTTCCAAGGGATACCTATAACATTACTAGGTCCCCTATTTCATACTCTTTATCCTTTCATGTCAAATCAACATACTTATCATGACCATCTTGGGCTACTACCAGCCGTCCTCTGATTAGATCTATTATATCCTTGGTCCTTTGGACTACTGCGGGTCCGAGCATCTTGCGCTCTACAACTTCATCCTAACATAAGGGAGATCGACATTGTCTTCCCTCAATGATCTCATAAGGTGACATCTCGATAATGACATATGATCTATTGTCGTAAGATAACTCAATCCGAATTAAGTGATCATTCCAAATTCTTTCAAGTCTATTGCACAGACTCTCATTATTGCTTTTAACATTAGAGCTTCTGCTTCTCAATACCCATTCTTTTCCAGTTCGTAATCGCTACTACCTTCCGTTCCTAATATTATACGGGTTATACTTTTGCTCGTTAGCGTTCTATAACCTTTTAATAACCACGTCAACCTTAGTATCACGAATGTGTTCCCATTCCGCATACTACCACCACTTTATTACTCCTTTTTCAGTTGTTTCTATTTTCCAAAGTTTGATTAATCATATAGAAGTAAAGGAATTTGTTGAGAGATCACTATGATCATGAACACTTGTTATATCGCATAGTTAGTACAGAAGGTGGCCAGCCTTTAGTACTTGACAAGTGATTAAACAATAGCTGGTATCCTACTAGGCTTCTATCACACAGATAGATAGTCATTCGGCAATACCTCCCCTTTCTGGAAGGGTTGTTCTTCTCAGCTTACATGAAATGAAAAGAAGAGAAAAGAACGAATTGAAGAGAATTGTATATATGAAAAAAAATATACTGCCACAAAATATCTGGCTTGGAACCTACCTCTGAACTATAGAGGTTTGTCATAGGAGAACGAAACATATGAGTATTTATATCAACATCAAGTATTATAGCATCGTATTTCACATGCCTAAATATTTGCTATTCCGTCCATCATTCTATGGACCCATGCTCTTCCTCGAGCTTATACACAATCACCTTTGAAACTCCCTCGATTTCGAAAATCGAACCTGGGATCTCATTCTAGACATCATCGTTACTAGAGTTCTATGCTTGCACCGCAACCTTCCTCGTATAATAATACGACTCTCTATTGATAAGAAAGAATAATTATTCACTAGGTAGATACTCTACTTAATTAGTCTATCAATGATAACTTATACACTACCACGACCCGATTAGTGGTACTCAATCTCAACACCCATTCCAATACAACTCTCATGGTTGTAATCAGCTCAATACTCGCAGAATCATTGCTGCCTTACTATGGTCCACCACTGACCTACTATAGTCATTCGTTTTCCAGGAAGTCTTAATAGCTAACCATACGGAGTCCATACATATCGTATCAAATTCTTCTAAGGAGGTAACATAATCACCACTCCTGATTCATGAAGAACACTCCTGATCCTGACATACATACATGACATGAAGCAAATAAAAGTGCAGAAGAGTTTCAATCGAAGCAACGATAGCAGGTTAATACCATTCTTAATCATACGCCCTAAATAGAAGAATTAACTCAAGGGTTCATTTAATCCTTTTTGAAACATGGTTCTGGCTTATCTCAAGATAGGACCTTATAAGATAGATAGCCCGTTCATGGCGATTACACGAATTAAACCTTTACCAACTACTATTACGGTTGGGTATTGCACAGTCATCAGGAGGAATGTCAATCTTCCAAATCATAATACAATCTGCATAGCTTTAACCATCATCATTGTATTCCTTTGGCACAAGCGCCTATAATTATCCTCTTACCTTTAAAGTGTCGGCCACCTCTTTGGCCTTTCCTGATAGTAAAATTTCCTTACAGTCAATGTCACTTTAACCATCTCCAAATAAATTTTCTACCTTATTTCAATCACAGCTTATGTGAAAATGCTTTCCTTAAAATCTGATGAGTAAAAAAAAATCACCATTTTTCCATAAGTTATTGCCTCAGTCTTTAGAGGTTAATCACTGTCATGACTGACTCTCAATCATAATTAGAACATCTTTTATCTTAAGTCCTAATTGCCCTGAACAATTTCGACCATTACTGGTTCGATCCATACTTTCTCGTGGTTTAACACGTGCCCCACTTGGCAACATTATAATTACGTCATATTTCCTCTATCAACATTTCTATTCTTGAGAATTTTGAATACTACCTTTCTCCTTGTAAAACCTCTAAGGTTATCCCTCAATCGTTCCTCCTGTATTCCCTAGATACAGGACATATCAAAATACCTTTTACTATTACTAGAACCATTGTCTATATACCTCTGAAAATTTCTCCACTGATTCTTAAAGGTTGTTATTACCTTAATCCTTTCCAATTCATACTGTCAAAACTCATACTATCCCTATTAAGGATGAAATGCCAACCTGTATGCATTCCCCTAGGATTCATTTTAAGTTACCGTTGTTCTATCCTTAATTCCACCTTTAAAAGGTACCTGCATCCTTCCACGAATAAATCAAGTCATATATCCTTGATAGATTATCTTATTCCTCATTCCCACCTCGATAGTCTATACCTAACTTCATAATAACATCCTTATTCAGATCGAGGTCAATCCATATGGCCTCCAAAAGATAACAATGGTCATCCGCTTTTCTTTCCTGATTTGGTAATGATCACATGGATGATCTGGAAGATATTGGTCGTGTTCAACGTGAACCTCTTTTTAATAATTCCTTATTTACTTTTGTTGTTTATCTCAACAGTCATCTCAATGTTGGGATATCTTTCATATCTGGCGTCTCCCTTTCTGGGTATCATGCCACTGGTCTTACACTTCACCTTCTTGAAGGTCACTTCCTTCATCCAATTTTCTTAATTTTTTACTTTCTTGTCTCCTCAGTCTATCCGCGTCTCATTATTTATCCTTCGAATTATCTCAAGGTTTCCTCGAATCTTCCCAACTTACAGGGGATAAAATATATGTATCTCTTATGCCCTCAACCATCAATTTTAACTCATGGTGAATCACCCTCATCCTGACGATTACATACTCTTCTATTTCTATTTCTACGAGTCTTTAGGGTTTCCTCATACCCAACTCCCTTATCATTCCTCAAACTCTATTGCCGTTATATTCCTTTCTCTTATCATTATTTCATGAACCAACACAACATAAGCATTGATTTCAAACATCCCGTCATTCTGGATTCGTGTCTTCAGAACGAATCTTGACAACTTTTACATCTTAGATTCATAATTCATCATACTCGTCTGCCTTTGTTCTGGCTCTAAAGCTTTTACACTATCTCCTTATCTTTGGGAATTACTTTCCCGAAAACAATTGACTGAACTTAAATCAGTTTATTAAAATCTCTTGCTCCGTGCCTTCCTTGGCCTTTCACCAGCGGGTGGTCTCTCTCTTAGGAGGGTAAGTGACAAAAACAGTCTTTTGTGGTTCTTCAATCATTTTGAATCTCAAATGATTCCTATATTTCCTTTAGCTAGGCTCTTGCCTCGGCTAGGTCAGCTTGTTCCTTGGAACTCTGAGAGCTTAGCGACTTAAAGGTCATGAAAGAATTTCCTACCGCATTGTTTCCTCAAGGTGGTGGTTGGGGATAATAGTCTAAGTTCTTTTTAGACAGGTCCATGAATTGCCGTATAGGAGTACCGTCTCGGGTCTCCTTTCCTTACTCGACTTTCTGTTTCCTTAGTATGAAATGTTTCATCCTTCTCCCATACTTGGGGTTATCTTATACGTTAAAATCCTCATTTTCCACTTCATTATGTTATGGGTTCCTTCTATCTTGATGGCGTCCTCCCTGACTATCACATTCAGGGTTTGCCCTTAATCTTATTCCTTGAACTATGACTTTCATCTAAGATCTCATCTTTAAGCTCTTGAACATTTGGAACCCAAATTCTATAGGAATACCTCATTATTCCCTTATCATCTTTCTCGGTATTAATCTCATATCTATTTGTTGGCTCTCTGCCTTCATTCATCACTTTTTCTGGCACAATATGTTCTTTTCCGATAATTCGGTCTGTATTGCAATCTCAAACAGCTTTTCGGTACCGGCTCCGGTTACCTTCACTTCTATTTCCATTTTCTCAAAATCTCTTATAACTCTCCCAAGGACATTATCATCTTGAGTCTCTCCTTTCTACTAAGGGCATCAGCCACCACATCGGCTTTCCCCGAATGATAAAGAATCTCTCAATCATAATTCTTGATTAGCTCTAACCGCCTCCTCTGGCGTATGTTGAGCTCTCTCTACGGGAAAATGTACTAGAGCACTTATGGCTTAGGTAAATCTCGCACTTCTCTCCATACAAGTAGGGCCTCCAATATTTAGGGCAAAACTATTGCCACGAGCCCAAGCTCATGGGTGGGGATATCGAATTTCATATTACCTTAATTGTCTTGACGTGTACACGATTACCTTACCGTGCTGCATAAGCACGCCCTTGTGCGAAGCGTCACTACACTTCACAAAATCTCCTTTTCCATCCGGCAACGCCAACATAGGGGCCGTCACCAACCTTTGCTTCAGTTCTTGAAAGCTGTTCTCGCATTTCTCTGTCCATTCGAACTTCTCAGTCTTACGAGTAAGCCACGTTAAAGGGGGCTACTATCTTTACAAACTTGAACGAACCTCCGGTAGTGATCGACCAATCCTACCTCTGGTAGTCGACCTAACCATGGTCATCAATTCATCAGTGGTCCTTTATTCATTCTTGTCAGGATCCTCCATGGGATCCTCCTCAGCAACTATCCCTTCTAGGACAACATCCTCAACTGCTATATCCTCAATATCAACATTATCCGGTCCTGCATTAGGACGCTCCATCGGATCCACAATCTAATCTCCAATAAGTAATAAAACATCATCGCGTTGTTGCTCCGCAACCTCAGGGTTCGGAGTCCCGCTACCATATACGATAACGAACTACGCTTCTATCACGATATTTATAAGGGTTCCCATAAGGGTTTTAACTGTCGGTGCTACGTTAGGTAGCCCGACTATGAACTTGGCAAGAGTTCTTATTATCTTAACGAACTTATTATCTTAACGTCACATCATCTCTGAGGTTTATAACGCTTAGCTCTGATACCATTTCTGTAACACCCCCAAATCCGGGGTCGGGGATCCGGGTTGTCACGAGTTCCATTTCCCTTAATAACACCCAATCTTAATAATTACTCAACTACTCTGTACTGTGACCCCACAATAAACACACACACCACACGTTATAGTCTCAGAGATGAAATTTAAATAAGTACAAGTCTTTGAATCCACAATTTAAAAGTTATTACAACCCAAGATGATTACTTGATAAATTTACAGTTAATTGCCATTATCTGCCACAAGTTATAATTATACATAATTGATTCTCAAAAGTAGATGGTCTGATCTACAATAGATCTACCTCTGCAGCTATAACAGCTACAACATCAACGGGAAGACGCGGAACGCTTCCCACGCGCTTGCGCTGGGTCTGCTGGAGTCTGGCCATCTCTCCTAACTGTTGTTGTGTGATGAAGAAATAAAGCAAGGGTGAGCAGCAAGCCCACCAAAATAATATGTATAATGATTTACAATATATGAGCCTACTCATAATACTCATGAAAGTCTTGGTCAAAAGAAATGAACCAAGTTTGATATCTTAATGCGATGAAGTCGCAAAATATTCAATATATATACACATATACTTTTCAAAATATTGGAAGTCCTCTTCCATGCATAATATACACAAAGTCCCAGTGTATAACTGTATAAAAAATATCGTTGCAAGGTGATCTCGTATATCTAACCTTGTCTCAACGTTTTTTTCTGAAAATCTTTGTCATTCATAAGACAATTATTAATTAGATATAAGTTTAAAAGATGAGGTTACCAAATACCCCAATATACTTATATCTTTCCCAATACTACTTGAACTACCACCGTTCAAGTTATAAACAGTTTCAAAAGTTCATCACATAGATGAGACTACAAGACAAGATTTGAATAGATTCAATCTTTGAAATATTATTGAATGAAAAAGTTATGAGATACTTTATTTAGTTCCGATATATATATATCCACATATATATATCTCTAAAACATTTCCTGGAACCTCTGTTATGTAAAGTATGAACAGAGTTGCAATATCCAATGAATTTGGAAGGAAAAGAAAACCTTTGGCATAAACCAGATATCTTGCTGATCAGGCAAAGATACCCATAAGTAACCTTTTCTACTAGTAGATGGACGAATTCCCCACTGGTCATCACCCTGGTCATAATTAGGACCTTATGCTGGACTGCCACTCAGCCACTTATGCATTTGATGGACTCCCACTGAGCCACTTACACTATCATGGACGCCCACTGAGCCCATGTTGCTTATGCCGACTCAATAGATGGACTTACTTCCCGAACGATGGGCAAGTAATCAAGATGTTTTCTCAAAACAGCAACCTCGTTGCGAATGTAAAATACACCACTGAGCCGGATCCCTCAAGTTTTGAACGAGTATTTAAATCCCCTTTAAAAGGAAGATCTTAAATATAAAAATGAGTTTTGGGATCCGCTCTATCTTTTAAAAATCATTTTGAAGACTCGAAAACACTTTATAGAGTGTTTGGAGTAAAGCTGATTTAATGAAGTAAATCAGTCCCCAGAATATTTAGAAAATGACTGAATATTATTAATTAAATAATATTCCCATAAAGAATAATCTTTATAAAAATAATTGAAGTAGAAGTATTGAAATTTATACTTGAAACGAGTATTAAATAACCAAAGATATACTTATATAAAAGTATTATCTTTATTTGAATAATCGAAAATAAGTTTGATTATTAACACCTTATTCTTTAATAAAATAAAGAATATATTTCAGCAAATAATCGGAGTCATAGATCCTCAAATGAATATTCAAATAATATTCATTAAATAATATAAACTGAGTCATAAGCCTTCGAATGAATATTCAAATAATATTCAATAAATAATATAAAAGAGTCATAAGCCCTCGAATGAATATTCAAATAATATTCAGATAAATAAATAAAAGGAGTCATACGCCTTCGAATAATATTCAAAATAATATTCATTAATAAAGTAAAAGGAGTCATAAGTCCTCGAATGAATATTCAAAATAATATTCAATAATAAAATAAAGTTAAAGTTATCGAATAAACCTTATTCGATTAATAGTTTTAAAAACTATATCCATATATATATATAAATAAATATATATATATATAATATACTCGGGAACATCGACTCCCGGTTTAGAAATATGTTTTCACCTTTGGGTCCCTATACTAAGGGTACACGCAACTACTGCTTATCTCTAGCATAGGTATTATGCAACTATAAGCATCGAAATCAACAGATAGATAACCAGATTACGAAACAGACATGCATATATACCATATCAGCATGCTCCAATATATTGCAAAATTTGCTAATAACAATCATGCACTTATCACAAGATAATGCATATACATATATTTACATCACAACAACAGTTATAACGGGTAGAAAACTTGCCTGAGCGACTTGGGGGTTACGAATGGCTCGGGACGAGTCTGGTAACCTATAAGCAACAAGTAAGTTGGAATTAAACCAAAGTCACTTGTAAATCTATACTTTAACTAACTTAGACTCTAACGCTCGTTTTGCGCTCACTGATTCGCTTAAGTCACTCGGGTACCCTCGGCTCCACCATTTTTAATAATTTAACCTTTACGAGTTTTAAAGCGATTCCTTCGCGAGTGTCTTACCAACTGCCTAACACACTTACCATAAATGTTTCATACATTAATTAACCCTTTTTGGTCTTTAACCTATGTTTCAAAGTAAGGCGAGGGAAAAAGTTTCGTTCGCGAAACGCCGTTACTTAAAACGGTCGTTTCTCCTAAACCGTACATCGGATTCAAGCAAACCACATATCAAAACGAAGCTTGAAACATAACCTATCTAAGAATGGAAGTGGTTAGTTTATAGAAGTGGGTGTTCGGGTCCAACAGTTAATCACAAAACAGTTTATAGAAAATCGGGCATTACGACGGCTATAACCTAACGATTTCCAAAGTTTAAACTACACCAAATCATCACCAATTCAACAACAATCCAACATCCATCAACATCAAACTAAACCCATTCATCTAAGAACTATTATCATCCAAACAAACCAAACTTAAAACTAAGGGTTCAAGAGTTTATACCTTCCTTGGAGAGTGGGTAGTCACTAACAAGCCTCTAGGAACCTTGATCTATGCTTAATCAACCTTAAGCTTTCATGAAAATCAAGAAAATCAAAGTAAGTTACTATTCACTACTATTCATCATCATCTTTGATGAGTGGATTATCTATGCAAACCATGGAATCTTGATCTTAAACTCATGGTATAACTAAGTTATGAAATATAGGATCCAAGGAAACAAACCTTGTAATTTTCCATGGCCTAGAACTTGAGTTTTGAAAATCTATTTCTTCATTTCTTGAAAAGGCCGAATGGAAGAAGAAAGAAATGGGGGAGAGCTTTTGCTTGCTTGTCTTGCCTTGATATTTGTGCAAAGAATGCATGGTTGTGGTTAATTATTGGCTAAATATCTTGTTTTCACTTGCTTATGTCATTGCTTGCATCACTACTTTGCCACATGTCTCATTCTTGTGGTGTGATGATGTCACCTTGCTTCTAACCACATGTTTTAGCTTATATTAGAAGCTTCCTTCTCATGTTACTTGCATGTGCTTACCCCTTGGACGTTTATTTGTTTTACGGTTCGCTTAACTCTCTTTCTCGTTGATCGTTTGAGGGATCATACCCGGGATCTTATTACTTGGGTTCCCTTAACCTTTCTCAATACATTATATTCCTTTTTATTATCCTCTCTTATAATCCTTGAATTTAAATCCCTTTAATCATGTTACCTTATACTCAATTCTTTCGGTATCTGGTGGATTTTCGAGAAAAATCAAAGTATTCGGAATTGGATTCTAACGATCTTTACATACACTTATTTACTTTATGGAATACTAATACGATCTTAGAATATCCATAACAGAACCCCTACATAGTGTGGCATGAAAAGTTTTCTAATTCAGCAAAAACACTATTCATAAGGGTTTCAAAAATTTCCAAAAATTGGGGTTATTACAATAGATCAAAGACACTCCTACCAGGATTCACTAAAGCAAAACAGACTCAATCTTTGAAGACTACTGCAAGTGGTTTTGAAGCAAGAGTAGTTACTGGAAAGGAAGCTAGAGATAAAACTGGATTGGGAAGTGCTGATGAAAGAAGAGTACACAACACTACCAATGATCCAACTTCCTTGAGTGAACCAGGTATTGGAGCAACTCCTGAGAGATTGAATCAACTGGAATCTGTACAGATGGTTTACCATACCTACTTGAAAGAATACATCATGTTGTATTTCATGACAGATGGTAGGGTTTATCATATAAGACAAAATGCCATTCCTTTGAAGTATTTTGAAGAATTGGAGCATGTACTTTTCTTACTTTAAGTGGATGACAGAATAACAGAGACTGCTGCAAACTACTTAAAAGAACAGATTCAGAGACAGAAAAGGCTTTATTCTGTTAAGTCTGACAGCATATATGTTCCAAAGTACAGAGATCACAATGGTGATATTGTTGATATGAAGCCTAATACTGCACAGATCAGAACGTATCTTGGTATTAAGGGACTTGAATTCAATCTTGAGTCTGACAAAGCTTATGTCATAAGACTAGATCAGGAGTTGAGAAAAGCAAAGATTAATGATCTCAGAGCTGCAATCTTTCAAACTGGTGAAGATACTGCAGAGCTTAAAGGTGTTAAAAGGAGAATGATTGATGAACTAAGATATGCTGAGAAATGTTTGTTGAAGAACTATCTCAGAACAATTCCTGACATCAGAGAGATCAGAAAATGAAGAAGCCAAGTCGAAGATCTACAACTGCTTAAATTCTGATATTTATACAGATTGAAGTTGTTATCAGAAGCTGAAATTGGTAAAAACTTTAAGGACTGTAAGTTGTAGTTATCTAGTCTATTTCTCATGCATTTGTACTTAATGTTTTTGACATCATCAAATATCTGTTAAACTTGTATATTTTGTTAATTTACAAGTTGGGGGAGATTGTTAGATATATTTGATAATGTCATGGCTAATATGTTTTATGTTTAGCTTTCAGATCTTACGTGAACAGGATAAATCAGTACTTAACTGTTGATCAGTACTTATACTGGAAGTCAGGACTTAAGGATATCAGTACTTATATTATCAGGAGATAATCATCAGAAGATAGATATCAGAACTTAAGTACTGAAGGACAATCAGATAAGGACAGTAGCTGATTAAAGGAAAGAAGATCGAGATAAACATAAGAAGAGATATGCATGAAGAAGGAATTCCGTGAAAAATGGAATACTTGGAAGAAAAGATATCCGATTGATATATTTTAGGAAGCAGAATTATATTCCATATCGATTAGCGATTATCTTGTAACTGTGTAGTATATAAACACAGACATAGGGTTTACACTATATGTGTTATCATTATTAGAAAAGATTATTCATTATAACCCTTGCAGCTCTCGTGATATTTGTTCATCACTGAGAGGTAACAGTTCCATACTGTAACAGAGTTTATTGTTTCAATAAAGTTTGTTTTCTGTTACTTAAGTTCTTAAAGTTCGATTTGAGTGTACTATACACTGTATTCACCCCCTCTACAGTGTGTGTGTGACCTAACAGAGGGAGAATGACGCCTCCGAGGAGGAAGAGAGTCAGGAAACGAGCTCGAAATGTCGCCAGACCTCGAAGCTTTGGAATATAGCAGATGATTTAACGCTCATTAAATATTACATCTGAACCCAAAGTAGAGGTATCGAAATGACATCTGAAAGCCCCCTCTCGACAAAAATCGAAAATGCCAGAATTAATAGAGACCTGAAAGTTCCTCCTATCGAGTCTTTCGATGGATCCACAGACCCATAAGACTTCATTAACTTATTTGACGGAAGAATGGACTTCTTTGGCCACTCAGAAATAGCTCGTTGTCGGTTCTTTTCTACTTGCCTTAAAGGCACAGCGCTAAACTGGTTTAACAACCTCCAACCCCGATCAATCGACTTATGGGCCATTTTGAAAAGTAATTTCCGAACTCGTTTCTCCAGTAACAAACGCGGCGGGAAATTAACAGCTTCACTCATCTCTGTTTATCAACGATCTAACGAGAGCATGAGAGCTTACTTAACTCGATTCCGAGCTCATATTACAGAAATCACAGACCTTGCCGATCCCTTGGCAGTAAACTACCTCATAGCGGGAATCGACAGATCTCGCCAGGAGCCAACTCTTCGAAGAACTTTTTGAAAATGAACCAAAAACATTGCAAGCAGCTATTAAAATCATTGAGCATAGATGGGGTGTGCATTCGGTCCGGGTAACCGATAACCGAACCAAATAACCGAAACTATTTTGGTTTGGTTAACCAAATTTCAAATTTCGGTTCGGTTTTCGGTAGTAAAAATCCTGAAATTCGGTTATTCGGTTTATTAACCGTGGTTAATCGAATAACCGAGTTAATAATCGAATATTTAATAAAATATAAAATATTTATTATTCATAAGTATTAGTAATATACACTTTCCTTTTCTATACTGTCTCTCACTCTCTGTCTCTCTCATCACCTTATCTTCTTACACAAAGTCTGATAGGTGATAGCCCGATACACACAGCCTACACAAGAACAAGGTAACAGCGAATAACTACACGCATGCCACAACAGGAGATTAATCGATTGACGATTGTTATCATCTCTTCTCTCTTAATTCCGATTATTAATTGGGGGTTCAATTTTTCATCTTGAAGTAAATATGGAAGGGAATATAAAGTTTTAACAATCTGGATTTTTGCAGATTATTCGTGGAGTAAACTGAGTTGGGATCCCAACTTAGTACTTGAATTCGGTTTTAATTTTCAGTTTTCGGTAATAAACGAAATAGTTATTTCGGTTTCGGTTAAAAAGCAAACACATTTCGGTTCAGTTTTCGATAGTGATTTTTCCTTTAATTCGGTTTCGCTTAACCGAAAAAAAGTTCGGTTGGGTTTTAACCGAATGCACAGCTCTAGTAGGAAGTATCCAACACTCTTGGTCCCCGAAAACCCAGTATTGTCGAAGCCCAAGGAGACCTCGTGAATATATAAAAAAAAAAGATTACAAGAGCCATCACCAAACGGAGAACCCCTGTGGCCCAAGACAGTCCCAATCCTCTCCAATGCCTCGTACTTATCCGAGGCACCGAGACCACAATACTGAGGATTCTACACATCGTGACAACAAACAATGGACATCTAAGCTCAAAGAATACCAAGAGCCCACAAAGTTAAACACGGATAAGGCCACGATTTTGGATATCCTCAAAACAAATCCTTCTTATAGACCCCCGAGACCTATGAACCCAAACAAGCCTCTGAGTAGTAAATACTGCGACCATCACGAGGATACAGGCCATGAAACAGAGCGATGCTTCCAGCACACCAACCTCATTGAGGATAAAATATGTGATGGACAATGAGCCCATTATATTGAAAATACCAAGACTCATAGAGCCCAATACCTCGATGCGGATAGAGTCATTGATGTTATCTCAGGGGTTATTCGGCTGGTGAGTCCTCGAACAATGCCAAGAAACTGTATGCAAGAGACGTGTGCAGGGTTGAGTTAAAAAAGACCGCGAAGAAATTCGACTCCAGCCTAATCTGATAATGATTATACGGATGACATCATCGAGGACCACCAGGATGCTTTAGTCATAAAAACCAAAATTGGAACAAACACAGTCAGGATAATTTTGGTGGATAACGGAAGCTCTTCAGATATCCTATATTACAGTACATATTCAAGAATGGACTTGGGCGATAGGAAGCTTGATACAGCCAAAGGAACTTCATTGTATGGATTCACTGGAAACGAAGTCAAACTTGTGGGAGTCAAAGACCTTCCAGTCCTCTTCGGTTCGCCACCGTGTCAATCGTCAAATTTTATGTTGTCAATGCAATCTCAAGCTATAACGCTATAATAGGCCAAACTACCATCGGTCCGCTCAAGGCGATCACCTCTATTGCTCACTTAAAAATGAAATTCCCCACAGAATTCAGAGCCGGTGAGGTGTGTGGAGATCAACGAGCCTCACGACAATGCTACATAGGCAACTCTATCCCCAAGAAGCGTGACTCGCAAGCATCGGAAATAAATCAGGTCATAAAGGTCGACCCAAGAGAAATAATTGAGGTACCCAAGCCTAACAAATACGAGCCAAATGAAGATCTAACGGACGTAGAACTTTACAAAGATTCTACGGGGAAAACAGTCCAAATAGGAGCAAAGTTGCCTGCAGCCATCGAAGAGCAATTGATAGACACCCTCCACAGCTTTGCCGACATCTTCACATGGGACCCCAAGGACATGCCTGGGATTCCCGAAGAGATCGCCATGCAAAGGCTCAACATCTCTCCGGAGGCTCGACTCGTAAAGCAAAAGAAAAAAGTTTTTTCATCAGAAAAACAAGAGGCCATAGACATCAAGATCGACAGACTCCTCACAATAGGCTTTATCAAAAACATACATTTTTCTAAATGGATAGCCAATGTCGTCTTGGTAAAAAAGAGCAACGGAAAATGGCGAATGTGTATTGATTATTCTAATATCAACAGAGCTTGTCCTAAAGATTTCTATCCTCTGCCGAACATCGATCAGCTCATCGATTCAACAGCAGGGCACAAAATGTTATCTTTTATGGATGCATTCGCAGGCTATAAGTTGGCCAAAAAAGACCAAGACCACAAGGCCTTCATAACTCACATGGGGCGTTTTTGGCTACTAAGTCTTACCCTTCGGTCTCCTCAACGCAGGCGCAACCTTCCAGAGAACAATGGACACCATCTTCGCTCCATAAATTGGCGGAAATATACAGATATATGTAGATGACATGGTTGTAAAGTCTGTAAAGACTACAGACCATGTCATCGACCTCATCGAGACCTTCCCAATGATAAGAGCCCACAAAATGCGCTTAAATCCAACCAAATGCTCATTCGGACTGGCAGGGGGAAAATTTCTAGGATACCTTTTAACAAGCCGAGGCATCGAGGCAGATCAAGCTCAAGTAAATGCCATCCAGAGGATATCATCTCCCAAATATTTAAAAGACCTCCAAAGCCTCACGGGATCGATCGTTGCATTATGATGCTGTAACGTCTGGGAAACTTACGTCTGTATTATATCTGAAAGGAACATGTCCTAAGTCCAATCATGTATTAGGATTTAGGAATAACTTTTATGTAATCTGTTTTGATTTCATTGATATTAATAAAAGACTTTTTTTGTTTCTATTACGGGCTCTATCTATTTAAGTGTTTAAATAAGATATACCATAGTTTAGAGTAAAGCTTTTATGGATTATGATGAGATCATAATAGTGAAACCTAAAAGATGATAACTCTAAACTTAAATAGTTCCTGATCATAGGATTACTAACTGGTAATTAATAATCCGCAAAGATCGGTACATACTATGCTTGCTTCATTATGAAGGATGTCTGTTCTCATAGACATTTGTGTGGTGACATTATAGCTAGTATGTAGTTGCTTATTATAGAATAAGTTCACTGAACATGACTCGCACAGCTGAACAACTGATGGAGTTCACTCACGTGTCAGCAGTTGTTCACATAGTGATAGTTGTACAAGTATCCTTAGACTTGAGGTCATCATAGTCATCTTGTGTACACTGAACTATGCTTTGGTTTAGTTCTTAGTCTCGAGGGACAATTATTAGGGCTCTACTGGGTATAGGAATTTGTACACGAAGATAGTGTATGATCAATGAAGGATCTACCCCTTCCAGTGAAGGAAGCGAATGTTCAAGGCTGATCCACTTATGCTAGTTCAGGAATCTCTGGCCAAAGTGAATGAAATTAGAAAGGAGTTTCTAATTTGCATAGAACTAAGCATACTAAATGCTAAGCAAGTGATAAAATTAGATAGACTTGACACGAGATCCATGCCTTGTATTTAATCAGGACATTGTAGGTTAGAAGGAGTTTATTGTACGATAACTATTCACTGAATAGGTTCTTGGTATTCTAAGCAGTGAATTCGTATTATCCGGATAGTCGCGATATGCTGAGAAGTATCCCTCACGATGTAGAATAAATATGATTAATTAATTAATCATATTTAATAAATTAGGGAATTTATATAAATAATGATAAAATAGTTTTATTATTATTTATTTCTACTACCGGCTTAATATTGAACCTACAGGGTCACACCATAAAAAGAGAATGATTTAATGGTGGAGGAATTAATTAATAATGGCTGATAATTATTTATTTATGAAATAAATAATTAATTATCAAATTTAATAATTGAATAAATGAGATTTAATTGATTATAAATTAATTAAGAAAAGTTCTTAATATTATTAATTAAGAATTTAATTTTTTAAAATTAAATCAAGAGAGAGAATTATTTCTAAAGTGTTTAGAAAAGGATTAATAATTAAAAGGTGTTTTAATTATTAATGAGAATAATAAATGGGTTAATAATAATAATATTTTATGGGAAAATTTCAGCTGAAAATTTTGCCTATAAATATACAATTATAAACCCTATTTTTAATTTCTAACCCTAACCCAAAAATTTTAGAAAAACCTAATTCTCTCCACCTCCTCCTCCTCCTTAACGTCGTTTTCTTGGTGGATACCGGTGGAGTGCTCCACGTTTGAGGAGCAGCTGCTAAGGATCACCGATCGTTGCTTTTGGATCGCTATTAAAGGTTAGTAATCGATTCATATGTTTTAATCACGATTTATATGTTTTTATTTGGATTTTATATGTGTAAAAGTGTTTAACATGCCTCTGCTGCGATTAAAATCCATCAATATCATATTTATAATATATTATGTGTATTAATGTGTCATTTATGTGTAAGTATCTGTCAAATCCTAATTGTTACGTGTTACGTGTATTCCGTGTCATTTCAGTATTTTTAAGATATTTCATTTTGCATTCATCGCTTTCATTTCAAACGTTTTACGACCCAAACCATGATTATAAAGCCAGTATTTCAAATAAAATAATGGGCCTTATTTTTCATTAAACGGCTTTTACCATCGCATTATTCTGAACATCTAGATATTTTATAAATTTTCTCGTTTTGCGAAAAATGACTTTTTCGGGCCCCATTGGGTGTTAAAAACCCCACAAAAATTACATTTTTATTTTTATAAAATTATAGAACTTTAATTTATATCATTTCTTTGTATTTTTGCAATATTCACAATTTTTGGGAAATTTTGGCATATATATTTCATATATAAAATATTTATAAATTAAATTTTAATACCCAAAAATTATAAAAATTAGGGCCAAATATTTTTATTAAATGTATAATTAGCCCCTTAATTTTATTTAGGAGTATTAATTTTGCAGCTATAAATACCCTAATTATTATTAATTTATTTAATTAAAAATCAGAAATTCTGCAATTTTCCCCAATTTCTAGAAATTAGGGTTTGGTGTTCTTGACTTCAATCAGAGATTTGATCGTGATTCCGACCTCCAAATCAGATATGTAAGTAGTCGTTGCAAAGCTCTTGATCTCTACTTTCGATTGGTATAATCAATTTCATGTTTTATATCTTTGATTTTCAATTCATATTTTTAGGGTTTATAGTCAAATTAGGCATTTTTGATTCTTGAATTGTTTGATGTTTTGGTTGATCCAGATAGCTTTATCTCGAGAATAGGAGTGATTTCATATATTTATTTTGGTTTTATAACCCCTGGAAACAGTTGCTCGAGTTCTTGGTTTTGTGGAATTTATAACTTCGATTTTAGTAGATTATAGACGTTTTTGACTGTGGTTAACTGTTGGGATAGATTAAGGAACTCTGAAGCTTTGATTTGGTATCAGTTTTGTGAATTTTGGTTAACGTTTCGATGAGAATCGATTTTCCGGTGAAGTTCATCGGAGAACTTCGATCTTCGGCCGGAGATGGCGGAGGAGGGGCGATTTGATGATGGTGACACCGGGAATAGGTAACTGCAGTTCAGGGGAATCGAATAGCGTCAAAAACCCGAAAAAATGATGCTCTAGGAACGTCAGGTGGAGCCCAGAATCCGGCGGGTCGACCCATGTTCTTGGGGACCCGACTGTCGACCCGTCAACCCGGAAATATAACTCGGTTTCAATCCATTAAAACCCAATTCCATTTCCTAAAAATTGTTTCTGATATTTATATTAATTATTTCTATTTTATAAAATCAGAAATTAGTTTTGTAAATTCTAAAAATATTATTAAAATTCTGAAAATTATTAATAATAATTTATAAATTATTTTCTTAATTTAAAAATTCGAATTTAGTTACTTAATTAATTATTTATTTACTTATCTAATTATTTATCTATTTATTTATTATTTAGTAATTAAGTTATTAATTAATAATTAAGGATTAAAATTAATCGAATAGTATTATTTAAAGATTCGATAATTAGTTAAATAAAACGAGTAACTCGTATTCATACGAGAAATTGAACGATGAATTAGAGTATGATTATTCGAGCGATAATTAATTATTCGAAGAATATCAGAATAATTATTCGTAAAGAATAATTAAATACAGATAATCGATTAAATCATCGCAGTAGTTCAATAATTATGCAAGGAATGCGAGTAATTCGTAGAAATACGAGTAGTTGATCGTTGAGTTGGAATATGATTCGAATAAAAATTTATTTATTCGATAAATAACGTATCAGCTAACGATATCGATTGTTTATTTATAAATAATCGATCTAATCGAGTAAGTAATAATAAATTTTAAATATTTGCAATAAACTGTAATTAATCCTAATAATTAGGGATTAATTCTTTTAAATTATTAAATAATTATATATTAATTATTTATTAGTTATTTATTATTTATTAATTAGTTAAAAAAATGATTAATTATTTCGATAATTAATCAAATAATTTTCAATAAATCATAACATATTCATTTTACTCCAAAAATTATAGAAAAATTATTTATGACTTTGATTTTTCTTAAATAATTATTTAAAAATTATTTTAGGTTTAAAAATTAGTAATAATTATTTATATTGAATAATAAATTGAATTATCAGTGTTTAATTGATAGTAATTAGACCGTTAGTCCGATTTGAGCGAAACGAAAGCCCTTTGACTCAGAAAAATGAATTCTTTTCATTAAAAATAATGTTAAGACCTAATTTCTTCTAGAAATTAGTTGACTTTGTTACTTGCTTGATTATCAGTCGAAGTGCGTGCCGAGACGAGTCCGAAAAATTCTGAAAAAAATGGGAAATGAGGCAGATGGTGATCAGTAGAGCGTTCAGCGAGTCGATTTTGATTCTAAAAAGTATTTCAACTATAAAAAATGATTATGTGCTTATGTGTATTATGTGGTTAATCGAGTCTTATCTGCTAATCTATAATATACGAGTCAGTCATAAGCGCATGGGTAGATAATAGGAACGATGTGAAGTCGATTCAAGATGCAATTGAAGTACAGACTAACTTAACCAGTCTATTTATGCTAACAGAAGCTAAGCCCGCAAGGCAGGTTGAGTAGGTGATAGACAAAGGTGATTCAATTGAAGTGAGTCGCGCAGAAGGCAAGTTTCTCCCCTATTATATTTTCAGAATAATGATATTTCTTCAGATTCTTATCACACTTGCACTCTTTTAATTCACTTGTTCATAATTCATTACGATTCTTGATTTATCCTTTTTATTTGACTTTATTATTCATATTCCAATTATTACTCACAATTATTGATATATTCTGGTGATTAGAATATGTCAGAGCATACCGATTGTTCTGGTTGCTATTCCAGGGACTATATAATAATGCTTTGGGAATTAAGTTTACTTAATCCTAAGGACCGGGACATAACCGGATCCTTGAGATGGGTCGTAGTGCCTGGGTGCCCGACGGGATCTATATAGTGAGATATAGATCTGCACTGTATCCTGGCTGATCAGCAGGGTATAGATGCGAACTTGAGTCCAGTTTAGTTTGTTTGTATTGGCCAGTAATGGCCTTCTTTCTGTTCTCGCGAGGTTATATCTTTGCAGATATACCCGGGTTACGGTTTTATTTAAATTGCTTTAACACTGTTTATATATTTTGCGGACTTGTTGAGCAATTTTTGGCTCACCCTTTTTGTTGTTATTCACCTTATTATTTTCAGTTAAGAAGGAATATGAAACCCATCAGGATTCGGGTGGTAAAGAAGCGGGTCAAGCCTCGGGATCCTCTCATACCCAAGGTGTTGATCCCAATCCAGGAAGAAAGCTTTGAGTTTCCCGAAAAGGTGGAGTGTAGATCGTTAGTGTGTGTGTTTGAATAAAAGATGAACATAGTTTAAAACTGATTAGACAATGGTTTATAATAAAGAGAGTTTGTGAGATTTTGAATTTTAGTTTGTAATAGAAGTAGTTAGTGGTTCCTGTTTTCATACTTCAACCTAAAAAGATCCTGGTTAGTGTTAAAGGGGTTTATATTCATTTCTTTATTATTTGTTAATCAAATTGTACAGGTTTGGTGATTAGCTAGTAACCCCCAGACTTTTACCCCGGGTCTAGAGGGCGTTACAGGTTTGGCATCAGAGCTGTAGGTTTGGTCCCTGAAAACAAGAACATTAGGGTTAAGATAAGATAGGAAGATCACATGATAGGAATAGTCAAATAGGAAGAGTAGTGTTAGGATTTAGGTCAGATTAGAATAGGAAAGTATAAATCTTAGGATTGTTTAATGACCTTTCTTTTCTTTGGTATATTATCAGATGGCGTCTTCTGAGAGGACAGTTACCGGGCCAGCAGCACCAGTTATACCTCCAGTATTTGAGTACATGTTTCCTCCTCTACCACCTCCACCACCTTTGCCACAGGAGCCAGTACCACCAGTACAGGGGATAGTTCAGGACCCTATAGAGATGTTTGAACCATTTGAGTTCTTTGAGCCGATGGTTCTTTTGTCAGTTGAGTATCAGTTTATACAGGGGATTGAGCCAGAGTTACCACCACCACCAGTGTTACCTCCTATACCAGTGCATGCCCTAGAGCTGGACGTATTTCAGATGATTCCAGTCGAGGGGATGGGAGGGCATGATGTGGATCTACAGTTAGGACTATCACATCAGGTTGCAGGTATACCGAGGGTTCCTTCACAGGAGTCAGTAGGTCAGGTTGCACAGCCGCATATGGTACCATACCATGAGTACAGGGTTATGAGGGATGATGTGGAGTATTGGAGAGCACAGTGCTGAGAGATTATGCATTTGTTTGACCAGAGGGAGAGAGGACCGTTAGCGGCCCTATAGCCGGATTACTATATGAGATAGTGATTGCAGTCGATTTTGATGAGTGCCACTTGGGAGCTCGATGATTTGACCCATGAGGGACCACCTTCTTTCGCAGAGTTCTACAGGATATTCCGTTTGGCACAGACTTTGGTCCAGGCACTTAGGGATGAGTTGAGGCATATTTCGCCTGGGTTTTGAGACAGTGACTTCAGAGTACAAATGTATATAGAGGCAGCATAGTATAAAATAGTGAGTAATGTGTGTGTGTGTATTAGTAGCTTAACCTGTAGTAGTAGCTTGACCTGTAGTAGTAGTTTGACATGTAGTGGTAGTATGACTTGTAGCCGCGATGATAACCAGTAGAGCGAGACTTTTTGTATCAAGCATTTACACCTGAGGCTGGTGTCATATATATAAAATGAACTTTTTCAAATTTCTTTTATTTAAATTTCAGTCCTTACAGTTTTACAGTATTTGCCTTCACTTTATTTTTTTACAGCTTTTCATATTTTAATTCCTGTTGAAAAAAAAGAGAAAAGAACAACCATTTTATTTAACTACTTACATTTCCAGTTTTTATATTCAGCAACTGTTTTCTTTATTTAAAACATGTTGTTAATATAGGGTAAATTGTTTTCTTACCTACTGTCAATTAATTATTAAACTGTTAAAGAAATATCACTTGTTTTATTATCAGAAGATGGCACCAAAAAGAAAGACTAGGGATGAGACTTCCAATAATAATTCCGAAGAACAGACTAATTAGACCATGAACCAAATGTTCCATCTGATGCAACAACAGATGGTAATGATGCAGCAACAGATGCAACATCAACAATAACAGATTCAACAACAAATATTACAACAACCACCTCGTCCTGAGCCCCAGATACCACCAGCATTACCTGTTGTTACTTTTAAACAGTTTCAGTCGGTTAAACTTCTAGAATTTGATGGGTCAGCCGATCCTATTAAAGCTACCACCTGGTTAAAAGAAATAGAGAAAACGTTTGCACTAGTAAAGATAGATGAAGACCAGAAGACTGACTTTGCTAGTTATTTGTTGAAAGGAGAAGCAAATTATTGGTGGGAATCTAAAAAGGCTTTAGAGAGTGAAGATGTTATTACATGGGATAGGTTTAAAGAGTTGTTTTTAGAGAAACATTTTCCTCGCTATGTGAAAAATCAAATGCAGATAAAGTTTTTGGAACTGAAGCAGGGAAGTATGTCTGTGACAGAGTATGAAGTCAAATTTACTGAATTGGCTAGGTTCATCTCAGAACAAGTGGATACTGAAGAGAAACGAGTTCAAAGGTTTCAGGAGGGATTACGACCATGGATCCGTGGACAAGTTGCAATTTTTGAATTAACGACGTATACCGCCGTAGTCTAGAAAGCCTTGATCATCGAAGGAGAAAGTGAAAGATCTCAAAGGGATAGAGGACATGGAAGTTTCCAAGACCGCTCTAGCAGGAAGCCGGGATTTCAAGCCCGTAGAAATTTGAATTTCAAAAGGATAGGACAAGGTACCCAGAAAACAGGTAATTGTTTCCAAGCCCCCAAACAACAAGGAATGGTCAGAGTCCCAGTGCCGTACTGCAGAACTTGTGGACGCAAGCACACCGGCGTATGTATCAAAGCAGATGTGACATGTTTTAAATGCAAGCAGAAAGTGCACTATTCTAATGAATGTCCAACGGGAAAGACAGCAGAAATCACTTGCTACCAATGTGGAAAGAAAGGGCATATCGCTAGAAATTGTAAAGGACCAGCAATGGCAACTAGTATTCCGAAAGTATTGGCATTACCTCCGCCACCGCCGCCTAATCAACCCAGAGCAAGGATTTTCAACATGACAATGAAAGAAGCAGTGCAGAGTCCGAGTGTAATTGCAGGTACGCTTTTGGTGAATTCCGTAGATTCAAAAGTATTAATTGATTCTGGAGCTACCCGTTCATTTATTTCTGAGGAATTTCTTGATAAGTTACATTGCGAAATCGAATGGTTGGGCGAGACGTTAATTATAAAATTAGCGAATGACGACCAAGTTCCAGTAGATCGAGTGTGTCCTGCGTGCGATATAGAGATAGCTGGACATCATTTTCCTGTAGATTTGATTCCTTTTAAGTTAGGAGAGTTTGATATCATCTTGGGAATGGATTGGTTAGCTTGTCATAATGCTCAGATCGATTGCGCGAATAAGAAAGTCAAATTGCGAACTGCGGAAAATGCAACGGTAATACTCAAGGGCGAAAAACAGCGGAAGAAAATCCTTACAGTGATGCAGACCAAACGATTGCTTCGATAGAGATGTGAGATGTACATATCTTACGTGTTAGATACTGAGAAGGGAAGTCCTAAAATAGAAGACATTTCAGTTGTATGTGAATTTCCGGACGTCTTTCCAGACGAGCTTCCAGGGTTACCGCCAGATCGAGAAATTGAGTTCACGATTGATCTAACACCAGGTACAGAACTAGTTTCGAAAGCTTCGTATCGAATGGCTCCAGTTGAGATGAAGGAATTATCAACGCAACTGCAAGATAATCTAGACCGAGGCATCATACGACCTAGTGTATCCATATGGGGTGCTCCGGTATTATTCGTGAAGAAGAAAGATGGCAGTATACGACTATGCATTGACTATCGGGAATTGAATAAGCTCACTATTAAGAACAAGTCTCATTTACCGAGAATCGACGATTTGTTCGATCAACTAAAAGAAGCCGCATGGTTTTCGAAGATAGATTTGCGATCAGGTTATCATCAATTGAAGATTAAAGCTGAAGATATTCCCAAGACTGCGTTTCGTACGAGATATGGACATTACGAGTTTCTTGTAATGGCATTCAGTTTGACAAATGCGCCAACAGCATTCATGGATCTGATGAACATAGTATTCAATAAATACTTGGACAAATTTGTGATCGTATTTATTGATGACATCTTGATTTACTCAAAGACGGAAGAAGAGCATTCTGAGCACTTGAGGATAGCTTTAGAAATTCTGAGAAAAGAGCAACTGTACGCGAAATTCTCGAAATGTGAATTCTGGTTAAAAGAAGTACAATTTCTAGGGCACATCATCAGTAGAGAAGGCATCCAAGTCGATCCAGCGAAGATTGAAGCTGTGTTAAATTGGGAAAGACCAAAGACACCGACATAAGTTCGAAGTTTCTTGGGATTGGCAGGATATTATAGAAGATTTGTCAAGGATTTTGCGAAAATAGCAACGTCATTGACCAAGTTAACTCGAAAAAGTGAAAAATTCGTATGAGATGGCAAATGTGAAGGAAGTTTTCAAGAGCTGAAGAATCGATTAGTAACCGCACCGGTACTCGTATTACTAGACGAGCATGGGAATTTTGTCTTTTACAGCGACGCTTCGTATCACGGATTAGGATGTGTATTGATGCAGCACGGTAACGTCATTGCATATGCTTCGAGACAGCTCAAACCGCATGAGCAGAAATATCCTACGTATGACCTAGAATTAGCAGCGATTGTATTTGCGTTGAAATTTTGGAGACACTATCTCTATGGTGAAAAATGCGAAATCTACACAGATCATTAAAGTCTGGAGTACATCTTTACGCAAAAGGAACTGAACATGAGACAACATCGATGGATGGAATTGATTAAAGATTACGATGTTACGATCAGTTATCATCCAGGGAAAGCAAATGTTGTGGAAGATGCGCTGAGCAGGAAAGAAAGATTGAATTTGATAACTTCATGTGAAGAATTGGCCAAGGAATTTGACAAATTGGAAATCAAAATTCGTATTTCCAATGAATCTGCAGAAGCTATCTACGCTATGACCTTTCAGCCGGAGTTATTAGAGAAGATTCGCCGCTGTTAAGAAGAAGTGATGAGTCAAGATGACGACTTAACGGGGGAAGAAATCACAACTCAAAAGGATAATGAAGGAATTCTACGCTTTACATCGAGAATCTGGATCCCTAACATGGCAGAATTAAAAGAAGAAATAATACAAGATGCGCACAGTTCGAAGTATTCCATTCATCCAGGAAGCACAAAAATGTATCGCGATCTGAAGGAAAACTTTTGGTGGCCAAACATGAAGAAGGAAATAGCAGAATGGGTGAGTAAATACTATACATGCCAGAGAGTCAAAGCGGAACATCAATGTCCGAGCGGATTACTACAACCGTTAGATATTCCAGAATGGAAATGGGAACATTTAGCGATGGATTTTGTGGTAGGGCTACCGAGGACTAAAGCAAATCATGATGCGATATGGGTAATCATTGACAGACTAACGAAGTCGGCACATTTTCTACCGATTAACGAAAGATTTTCGCTCGACAAATTAGTGCACTTGTACCTCAAGGAAATTGTGATGCGACATGGAGTTCCAATATCTATCGTGTCTGATCGAGATCCCCGTTTCAATTCAAGATTTTGGAGACAATTTCAGGAATGTCTTGGAACTAAATTAAACATGAGTACCGCTTATCATCCGCAAACCGATGGGAAAATTGAAAGAACTATTCAAATGATTGAAGACATGCTACGAGTTTGTGCGATTGATTTTGAAGGCAATTGGGATGAACATTTACCTTTGGTTGAATTTTCTTACAATAACAGTTATCATGCAAGCATTGAAATGCCACCGTACGAAGCATTATATGGAAGAAAATGCAGATCACCAGTATATTGGGATGAAGTTGGAGAATGCAAGATTTTGGGTCCAGAATTAATCCAACAAACCAAAGAAAAGATAGAACTTATTCGGAAACGACTCGATGCAGCACAAAACAGGAAACGCAAATATGCAGACCAAGCAAGGAAGGATATGGATTACCAGGAAGGAGAACACGTATTACTCAAAATATCACCATGGAAAGGATTGACCAGATTTGGCAATAAGGGTAAATTGAAACTAAGATACGTCGGACCTTTTGAAGTTTTGAAGAAAGTGGGAAAAGTTGCGTACGAATTAGCTTTACCGCCTCATATGCAACATATTCATAATGTGTTTCACGTGTCGATGCTTAAGCAATATAATCCTGATTCTAGGCATGTAATCGAATATGAACCGATAGATATCCAACCTGATTTGTCTTTTAAAGAACAGCCGGTAAGAATTTTAGATCGACGAGAGAAAGTATTGAGAAATAAGTCTGTATTTTTAGTGCGAGTTTTGTGGAGAAATCCTATGGTTGAAGAATCAACCTAGGAACTTGAGAGTGAAATGTTAGAGAAATATCCTCATTTGTTTTCATAGCGAGATTCTGAGGACAGAATCCTATTAAGGGGGAAAGGATGTAACGTCTGGGAAACTTACATCAGTATTATATCATATTTATAATAAATTATGTGTATTAATGTGTCATTTATGTGTAAGTATCTGTCAAATCCTAATTGTTGCGTGTTACATGTATTCCATGTCATTTAAGTATTTTTAAGATATTTTTCAGATATTTTATTTTGCATTCATCGCTTTCATTTCAAACGTTTTATGACCCAAACCATGATTTTAAAGCCAGTATTTCAAATAAAATAATGGGTCTTATTTTTCATCAAACGGCTTTTACCATCGCATTATTCTAAACATCTAGATATTTTATAGATGTCTACTTTTAAATTTGATGAAGAGTCAATGTATAAAACTATTCCTAACGTAATCACAGATATGATTAATAAAAGTGAACAGTCTTCTACTCCTGGTCTAGTATCGGATTGAGAGCTGTGGTTCGGGATCTCGAGTAACTGCTTCTTCTCCCATTGATGGAATTAATGGCTGTAAATTTTCTCGTTTTGCGAAAAATGACTTTTACGGGCCCCATTGGGTGTTAAAAACCCCACAAAATTACATTTTTATTTTTATAAAATTATAGGACTTTTATTTATATCATTTCTTTGTATTTTTGCAATATTCACAATTTTTGGGAAATTTTGGCATATATATTGCATATATAAAATATTTATAAATTAAATTTTAATACACAAAAATTATAAAAATTTGGGCCAAATATTTTTATTAAATGTATAATTAGCCCCTTAATTTTATTTAGGAGTATTAATTTTGCAGCTATAAATACCCTAATTATTATTAATTTATTTAATTAAAAATCAGAAATTCTGCAATTTTCCCCAATTTCCAGAAGTTAGGGTTTGGTGTTCTTGACTTCAATCAGAGATTTGATCGTGATTCCGACCTCCAAATCAGACATGTAAGTAGTCGTTGCAAAACTCTTGATCTCTACTTTCGATTGGTATAATCAATTTCATGTTTTATATCTTCGATTTTCAATTCATATTTTTTGGGTTTATAGTCGAATTAGGTGTTTTTGATTCTTGAATTGTTTGATGTTTTGGTTGATCCAGATAGCTTTATCTCGAGTATAGGAGTGATTTCATATATTTATTTTGGTTGTATAACCCCTGGAAACAGTTGCTCGAGTTCTTGGTTTTGTGGAATTTTTAACTTCAATTTTAGTAGATTATAGACGTTTTTGATTGTGGTTAACTGTTGGGATCGATTAAAGAACTCTGAAGCTTTGATTTGGTATCAGTTTTGTGAATTTTGGTTAAGGTTTCGATGAGAATCGATTTTCCGGTAAAGTTCATCGGAGAACTTCGACCTTCGGCAGGAGATGGCAGAGGAGGGGCGATTTGATGATGGTGACACCGGGAATAGGTAGCTGCAGTTCAGGGGAATCGAATGGCGTCAAAAACCCGAAGAAACGATGCTCTGGGAACGTCAGGTGGATTTGTCGAAAAACTCCGCCGGTGGCCGGAGCTTTTCCCAGAATCCGGCGGGTCGACCCATGATCTTTGGGACCCGACTGTCGACCCGTCAACCCGGTAATATAACCCGGTTTCAATCCATTAAAACCCAATTCCATTTCCTAAAAACTGTTATCGATATTTATATTAATTATTCCTATTTTATAAAATCAGAAATTAGTTTTGTAAATTCTAAAAATATAATTAAAATTCTGAAAATTATTAATAATAATTTCTAAATTATTTTGTTAATTTAGAAATTCGAATTTAGTTAGTTAATTAATTATTTAATTACTTATCTAATTATTTATCTATTTATTTATTTATTTATGTATTGTTTAGTAATTAAGTTATTAATTAATAATTAAGGATTAAAATTAATCGAATAGTATTATTTAAAGATTCGATAATTAGTTAAATAAAACGAGTAACTCGTATTCATACGAGTAATTGAACGATGAATTAGAGTATGATTATTCGAGTGATAATTAATTATTCGAAGAATATCAGAATTATTATTCGTAACGAATAATAAATACAGATAATCGATTAAATCATCGCAGTAGTTCAATAATTATGCGAGGAATGCGAGTAACTCGTAGAAATACGAGTAGTTGATCGTTGAGTTGGAATATGATTCGAATAACAATTTATTTATTCGATAAATAACATATCATCTAATGATATCGATTATTTATTTATAAATAATCGATCTAATCGAGTAAGTAAGAATAAATTGTAAATATTTGCAATAAACTGTAATTAATCCTAATAATTATGGATTAATTCTTTTAAATTATTAAATAATTATATATTAATTATTTATTAGTTATTTATTATTTATTAATTAGTTAAAAAAATGATTAATTATTTCGATAATTAATCAAATAATTTTCAATAAATCATAACATATTCATTTTACTCCAAAAATTATAGAAAAATTATTTTTGACTTTGATTTTTCTTAAATAATTATTTAAAACTTATTTTAGGGTTTAAAAATTAGAAATAATTATTTATATTGAATAATAAATTGAATTATAAGTGTTTAATTGATATTAATTAGACCGTTAGTCCGATTTGAGCGAAACGAAAGCCCTTTGACTCAGAAAAATAAATTCTTTTCATTAAAAATAATGTTAAGACCTAATTTCTTCTAGAAGTTAGTTGAATTTGTTACTTTCTTGATTATCAGTCGAAGTGCGTGCCGAGACGAGTCCGAAAAATTCTGAAAAATGGGAAATGAGGCAGATGGTGATCAGTGGAGCGATCAACGAGTCGATTTTGATTCTAAAAATTATTTCAACTATAAAAAATGATTATGTGCTTATGTGCTTATGTGTATTATGTGGTTAATCGAGTCTTATCTGCTAATATATAATATACGAGTCATTCATAAGCGCATGGGTAGATAATAGGAACGATGTGAAGTCGATTCAAGATGCAATTGAAGTACGGACTAACTTAACCAGTCTATTTGTGCTAACAGAAGCTAAGCCCGCAAGGCAGGTTGAGTAGGTGATAGACAAAGGTGATTTAATTGCAGTGAGTCACACAGAAGGCAAGTTTCTCCCTTATTCTATTTTCAGAATAGTGATATTTCTTCAGATTCTTATCACGCTTGCACTCTTTTGATTATCTTGTTCATAATTCATTACGATTCTTGATTTATCATTTTTATTTGACTTTATTGTTCTTATTCCAATTTTTACTCACAATTATTGATATATTCTGGTAATTAGAATATGTCAGAGCATACCGATTGTTCCGGTTGCTATTCCAGGGACTGGATAATAATGCTTTGGGAATTAAGTTTACTTAATCCTAAGGACCGGGACATAACCGGATCCTTGAGATGGGCCGTAGTGCCTGGGTGCCCGACGGGATCTATATAGTGAGATATAGATCTGCACTGTATCCTGGTGTCCAGTTTAGTTTGTTTGTATTGGCCAGTAATGGCCTTCTTTCTGTTCTCGCGAGGTTATATCTTTGCAGATATACCCGGGTTACGGTTTTATTTAAATTGCTTTAACACTGTTTATATATTTTGCGGACTTGTTGAGCAATTTTTGGCTCACCCTTTTTGTTGTTATTCACCTTATTATTTTCAGTTAAGAAGGAATATGAAACCCATCAGGATTCGGGTGGTAAAGAAGCGGGTCAAGCCTCGGGATCCTCTCATACCCAAGGTGTTGATCCCAATCCAGGAAGAAAGCTTTGAGTTGCCCGAACAGGTGGAGTGTAGATAGTTAGTGTGTGTGTTTGAATAAAAGATGAACATATTTAAAACTGATTAGACAATGGTTTGTAATAAAGAGAGTTTGTGAGATTTTGAATTTTAGTTTATAATAAAAGTAGTTAGTGGTTCCTATTTTCATACTTCAACCTAAAAAGATCCTGCTTAGTGTTAAAGGGGTTTAGATTCATTTTTTTATTATTTGTTAATCAAATTGTACAGGTTTGGTGATTAGCTAGTAACCCCCAGACTTTTACCCCGGGTCTGGAGGGCGTTACAGATGCTTTATTCCCCAGTCTTCCAAAAGATGGTTACCAATGTTTGATATCATTAAGAAGGCTTCAAAATCTAGTAAGTTCGTTTGGGATGATGAGTGTAAGAAAAGCCTTTAAGGCATTAAATACTTCTTGGCTTCACCTTCTATTTTAACAAAGGTCGCACCCTGCGAGCCTCTCAAGATCTACCTATCTGCATCGGACCCCACAGTAGCTTTTGTTCTTGTAAAAGAAAAGACTTCAGAACAGTGACCCGTCTACTACGCGAGCCATATGCTAAAGGACGCGGAAATTCGATACTCAGAAATCGAAAAACTCATTTTCGCCCTCATAATTACAAGAAGAAAACTTAGACATTATATTCAAGGGATGATTAGTGTAATGACTAACCAACCCCTTCGAAAAATCCTACACATACCAGATATTGTTGTGCAAGCCAATCTTGTATAATAACAAGACGAAGTCACATTGACAACCTTGAGATTTAGTTATTTGATTTAGTTATTTGATAATCAATTTTGTATTATGTATTATATTATTTGAGTCTGTAAAAAGGTTAGAAGATTAGACTGGAGTATTTTTCTGTGAACAGATTCAAGCTAAGGAATAAATTGTGGAAGAAGATCAAGCCATGATCATGCCTCGGAGAAAAGTGTAGAAGCTTGGAGTTGAATAAAATATTTTATGAAAAATGTTCGAAGTCAAAATATCGACAAGTCACAGATCAAGTTATATCGAAAAGTCATTCGAGAAGTCCAGAATGACTTATCGAGAAGTCCAAGATGGCTTATAGAGAAGTCTCAGAGATATCGAAAAGTCAAATGAAGATGTAGAGAACTGGAGATATCTACTAGTCATTTCTTCATGTAGAGAACTCAAAGATATCGACAAGCCAAATAAAGATGTGAAGAATTGGAGATATCGACAAGTCAATTTCTCACTAGAGATCTTAGAGATATCGAAAAGTCAAAATATGTATGTAGAGATCTCAGAGATATCGACAAGTCATTTCTACATGCAAAGATCAAGAGACCTCGACAAGTCAAATATACCTATAGAGAACTCAGAGATCTCGATAAGTCATTATACTTATCAAGATATCACTTCTCTATAGAACAAACTGGGAGATCTCGATATGCCTCTCAAATACAAGATGCAAACAAGTTCAAGATTCAAGATTATCAGTCAACAAATGATCTATCAACTAGATTGAAAAGTTTACAAAGTAGCTAGGAGAATACAAGATCAAGGGCCAAGATTAACTAGACAAAGAATGGTCATAGACCTGCAAGATTCTGCACAGATTTACTAAGCTAGAAATGGAATTAGAAAAAAGTTTCTTAAGAAAGTAGTTTAGTATATTTTAGTGCAAGTCTTGAAAACCTGTGCTGCTAGTGTATAGATCATGTACAGGTCCTTAGTTTATGACAAACGAACAGATTCATATTTTCTTGTATTCTCTCAAGGAAGAAACCGAGTTCTTATATTTTTAAGAACACAAAATTTGTAACAAGACAAACTTAATTAATATAAATTAAGTGAGTTTTGAAATATTGTGCTTGTTGTTTTATTTATATTAAACACAATCTCTGCAAATTATAAATTGCTTTATTCACCTAATATCCAAACTGTTTAAAAAGGCTAAAAATCCAAAGAAATACATTCTATGTGTTGTACTCAATATCTATGTTGTCGGTTTTACAACCTTAAAGCAAGAGCACGTATCGTAACAAGTAGTATAATAATTCATTCCCACAAAGACTATTAATAAGCTGTTAAATACCAATTACTATTTTTCTTTTAATTCGAGTCTAATAAAAATTAAGTGGAGTGTTTTACTAGATTATCACTATATAATTAAACTAGCACAAAATAATGATTAATAAATTCCAAGAGAATGAAAACTAGGCCTTTAACTTCATCTAATATTCTTCAACAAGCTTCTTCTTTGACCTCGATTCTGGTGGTCTAATTTCTAGTCTAAGACAATCATGTATTCACAAGGACCTTTCGAATCTCAAGTGACTCTAATTTATGCAATAACCCTCAAAGCATAAACAACATTAAGCTTCTTATTAATTGGACTTCTTAGGGTGTTTAGGTATATTCCTATCCTAACCATAAATTCATATGAATATTAATCCTAAGATATATTAATTGGGTCTTAATTTAGGGTTTCTCTTCCAAGTCCACCTAAATTACGAAATCAATCTCAAGGGTGATCAATCTTTGAGAAACATTAAACACAAATCAACATAAACAATTAATACGACCACAAAAACAGAGAAACAAAGTAATATGACTTATATATTAACAAAAGAATCCATTAAAGGCCTAGAGAGAAAATTATTTCATCATCTCAAAAGAAAACAATACATAAGAGTATATAAACATGATGGAAAAGACTATAATATTGGGTATAATTCTAACTATACAGCAACAATGGGCAGTTATATATATAATAACAAGAACAAGGCAAATAACCAAATAACCAACTAACGAAACAAAACACGAAGGCAATAACAAACTATAAAGACTGTAATTGACAAAGAAAGTAAAGAAAACTTATCTCTTATCGCTTTCCAAATTCTGATAAGAAGAAGAACACAACACCTGAGTCACCAAACCCTTCAAGAGGACTTGATTGTTCTTAAAGAGATTATTCCCCCCCACTTAAGTTGTGATGGAATGCAGCAATATTGCTTCCAGGATAAAATAGCAAAAAATCAATCTGGCCACAGAACCAGCAATGATCAACGACGACTCACACCTCAGTTTGCCCATAAAAACCTATGCAACTCATATATGTTTGCGAGGTAGGCACCGAGACTTGTATTATATTTATCTCAAGTATACCTCTCAATATATAGGCATCTCAAGTTGCTCTTCTTCTATATTACTCGATGTGGTATCTCAAGTAACAAAACAGAAAAAGTAAACAAAATGGGCTTTCCTTATTATTTATATTATATCCTGATTAAATAATATTAATATTACAAAATATATTTAGAGTATGATTAAAATAATCCTTACTCAATATATTTAATATTAATAATTAAATAATCAATATAAATAATTAAACTTGTAATAGAAAAGAAAAATATAAGAGTTCCCACTAGCATTAGGCCACACAAGTATTCCACTTATGCTAGTAGTTGTAAACAACACTAATGCAAGATGCTATATAAACTCAATATCTTTCTTTTACAATATCAATGTGGGAAAAAATCCACATAACCCATTACAAACAAGCAACTTTGTCTCAATATATTCATGGATTTCACTAAGAAAATGTCTTAGATCCAAATATGAAAGTTTAAGTTCTCATGTCAAGGAACAACCTCCAAGTGTTAGCTTCCGGAAATCATATCAAGAACATATATAAAATATGCCTCAAACTTTCCATTTTTCAACAATCCCCCATAAATCCAAAATTAAATTGCATACCAGATTTTGTACATGACATGTTTTTCAGAGTCGGTACCCTTCCGGGTTTGAACCATCCTAAGTCCTCTACTTCGATGGCTATCGGATACAGATAGAATGTTTTACCTTGAATCTTTATCCGTTGGGTGCAACCATACTCCATAGACAATGAAATGTCAAAGGCTATAGTGCCAATCTACGGCTTTGAGACGTCAATGGTCATGTCTCGATCCTGTTCGTCGAATGTTTCGAGGAATAACCCTTTCCTCTAATTGCGACCACAAAATTACATTCACTTAGCTGGGCATCTCCAGAGATGTATTGCTATCATCTCGTCAAACGACTTGACCCCATTCAGAGTTCAAATAACTCTTGCTAACTAGCAGTTCAATTACCTCTTAAGGTTTATAGGGGATAGACTCGGATACATAAGTATCTAAATGTATATGGTAGAGGTACTACCAATTCATCCTTACAACTTGTTAATACCATATTGAATACACTTCGAGGGATCACCTCTCAGGTGTATTGGTTTCCCGCTGTTGATGAATTATGATGGGTTATCAGTCCCATCCCCAACCTCGACTTAAGGACTACAACATGCTCAAGCCCTTTAGTCAGCAGATCAACTATATTATCCTGAGTTCCTATGAACTCTATAGCAATAATCCTATCAGAAACAAGACCCCTTATAGACTTTAGTCTAACTTGGATGTGTCTCTTTGTTTTAGCATTATACTTTACACTTCTGACCTTGTCGATAGTTGTACGACTATCACAATGAACAGATATGGCAGGAAGCGGCTTGTTTACTACAGGTAACATACTCATAAGTCCATGTAACCATTCAGCCTCCGTCCCCGTGGCATCAAGTGCACACAACTGAGCCTCAAAAGTAGACCGAGTAATCAAAGTCTGTCTAGAAGACTTCCAGGACACTGCTTCACCCACAAGGGTAAACACATATCCAGTCACTCCATTGGAACCAGATTTCTTAGCTATCCAACTTGCATCACTGTACCTCTTGAGTACCCCGGGAAATCTCCGGTAATGCAAGCCAAGCAAAATAGTTCCCTTCAAATATCTAAGAACTGTATCCAGTGCCTCCCAATGAGTCTTGTTTGGACAGCTTGTATATCTAGCCAATTTAGACACAGAATAAGAAATATCTGGCCTAGTCACATTAGCAAGATATTGGAAACTCCCAATAATCTGAGAATACCTTAACTGAGACACAGGAACTCCTGAACTATTCTTGACTATGGCAACTTTTGAATCATATGGTGTACTAGCGATTCTAGAATTTGAATAATCATACTTCTCAAGTATATATTTCTCTATATAATGAGACTGTGACAAAGTTATTCCATCAGTTGACTGAGTCAACTTGATTCCAAGAATCACACTAGCCTCACCCATATCCTTCATTTCAAAGTGCCTCTTCAAGAAACTCTTTGTCTCGTTAATAATCTCAATATTGGTTCCAAATAATAAGATATCATCTACATACAAGCACACGATCACACAATCATTACCTCTAACCTTATAGTAGACACACTTATCACTTTCATTAACTAAAAACTTGAACTATAAAATAGTTTCATCAAACTTTTTATGCCAGTCTATAAGTGCTTGTTTAAGGCCATAGATAGACTTGACTAGTCTACATACTTTCCTCTCATTACGAAAAGCAATAAATCCCTCAGGCTGATCCATATAAATTTCTTCTTCAAGGTCACCATGAAGAAAAGCTATCTTTACATCTATTTGATGGATGATAAGACCATGTACAGAAGCCAATACAATAAGCATTCTGATTGTTGTCATTCGGGCAACTGGAGAATATGTATCAAAATAATCAATGCCTTCCCTTTGCCTAAAGCCCTTAGCAACTAGCCTAGCCTTGTACTTATCTATTGAGACATCAAGGTTTAGCTTCCTCTTGAAGATCCATTTACATCCAATAGTAGACCACCTAGGAGGGAGATCAACTAACTCCCATATTCTGTTTGAAATAATTGAGTCAATTTCACTATTTATAGCGCCTTTCTAATGCCTTGACTCTGAAAAATCCATGGCTTGATGGAAAATTAAAGACTCATCCTTGACATTATAAGTGATAAAGTCACTTCCAAAGTCCTTGACTACACGCTTACTCCTTCTAGGTTCCTCTAATTCATTAGGAGTAGAGCTACTATCAGGATCCACCCCCACATTTGTCACATGATCAGGAATATAACTCGATGTGTGAGTGGGATCATCCTCAGAACTACCCAAAAGTATGCCAGTCTTCATAGGGAATACTTCCTAAAAGAAAGTTGCATCACGAACCTCAACTATCGTATTCGCCACAATACCATCTATGTCAGATTTTAATACTAAAAATCTCATAGAAGTTGTGGTTTCAATATAGCCCAGAAAGATACAATCAATATTTTTCAGATCCAGTTTCTTTCTCTTGTGTTCAGGGACAAGCACCTTAGCAAGGAACCCCCACACACGAAGATAACTGAAACTTGTCCTACGCTTTCTCTATAGTTCATATGGTGTCTTGTCCATATATTTCAAAGGGACTCTATTCAGAATATGGCAAGCCGTATTCAGAGCCTCTCCCCACATGTACTTAGGCAACCCAGAATTAATCAGCATACTGTTAATCTAGTCTTTAAAAGTTCTGTTCTTTCGCTCTACCACCCCATTAGACTCAGGTGTATGGTGCAGTAACCTCATGAACTATTCAATTGCTTGCTAAAAATTCATTAAACAAGGTACTCGTATACTCACCACCTCTATCAGACCTCAACCGTTTAAGTACTTTGCCAATTTATATTTCAGCTTTATTTTTATACATAATGAATTTATCTAGTACTTCATCGTTATGTTTAAGCAAATAAACATAACAATATCTACGACAATCATCTATAAAGGTAATGAAATATCTACAATGATCCTTAGTCAACACACCACCAAATTCACATATGTCTGAGTGCACTAAATCTAACAAGTCTGAATCCCTAACAATATTATGAAAAGGTTTCCTTGTTTGTTTAATAGTTACACACACTTGACACTTAGATTTCTTATCAATGATGTACTTTGGAATCAACTCTAAATTCATCATATTCTTTAGAGCACCAAAATTTAAATGACCAAGTTGTAAGTGCCACAAATCAGATTGTTAGATAATGAATCACACACAGAGGGGGGGGGGTGAATGTTTTTTCTGATTTTAGGCTTTTCTTGAAAGATAATGGTTGAACAAAGTAAATTAAATCTTTTATAGAAAAGTGTTCATGTAGAAATTAAACTTGCATAAAATAAAGAACACAGATCTTCGAAACTCACTTAGTTTTTGTATTAAAAATTAAGATGCTTTGCTACAAAATTTTTAAGCTCTTCTAGGTTAAAAAACTTAGCTTCTTCTCGAGAGTGTTACAAGAATTTTTATCTAATTTGTTACATCTAACTAGAGGACCAGTGTTAACTTTATAGCTCAGTTAACGGATGGTTTACACAGTGGGTAACAAACATGCTATTAGCTTTTCTAAACTGTCACTTGTCATTTCTATTTATAGAAAAGAAAATATTCCATTTCTGACTTAGCATATCTTTAGCATCCCGTGTTTACTTTAATCTTCCTCTATCAGTTAATCTTTTCCATTGATCTTGCACACTCTTCAAGCTGCTTTTTGTAGACTTCTCAATCCAGCTGTTGGATTGTTTGTTGATTGTTAATCTTGGATACTAAACTGATCTGTAATTCTGTACTTTGAGACTGTACTTCAAGATCTCCAGTTTGATTCATTTGAACACTTGATATCTTGATAAGTATAAAGGATTATCGAGATCTCTGGTACTCCATAATGAGTTTGGCTTGTAGAGGTCTTCAGCTCATCGAGATCTCTAGTCTTCATAACTTCACTTGATTTGTAGATATCTCTGAGTTCTCGAATGGATATAGACTTTGTCGATAATTCTGAGTTCTCTAGTGAGGCAATGACTTGTCGATATCTTTTTTTTGAGTTCTCAATTAACTTTCCTGACTACTCTACTCCCGGTGGATATTGCTTATTCGTTGAGTAGATATTTCTCATCGTCGAGTAGAAGTATAGGTCATCCGTCGAGTAGATATTGCTCATCCGTCGAGTAGATGTTATTCATCTATCGAGTGGATATATATCGCATCCATCGAGTAGATATTCCTTATCCGTCGGTACTCTCTAGAGTTTGAATGACTTCTCGATAAGTCATTCTGGAGTTCTGGAATGACTTATCTATAATATTAAATCAGTGACTTGAAGAGATCTTGACTTAGAACATTTTTCTCCAAACAGATTTATTCAACTCCAAGCTTCTTCAAAACTTTTCAGAGGCATGATCTTCTTGATCTTCTTTCAGATAGAATCCTTAGGCTTGATACTATTTTAGGAAAGAGACTCCAGTCTGACCCTTTGCATTTTTACAGACTTTAAGTGTTACAAGTACAAAATACAAATTTATATAACAATACAACTTACTTAGGGTTGACCCCAAGCTTAACTGATTGCTAATGACATTTTCAGCTTCAATAATCTTTGACATCATATATTATATATTATAATCTCCCCCAACTTGTTCATTATGAAATTATGCACAAGTTCTGGTTGATGATGTCAAAACTTTATCTAAATACAGAACCCAATAACCCAATTTCCCTTTTGATCTTCTTTTGTGAGTTGCATTTAGATTTATTCTTCCTTCTCCCCTTAGCAAGAAAAGATTCCTTCTCCACTTAGCAAGAAAAGATTCCTTCTCCCCCTATGAAGAAAAAAATATTATTATCTGGCAACATGCTTAGCTGTTTTGGCATTTAGATATATTCTCCCCCTGTTTGACATTATCTTTAGGAAGAAAGATCCAGCTAGATGCACATTGTTCAAGCTTTTGACAATGTTCATGTAGAACACTTTCAGCAGCTTCAAGTTTGAGTGAAGTCTGTAGTGATGAGTTAACAAAGTAGATTAGAATAGGAAAATCCTAAGTTCTCTATTCTTTTGAATAAGTAGTCTCACTACTTCTCACTGCACTAGTCTCATGACTTTTAAGAGTCAGATTTACCTCACAAGGATTGCTAAATCCAGACACTCATTCTACCTCTCCTTTTGCCAGGAAGTATCCTGCCTCTCTTATTTTCTGTTTCTCTCAATCTATTTTCTCATTCTCACATGAAAGGCTCAATTGTTAATTGTCCAATAGAAGTAAGAGGTGGCTGAGAAGAGTTAATTTGTGATCATATGATTAGGGGAAGACCATATAGGGCTAATCATACTCATTTCATCTGAAAAAATAGTGCATAAGCATCTATGACTGGGGTCACAATTTGACTCATAGATTTCTCTGTGGTTATGACAGTGTGTTGTCCTCCACTTGTAATGGGAACCTCCAATTGAATTGGAGGGGATTTGACTGGGTTACTGCCATGTACACCAGCCTCAAACCCTTGTGTGTCTTGCAAAACACTGACACTTGAATGTGCCAAGCTTTCCTTTCTGATGACATTGTCATAGGCAATTGTTCTTGTAGCTTCGACTGCTAAGGTAGCTTCTGCTAGAGTTATGAGGGGAGTTGTTCCTTCTTGAGGAACCTCCAATTGAATTGGAGAGGATTTAGATAGCTCCCCCTCAGGAGTACTACCCTCAAACCTATCAGTCTATTAGGACTGTTTTGCACATGAAGGTGCATTAGTGATATTCATGAAAAGCTGATAAATTTCCATATTTGTGATACCAGTTCCTTTTTCTCAACCAACAAAATAATTGAAGAACATTTTGGGGATTTTGTCCTTTTGTAAAACAGGTTCCTTTTGAGAGTTACCTGAGTGGGATTGTGTTTGAGTTTGTGTTTGTGTTACTGTGCCCGGGTAAACTGCAGTTTTGTTTTGAATTGTTTTAGCTGCAATTTTAGCACAAATACCTGTGAATTGATTATTTGAATTCCCTCTTGATGTCTTGTATAAACCTGTAATGTATTGAACAAATGTATCTTTTTGGAGATTCATTAGACAAAAACATTACAAGATATTTTAGATGCAAGCATTATTGCAGAGAAGACAAAATTTAATATAGGTAAAAGCACATAGTAATTATTACATGAAAAAGAGATTGCAAGACAAGAAAAAGAACTTTCATTAAAAATAGAAACATAGTACATTAAGACATAGATTTAACAAGTAAATTGTAATAACCCCAATTTTTGGGAAATTTTGAAACCCTTATGAATAGTGTTTTTGCTGAATGAGAAAACTTTTCATGCCACACTATATTGGGGTTCTGATATGGATATTCTGAGATTTTATTAGTACTTTATATGGGATATAAGTGTATGTAAAGATCGTCAGAATCCAAATCCGAACACTTTGATTTTTCCCGGAAATCCAATAGATACGGAAAGAATTGAGTATAAGGTAACATGATAAAAGGATTTAAATTAAAGGATTATAATAGAGGATCATAAAAAGGAATATAATGTATTGAGAAAGGTTAAGGGAACCTAAGTAATAAGATCCCGGGTATGATCCCTCAAATGATAAACGAAAACGAAAGTTAAGCGAACAGTATAACAGATCAGCGGTCATTAGGCAAACAATTAGGAAGTTAATCAAAGGGATTAGAGAGGATGATGTCACCCAACCAATGAGAAGAGGACAAGGAGGGGAGGATGACATCATGAGGATGACACAAGCATGACATGGGAAGGAAGGAGATGTGGTGGCTTTTTAACCACACAAAATCAAGGGCAACTAGGTAATTTACTAAAACAAACACAAAAATCAAACCAACCAAGCCAAGCAAATCATTTTTCATCAAAATCAAAAAGAAACCAAGGCATTGTTCTTCATGCTCTCGGCCAAAACAGAACCAGAACACTAAAACTGCTGTATCTCCTTCATTTCTCACTCAAATATTGTGTTCTATAGCTCATTGGAAAGGTATTGAGATGGCCTACAACTCTTGTTCACAAGTCTCGTCCAAATAATCATAGTAAGACCCTCATTTTTACAGTTCTTTAAATCGGACTTTTAGAAACTTTAAAGCCTAACTTTGTGTTCTTGATTTCTTTGGAAAGATCAAGCTTGTAGGAGGCTCCCTAAGGCTTCCTAGCAACTTAACACCTCCCAAGGAAGGTATAAACTTCAAACCCTAGCCTTTACTTTATTTGTTAGTAAGTTTAATGGTTGATGTTGTGAAATGAGGAGCATGGATTGTGATTATTAGTAGTTTGGTTTGATTTGGAAGTGTTTTTGGTAATTGAAGCTTGATTATAGTTCATAGGTCTTGATTGTGGTTGTTTGAGTTGAAAACCTTGGAGATTATGGACTGATGTGGTATGGTTTAGGTGAAGTTTTGTTGTATTGATGGTTATGAGTTGGTTGGTGGTTAATTGGAGTAGTTTAAACATTGGTAATCGCGTAAACATAGCCGTCGTAACGTCCGATTTTCTTTGGACTGTTTTTGTGCATAACATTAGGACCCGAGAACCCCCTGCTAGATTATGACCACTGCCATGTTTAGGTAGCTCATGTTACGAGCTTCGTTTTGATATGTAGTTCGTTCGATTCCGATGCACGGTTTAGGAGAAACGACCGTTTCAAGTAACGGCGTTTCGTGAACGAAACTTTTCCCCTCGCCTTACTTTGAAACATAGGTTAAAGACCAAAAAGGGTTAATTAATGCATGAAACATTTATGGTAAGTGTGTTAGGCAGTTGGTAAGACACTCGCGAAGGAATCGCCTTAAAACTCGTAAAGGTTAAATTATTAAAAATGGTGGAGCCGAGGGTACTCGAGTGACTTAAGAGAATCAGTAAGCGCAAAACGAGCGTTAGAGTCTGAGTTGGTTAGAGTATAGATTTACAAGTGACTTTGGTTTAATTCCAACTTACTTATTGTTTATAGGTTACCAGACTCGTCCCGAGCCATTCGTAACCCCCAGTCGCTCAGGCAAGTTTTCTACCCGTTATACTGTTATTGTGATGTATATATGTATATGCATTATCTTGTGATAGATGCATGTTGGTTAATTAGCAAATTTTGCGATATATTGAAGCATGCTGATATGGAATATATATGCATGTCTGTTTCGTATTCTTTCCATATATAATTGTTGATAATACCTATGTTAGAGGATAGCGGTAATTTGCATATACCCTTAGTATAGGGACCCAAAGGTGGAAATATTTTCTAAAACCGGGAGTCGAGGATCCCGAGTAGATTTTGTATATATGGATATAAATATAAATATATATATATATACTTATATATATATATGGTCATAGTTTTCAAAACTATTAATCGAATAAGGTTTATTCGATAACTTTAACTTTATTTTATTATTGAATATTATTTCGAATATTATTCGAAGGCGTATGACTCCTTTATATTATTTATTGAATATTATTTGAATATTCATTTGAGGATCTATGACTCCGATTATTTGCTGAGATATATTCTTTATTTTATTAAAGAATAAGGTGTCGATAATCAAACTTACTTTTGATTATTCAAATAAAGATATTACTTTCGTATAAGTATATCTTTGATTATTTGCTATTCATTTCAAGTATAAGTTTTAATACTTCTACTTCAATTATTTTGTAAAGATTATTCTTTATGGGAATATTATTTAAATAATAATATTCAGACATTTTCTAAATATTCTGGGGACTGATTTACTTCATTAAATCAGCTTCACTCCAAACATTCTTAAAAATGTTTTGCGAGTCTTCAAAATGATTTTTTTAAAAGTTAGAGCGGATCCCAAAACTCATTTTTTTTAAGATCCTCCTTTCGAAGGGGATTTAAATACTCGCTCAAAACCTGAGGGATCCGGCTCTGTGGTGTGTTTTATATTCGCAACAAGGTTGCTGTTTTGATAAATGAATTGATTACTTACCCAACACTCGGGAAGTAAAATTCTTGGAACAAGTTAATCCATTAACAGGCATCGCCTGGGAAATATCGGTGAGTTCTCCTTTCCAAATAGATACGACTTCTTGGTGGAGCCGTATCAACAAGTTTCTATTTGGGGAAAGTGGGGACAAGCTTTACGTTTCAGAGTCATGGATTTCATCTGAACTAGGAGTGGCGTAAGTGGCCGAGTAGCGCCGGCCCAGCCTTATTATATTGGCCCAAATGGCCTGGAAGTTCCGCTAAGGCGGTCCATTCCTTAGGAGTTCAGTGTTCGGTTGACAAGTAAATCCGACAGGTTCTCCTCTACATGTAGAAAATGGTGGGGTTGTACTACTACGACTGATCATCGTAAGTGGTCTTCCTGGCGCGGCAAACTCCCGTAATGAGTTCATCATCCAATTGGATAATTTCTGCAACACTACCCAGAGCACTTCGATAGAAAGGCTACGGTTGGGCGATTGTTGAGTGTTGGCAGGGTCAAGTTTTCAAAATGATGTTTACATCAAATGAAGTATCTCGTAACTTCATTTTATTTTGATAATATTTTAAAGATTTAATCTATTCAAATCTTGCCTTATAGTCTCATCTATGTGATGAACTTTTGAAGCTAATTATAACTTGAACGGTGGTAGTTCAAGTAGTATTTGGGAAAGATATAAGTATATTGGGGTATCTTGTAACTTCATCTTTTAAACTTATATCTAATTAATAATTGTCTTATGAATGACAAAGATTTTCAGAAAAACGTTGAGACAAGGTTAGATATATGAGATCACCTTGCACCGATATTTTTTTTATACAGTTATACACTGGGACTTTGTGTATATTGTGCATGGAAGAGGACTTCCAATATTTTGAAAAGTATATATGTATATATATATATACTGAATATTTTGCGACTTCATCGCATTAAGATATCAACTTGGTTCATTTATTTTGACCAAGACTTTCATGAGTACTATGAGAAGGCTCATATATTGTTAATCATTATACATATTATTTTGGTGGGCTTGCTGCTCACCCTTGCTTTCTTCTTTCATCACATAACATCAGATAGACAAGATGAACCGGACCAAGCTCCCGATTCGCAAGAGGTTAGGAGACGTTCCGCAGTTTTCTAGAAGCACTGATGCCGCCATAGCTGAGGTAGGAACTACCAATAGGCTAGGCTTTCAACTTTTGATGTATCAGATTATGTATATTTATGAATTGTAATAATGGCAAAGAAATGTAAATTTATTCAGAAACCTGTTTAAGGTGTATTGGCATATAATTATGGAATAAAATGACTTGTGATTATTTTTGGATATTCATCTCTGAGACTATAACTTGTGGTGTGTGTGTTTATTGTGGGGTCACAGTACAGAGTAGTTGATTATTTATTAAGATTGGGTATTGTTAAGGGAAATGGAACTCGTGACAACCCGGATCCCCGACCCCGGATTTGGGGGTGTTACAGAAATGGTATCAGAGCTAAGCGTTATAAACCTCAGAGATGATGGGACGTTAAGATAATAAGTTCACTAAGATAATAAGAACTCTTGCCAAGTTCATAGTCGGACTACCTAACGTAGTACTGACAGTTAAAACCCTTATGGGAACCCTTATAAATGTAGCGATAGAAGCGTAGTTCGTTATCGTATATGGTAGCGGGACTCCGAACCCTGAAGTTGAGGAACATCAACGTGATGATGTTTTATTACTAATTGGAGATCAGATTGTGGATCCAATAGAGCGTCCTAACGCAGGACCGGATGATGTTGATATTGAGGATGTAGCGGTTGAGGATGTTGTCCTAGAAGGGATAGTTGCTGAGGAGGATCCCATGGAGGATCCTGACGAGATTGGATAAAGGACCACTGATGAATTGATGACCCTGGTTGGGTCGACTACCAGAGGTAGGATTGGCCGGTCACTACCAGAGGTTCGTTCAAGTTTGTAAAGATAGTAGCCCCTTTAACGCGGCTTACTCGTAAGACTGAGAAGTTCGAATGGACAGAGAAATGCGAGAACAACTTTTAAGAACCGAAGCAAAGGTTGGTGACGTTCCCTATGTTGGCGTTGCCGGATGGAAAATGAGATTTTGTGATTTGTAAGTGACGCTTCGCATAAGGAATTAGGGTGCTTCTTATATAGCACAGCAAGATAATTGCGTCTGCGTCAAGACAATTAAGGGAATTTAAAATTCGATATCCCCACCCATGAGCTTGGGCTCGTGGCAATAGTTTTGCCCTAAAGATTTGAGGCACTACTTGTATGGAGAGAAGTGTGAGATTCACAAACCATAGGAGCTCTAGTACATTCTTACGTAGAAAGAGCTCAACATACGCCAGAGGAGGCGGTTAGAGCTAATCAAGAATTATGATTGGGAGATTCTTTATCATTCGAGGAAAGCCAATATGGTGGCTGATGCCCTTAGTAAAAAGGAGAGACTCAAGATGATAATATCTTTTGGAGAGTTTATAAGAGATTTTGAGAAAATGGAAATAGTAGTGAAGGTAACCGGAGCCGGTACCGAAAAGCTGTTTGAGATAGCAATACAGCCCGAAGTATTGGAAAAGAACATATTGTGCCAGAAAAAGGTGATGAATGAAGGCAGAGAGCCAACAAATAAATATGAGATTAATACCGAGAAAGATGATAAGGGAATAATGAGTTATTCCTATAGAATTTGGGTTCCGAAAGTTCAAGAGCGTAAGGATGAGAACTTAGATGAGAGCCATAGTTTGAGGAATAAGATTTAGAGCAAACCCTGAACGTGATAGTCAGGGAGGTCGCCATCAAGATAGAAGGAACCCATGACATAATGGAGTGGAAAATGAGGATTTTAAATTAAAAGATGACCCCAATTATGGGGAGTAGGATGAAACATTTCATACTAAGGAAACAGAAAGTCGAGTAAGGAAAGGAGACCCGAGACGGTACTCCTATACGGCAATTCATGGACCTGTCTAGACAGAACTTAGACTATTATCCCCAACCACCACCTTGAGGAAACAATGCGATAGGAAATTCTTTCAGGACCTGTAAGTCTCTAAGCTCTCAGAGTTCCAAGGAACAGGTTGACCAGTCGAGGCAAGAGTCTGGCTAAAGGAAATATAGGAATCATTTGAGATTCTAAATGATTGACGAATCTCAAAAGACTATTTTTGTCACTTACCCTCCTAAGAGAGAGGCGACCTGCTGGTGAAAGACCAAGAAAGGCACGGAGCCAGAGGTTAGAATAAACTGATTTAAGTTCAGTCAATTGTTTTCGGGAAAGTAATTCCCAAAGATAAGGAGATAGTGTAAAAGCTTTAGAGCCAGAACAAAGGCGGACGAGTATGATGAATTATGAATCTAAGTTGTAAAAGTTGTCAAGATTCGTTTTGAGGACACGAATCCAGAATGACGGGATGTTTGAAATCAATGCTTATGTTGTGTTGGTTCATGAAATAACGATAAGAGAAAGGAATATAAAGGCAAGAGAGTTTGAGGAATGATAAGGGAGTTGGGTATGAGGAAACCCTAAAGACTCGTAGAAATAGAAATAGAAAAGTAGGTAATCGTCCGGATGAGAGTGATTCACCATGAGTTAAAGTTGAGGGTTGAAGGCATACGAGTTATGTACATTTTATCCCCTTTAAGTTGGGAGGATTCAAGGAAACCTTTAGATAGTTCGAAGGATAAATAATAAGACGCGGATAGACTAAAGAGACAAGAAAGTAAGAAAGTAGGAAAATTGGATGAAGGAAGTGACCTTCAAGAATGTGAAGTGTAAGACCGGTGGATTGATACCCAGAAAGGGAGACGCCAGGTATAAAAGATATCCCAACATTGAGGTGACTATTGAGATAAACAACAAAAGTAAATAAGGAATTATTAAGAAGAAGTTCACGTTGAACATGACCAATATCTTCCAGAACATCCATGTTATCATTACCAAATCAGGAAAGAAAAGCGGATGACCATTGTTATCTTTTGGAGGCCATATGGATTGACCTCAATTTGAATAAGGATGCTATTATGAAGTTAGGTATAGACTATCGAGGTGGGAATGATGAATAAGATAATCTATCAAGGATATATGACTTGATTTATCCATGGAAGGATGCAGGTACCTTTTAAAGGTGGAATTAAGGATAGAACATTGGTAACTTAAAATGAATCCTAGGGGAATGCATACAGGTTGGCATTTCACCCTTAATAGGGATAGTATGAGTTTTGACAGTATGAATTAGAAAGGATTAAGGTAATAACAACCTTTAAGAATCAGTGGAGAAATTTTTCAGAGGTTTTACAAGGAGAAAGGTAATATTCAAAATTCTCAAGAATAGAAATGTGGATAAAGGAAATATGACGTAATTATAGTGTTGCCAAGTGGGGCACGTGTTAAACCACGAGAAAGTATGGATCGAACCAGTAATGGTCGAAATTATTCAGGGCAATTAGGACTTAAGATAAAAGATGTTCTAATTATGATTGAGAGTCAGTCATGACAGTGATTAACCTCTAAAGACTGAGGCAATAACTTATGGAAAAATGGTGATTTTTTTTTACTCATCAGATTTTAAGGAAAGCATTTTCACATAAGCTGTGATTAAAATAAGGTAGAAAATTTATTTGGAGATGGTTAAAGTGACATTGACTGTAAGGAAATTTTACTATCAGGAAAGGCCAAAGAGGTGGCCGACACTTTAAAGGTAAGAGGATAATTATAGGCGCTTGTGCCAAAAGAATATAGTGATGATGGTTAAAACTGTGAAGGTTGTATTATGGTTTGGAAGATTGACATTCCTTCTGATGACTGTGCAATACCCAACCGTAATAGTAGTTGGTAAAGGTTTAATTCGTGTAATCGCCATGAGCGGGCTATCTATCTTAGAAGGTACTATCTTGAGAATGAGCCTGGACCATATTTCAAAAGGACTTAACGAACCTTTGAGATCAGGAGTGTTCTTCATGAATCAGAAATGGTGATTATGTTACCTCCTTAGAAGGATTTGATACGACATGTATGGACTCCGTATGGTTAGCTATTAAGACTTCAAGGAAAATGAATGACTACAGTAGGTCAGTGGTGGACCATAGTAAGGCAACAATGATTTTGCGAGTAATGAGCTGATTACAACCGTGAGAGTTGTATTGGAATGGTTGTTGAGATTGAGTACCACTAATCGGGTCGTGGTAGTGTATAAGTTATCATTGATAGACTAATTAAGTAGAGTGTCTACCTATTGTATATTTATTCTACTTATCAATAGAAAGTCATATTACTATACGAGGAAGGTTGCAGTGCAGGCATAGAATTTTAGTAACGGTGATGTCTGGAATGAAAACCCAGATTCGATTTTCGATGTCGAGGGAGTTTCAAAGGTGATTGTGTATAAGCTCGAGGAAGAGCATGGGTCCATGGAATGATGGACGGATTAGCAAAAATTATTTAAGCATGCAAAATGCGATACGATAATACTTGATGTTGATATAAATGCATATGTTTTGTTCTCCTATAACGAACCTCTATAGTTCAGAGGTAGGTTCCAAGCCAGATATTTTGTGGCAGTATATTTTTTTTATATATACAATTCTCTTCAGTTCGTTCTTTTCTCTTCTTTTCATTTCATGTAAGTTGAGAAGAACAACCCTTCCAGAAGGGGAGGTATTGCCGAATGACTGTCTATCTGTGTGATAGAAGCCTAGTAGGATACCAACTATTGTTTAATTGCTTGTCAAGTACTAAAGGCTGGCCACCTTCTGTACTAACTATGCGAGATAACAAGTGTTCATGATCATAGTGATCTCTCAATAAATTCTTTTACTTCTATATGAAGGATTAAGCTTTCGAAAATAGAAACAGCTGAAAAAGGAGTAGTAAAGTTATGGTGGTATTCAGAATGGGAACACATTCGTAATACTAAGGTTGACGTGGTTATTAAAAGGTTATAGAACGCTAACGAGCAAAAGTATAACCAGTATAATATTAGGAACGGAAGGTAGTAGCGATTACGAACTCGAAAAGAATGGGTATTGAGAAGCAAAAGCTCTAATGCTAAAAGCTATAATGAGAGTCTGTGCAATAGACTTGAAAGAAATTGGAATGATCACTTAACATGGGTTGAGTTTTCTTACGACAATAGATCATATGTCAGTATTGAGGTATCGCCTTATGAGATCCTTGAGGGAAGACAATGTCGATCTCCCTTATGTTAGGATGAAGTTGTAGAGCGCAAGATGCTCGGACCCGCAGTAGTCCAAAGGACCAGGGATATAATAGATCTAATCAGAGGACGGCTGGTAGTAACCCAAGATGGACATAAGAGGTATGCTGATTTGACTCAAAAAGGACAAAGAGTATGAAATAGGGGGCCTAGTAATGTTATAGGTATCCCCTTGGAAACCCTTGAAAAAGGATTGATGAGGTTCGGAAAGAAAGGAAAGCTAAGTCTACAATTTGTTGGACCCTTGGATATATTAAGACGTTTGGGAAGTTATCATATGAGCTAGCCCTACCCCCGAACCTGTAGCAAGTTTATAACGTGTTCCACGTATCAATGTTAAGGAAGTGTAATTCAGATGCCAGACAAATAGGGGCATATGAGCGCATAGATATGCAACCCGACGTATCCTATATGGAGCAACCAGGAAGGCTTGTAGAGTGAAAAGGGAACAAGTGCTTAGGAGAAGGGTTATCAAACTATTCAGAGTTTGATGGAAGAACCACAATGTGGGAAAATTTATTTGAGAGTTAGAAAGTGTAATGCTAAGAAAGTATCCCAATTCATTTTCTATCTGATTCCGGGACGGAATCCTTTTAAGGAGGGGAGACTGTAATAACCCCAATTTTTGGGAAATTTTGAAACCCTTATGAATAGTGTTTTTGCTGAATGAGAAAACTTTTCATGCCACACTATATTGGGGTTCTGATATGGATAGTCTGAGATTTTATTAGTACTTTATATGGGATATAAGTGTATGTAAAGATCGTCAGAATCCAAATCCGAACACTTTGATTTTTCCCGAAAATCCAATAGATACGGAAAGAATTGAGTATAAGGTAACATGATAAAAGGATTTAAATTAAAGGATTATAATAGAGGATCATAAAAAGGAATATAATGTATTGAGAAAGGTTAAGGGAACCTAAGTAATAAGATCCCGGGTATGATCCCTCAAATGATAAACGAAAACGAAAGTTAAGCGAACAGTATAACAGATCAGCGGTCATTAGGCAAACAATTAGGAAGTTAATCAAAGGGATTAGAGAGGATGATGTCACCCAACCAATGAGAAGATGACAAGGAGGGGAGGATGACATCATGAGGATGACACAAGCATGACATGGGAAGGAAGGAGATGTGGTGGCTTTTTAACCACACAAAATCAAGGGCAACTAGGTAATTTACTAAAACAAACACAAAAATCAAACCAACCAAGCCAAGAAAATCATTTTTCATCAAAATCAAAAAGAAACCAAGGCATTGTTCTTCATGCTCTCGGCCAAAACAGAACCAGAACACTAAAACTGCTGTATCTCCTTCATTTCTCACTCAAATATTGTGTTCTATAGCTCATTGGAAAGGTATTGAGATGGCCTACAACTCTTGTTCACAAGTCTCGTCCAAATAATCATAGTAAGACCCTCATTTTTACAGTTCTTTAAATCGGACTTTTAGAAACTTCAAAGCCTAACTTTGTGTTCTTGATTTCTTTGGAAAGATCAAGCTTGTAGGAGGCTCCCTAAGGCTTCCTAGCAACTTAACACCTCCCAAGGAAGGTATAAACTTCAAACCCTAGCCTTTACTTTATTTGTTAGTAAGTTTAATGGTTGATGTTGTGAAATGAGGAGCATGGATTGTGATTATTAGTAGTTTGGTTTGATTTGGAAGTGTTTTTGGTAATTGAAGCTTGATTATAGTTCATAGGTCTTGATTGTGGTTGTTTGAGTTGAAAACCTTGGAGATTATGGACTGATGTGGTATGGTTTAGGTGAAGTTTTGTTGTATTGATGGTTATGAGTTGGTTGGTGGTTAATTGGAGTAGTTTAAACATTGGTAATCGCGTAAACATAGCCGTCGTAACGTCCGATTTTCTTTGGACTGTTTTTGTGCATAACATTAGGACCCGAGAACCCCCTGCTAGATTATGACCACTGCCATGTTTAGGTAGCTCATGTTACGAGCTTCGTTTTGATATGTAGTTCGTTCGATTCCGATGCACGGTTTAGGAGAAACGACCGTTTCAAGTAACGGCGTTTCGCGAACGAAACTTTTCCCCTCGCCTTACTTTGAAACATAGGTTAAAGACCAAAAAGGGTTAATTAATGCATGAAACATTTATGGTAAGTGTGTTAGGCAGTTGGTAAGACAATCGCGAAGGAATCGCCTTAAAACTCGTAAAGGTTAAATTATTAAAAATGGTGGAGCCGAGGGTACTCGAGTGACTTAAGAGAATCAGTAAGCGCAAAACGAGCGTTAGAGTCTGAGTTGGTTAGAGTATAGATTTACAAGTGACTTTGGTTTAATTCCAACTTACTTATTGTTTATAGGTTACCAGACTCGTCCCGAGCCATTCGTAACCCCCAGTCGCTCAGGCAAGTTTTCTACCCGTTATACTGTTATTGTGATGTATATATGTATATGCATTATCTTGTGATAGATGCATGTTAGTTAATTAGCAAATTTTGCGATATATTGAAGCATGCTGATATGGAATATATATGCATGCCTGTTTCGTATTCTTTCCATATATAATTGTTGATAATATCTATGTTAGAGGATAGCGGTAATTTGCATATACCCTTAGTATAGGGACCCAAAGGTGGAAATATTTTCTAAAACCGGGAGTCGAGGATCCCGAGTAGATTTTGTATATATGGATATAAATATAAATATATATATATATATATACTTATATATATATATGGTCATAGTTTTCAAAACTATTAATCGGATAAGGTTTATTCGATAACTTTAACTTTATTTTATTATTGAATATTATTTCGAATATTATTCGAAGGCGTATGACTCCTTTATATTATTTATTGAATATTATTTGAATATTCATTTGAGGATCTATGACTCCGATTATTTGCTGAGATATATTCTTTATTTTATTAAAGAATAAGGTGTCGATAATCAAACTTACTTTTGATTATTCAAATAAAGATATTACTTTCGTATAAGTATATCTTTGATTATTTGCTATTCATTTCAAGTATAAGTTTTAATACTTCTACTTCAATTATTTTATAAAGATTATTCTTTATGGGAATATTATTTAAATAATAATATTCAGACATTTTCTAAATATTCTGGGGACTGATTTACTTCATTAAATCAGCTTCACTCCAAACATTCTTAAAAATGTTTTGCGAGTCTTCAAAATGATTTTTTTAAAAGTTAGAGCGGATCCCAAAACTCATTTTTTTTAAGATCCTCCTTTCGAAGGGGATTTAAATACTCGCTCAAAACCTGAGGGATCCGGCTCTGTGGTGTGTTTTATATTCGCAACAAGGTTGCTGTTTTGATAAATGAATTGATTACTTACCCAACACTCGGGAAGTAAAATTCTTGGAACAAGTTAATCCATTAACAGGCATCGCCTGGGAAATATCGGTGAGTTCTCCTTTCCAAATAGATACGACTTCTTGGTGGAGCCGTATCAACAAGTTTCTATTTGGGGAAAGTGGGGACAAGCTTTACGTTTCAGAGTCATGGATTTCATCTGAACTAGGAGTGGCGTAAGTGGCCGAGTAGTGCCGGCCCAGCCTTATTATATTGGCCCAAATGGCCTGGAAGTTCCGCTAAGGCGGTCCATTCCTTAGGAGTTCAGTGTTCGGTTGACAAGTAAATCCGACAGGTTCTCCTCTACATGTAGAAAATGGTGGGGTTGTACTACTACGACTGATCATCGTAAGTGGTCTTCCTGGCGCGGCAAACTCCCGTAATGAGTTCATCATCCAATTGGATAATTTCTGCAACACTACCCAGAGCACTTCGATAGAAAGGCTACGGTTGGGCGATTGTTGAGTGTTGGCAGGGTCAAGTTTTCAAAATGATGTTTACATCAAATGAAGTATCTCGTAACTTCATTTTATTTTGATAATATTTTAAAGATTTAATCTATTCAAATCTTGCCTTATAGTCTCATCTATGTGATGAACTTTTGAAGCTAATTATAACTTGAACGGTGGTAGTTCAAGTAGTATTTGGGAAAGATATAAGTATATTGGGGTATCTTGTAACTTCATCTTTTAAACTTATATCTAATTAATAATTGTCTTATGAATGACAAAGATTTTCAGAAAAACGTTGAGACAAGGTTAGATATATGAGATCACCTTGCAACGATATTTTTTTTATACAGTTATACACTGGGACTTTGTGTATATTGTGCATGGAAGAGGACTTCCAATATTTTGAAAAGTATATATGTATATATATATACTGAATATTTTGCGACTTCATCGTATTAAGATATCAACTTGGTTCATTTCTTTTGACCAAGACTTTCATGAGTACTATGAGAAGGCTCATATATTGTTAATCATTATACATATTATTTTGGTGGGCTTGCTGCTCACCCTTGCTTTCTTCTTTCATCACATAACATCAGATAGACAAGATGAAACGGACCAAGCTCCCGATTCGCAAGAGGTTAGGAGACGTTCCGCAGTTTTCTAGAAGCACTGATGCCGCCATAGCTGAGGTAGGAACTACCAATAGGCTAGGCTTTCAACTTTTGATGTATCAGATTATGTATATTTATGAATTGTAATAATGGCAAAGAAATGTAAATTTATTCAGAAACCTGTTTAAGGTGTATTGGCATATAATTGTGGAATAAAATGACTTGTGATTATTTTTGGATATTCATCTCTGAGACTATAACTTGTGGTGTGTGTGTTTATTGTGGGGTCACAGTACAGAGTAGTTGATTATTTATTAAGATTGGGTATTGTTAAGGGAAATGGAACTCGTGACAACCCGGATCCCCGACCCCGGATTTGGGGGTGTTACATAAATCCTATGGTGTACTAGCGATTCTACAATTTGAATAATCGTACTTCTCAAGTATAGATTTCTCTATATAATGAGACTGTGACAAAGTTATTCCATCAGTTGACTGAGTCAACTTGATTCCAAGAATCACACTAGCCTCACCCATATCCTTCATCTCAAAGTGCCTCTTCAAGAAACTCTTTGTCTCATTAATAATCTCAATATTGGTTCCAAATAACAAGTATCATCTACATACAAGCACGCGATCACACAATCATTACCTCTAACCTTATAGTAGACACACTTATCACTTTCATTAACTAAAAACTTGAAGTCTAAAACAGTTTCATCAAACTTTTTATGCCAGTCTATAGGTGCTTGTTTAAGGCCATAGATAGACTTGACTAGTCTACATACTTTCCTCTTATTACGAAAAGCAATAAATCCCTCAGGCTGATCCATATAAATTTCTTCTTCAAGGTCACCATGAAGAAAAGCTATCTTTACATCTATTTGATGGATGATAAGACCATGTACAGAAGCCATTGCAATAAGCATTCTGATTGTTGTCATTCGGGCAACTGGAGAATATGTATCAAAATAATCAATGCCTTCCCTTTGCCTAAAGCCTTTAGCAACTAGCCTAGTCTTGTACTTATCTATTGAGCCATCAAGGTTTAGCTTCCTCTTGAAGATCCATTTATATCCAATAGTAGAACACCCAAGATGGAGATCAACTAACTCCCATGTTCCGTTTGAAACAATTGAGTCAATTTCACTCTTTATAGCGCCTTTCCAATGCCTTGACTCCGAAAAATCCATGGCTTGATGGAAAATTAAAGGCTCATCCTCGACATTTTAAGTGATAAAGTCACTTCCAAAGTCCTTGACTATATTTACACGCTTACTCCTTCTAGGTTTCTCTAATTCCTTAGGAGTAGAGCTACTATCAGGATCCACCCCCACATTTATCACATGATCAGGAATATAACTCGATGTGTGAGTGGGATCATCCTCAGAACTACCCAAAGGTATGCTAGTCTTTATAGGGAATACTTCCTCAAAGAAAGTTGCATCACGAAACTCAACTATCGTATTCACCACAATACCATCTATGTCAGATTTTAATACTAAAAATCTCATAGCAGTTGTGGTTTCAATATAGCCCAGAAAGATACAATCAACATTTTTCGGATCCAGTTTCTTTCTCTTGTGTAAAGGGACAAGCACCTTAGCAAGGCACCCCCACACACGAAGATAACTCAAACTTGTCCTACGCTTTCTCTATAGTTCATATGGTGTCTTGTCCATATGTTTCAGAGGGACTCTATTCAGAATATGGCAAGCCGTATTCAGAGCCTCTCCCCACATGTACTTAGGCAACCCAGAATTAATCAACATACTGTTAATCATGTCTTTAAAAGTTCTGTTCTTTTGCTCTGCCACCCCATTAGATTCAGGTGTGTATGGTGGAGTAACCTCATGAACTATTCCTTTGCTTGCTCAAAATTCATTAAACAAGGCACTCGTATACTCACTACCTCTATCAGACCTCAATCGTTTAAGTACTTTGCCAATTTATGTTTCAGCTTTATTTTTATACATAATGAATTTATCTAGTGCTTCATCCTTATGTTTAAGCAAATAAACATAACAATATCTACTATAATTATCTATAAAGGTAATGAAATATCTACAATGATCCTTAGTCAACACACCATCAAATTCACATATTTCTGAGTACACTAAATCTAACAAGTCTGAATCCCTAACAATATTATGAAAAGGTTTTCTTGTTTGTTTAATAGTTACACACACTTGACACTTAGATTTTTTTATCAATGATGTACTTTGGAATCAACTCTAAATTCATCATATTCTTTAGAGCACCAAAATTTAAATGACCAAGTCGTAAGTGCCACAAATGAGATTGTTAGATAATGAATTACACATAGAGGGGGGTGAATGTGTTTTCTGATTTTAGGCTTTTCTTGAAAGATTATGGTTGAACAAAGTAAATTAAATCTTGTATAGAAAAGTGTTCATGCAGAAATTAAACTTGCATAAAATAAAGAACACAGATCTTCAAAACTCACTTAATTTATGTATTAAAAATTAAGATGCTTTGCTACAAAATTTCTAAGCTCTTCTAGGTTAAAGAGCTTAGCTTCTTCTCGAGAGTGTTACAAATTTTTTTATCTAATTTGTTATATCTAACTAGAGGACCAGTGTTAACTTTATAGCTCAGTTAACTGCTGGTTTACACAGTGAGTAATAAACATGCTATTAGTTTTTCTAAACTGTCACTTGTCATTTCTATTTATAGAAAAACAAATCTTCATTTCTGGCTTAGCATATCTTTAGCATCCCGTGTTTACTTTAATCTTCCTCTTTCGGTTAATCTTTTCCATTGATCTTGCACACTCTTCAAGCTGCTTTTTGTAGACTTGTCAATTCAGCTGTTGGATTGTTTGTTGATTGTTTATCTTGGATATTAAACTGATCTGCAATTCTGTACTTTGAAACTGTACTTCGAGATCTCCAGTTTGATTCATTTGAACACTTGATATCTCGATAAGTATAAAGGCTTATCGAGATCTCTGGTACTCCATAATGAGTTTGGCTTGTAGAGGTCTTCAGCTCATCGAGATCTCTAGTCTTCATAACTTCACTTGATTTATAGATATCTCTGAGTTCTCGAATGGATATAGACTTTGTCGATAACTCTGAGTTCTCTAGTGTGGGAATGACTTGTCGATATCTTTTTTTTTTTGAGTTCTCGAGTAACTTTCTTGACTTCTCTACTCCCAGTGGATATTGCTTATCCGTTGAGTAGATATTGCTCATCCGTCGAGTAGAAGTATAGCTTATCCGTCGAGTAGATGTTATTCATCCATCGAGTGGATATATATCGCATCCATCGAGTGGATATATATCGCATCCATCGAGTAGATATTGCTTATCCGTCGGTACTCTCTGGAGTTTGAATGACTTCTCAATAAGTAATTCTGGAGTTCTCGAATGACTTCTCTATAACATTAAATCTGTGACTTGAAGAGATCTTGACTTAGAACATTTTTCTCCCAACAGATTTATTCAACTCCAAGCTTCTTCAAAATTCTTCTGAGGCATGATCTTCTTGATCTTCTTCCAGATAGAATCCTTAGGCTTGATACTGTTTTAGGAAAAAGACTCCAGTCTGCTCCTTTGCATTTTTACAGACTTTAAGTGTTACAAGTATAGAATACAAATTTAGATAACAATACAACTTACTTAGGGTTGACCCCAAGCTTAACTGATTGCTAATGACATTTTCAGCTTCAGTAATCTTTGACATCATCTAATATATATTACAATCTCCCCCAACTTGTTCATTATGAAATTTTGCACAAGTTCTGGTTGATGATGTCAAAACTTTTTCTAAATGCAGAACCCAAGAACCCAATTTCCCATCTGATCTTCTTTTGTGAGTTACAGAGTTGTATTTAGATTTATTCTTCCTTCTCCCCTTAGCAAGAAAAGATTCCTTATCCCCTTAGCAAGAAAAGATTCCTTCTCCCCCTATGAAGAAAATAATATTATTATCTGGCAACATGCATTAGCTGTTTTGGCATTTAGATATATTCTTCCCCTTTTTGACATTATCTTTAAGAAGAAAGATCCAGCTAGATGCACATTGTTCAAGCTTTTGGCAATGTTCATGTAGAACACTATCAGCAGCTTCAAGTTTGAGTGAAGTCTGTAGTGATGAGTTAACAAAGTAGATCAGAATTGGAAAATATAACGACTCGTGTATTTTTTTATTATTTAAATGTGTAATTGTGGAATTATTAAATAAATAAAATATGTGTATGGGTTTAGTCAGCTGGATATTATTTTGTGATTAATCATAGGTGATTATTGGTGTTCGAGGATTATTTGTGTGATTATTATTATTATCATTTTTTATATATATATAAATAATTATTATGTGATTATATTTTAATTTTTGTTGAATTATCTGATAATTGGTGTTGTTATAGGTGGTAATGTGGCGCCCTCCAAACCCAGGTCAAAAGTTTGGGGTCCACACACACACACCTTATTTATAACCTGTTTATAACAATAATAAAGATAACAATAATATGCAGTGACCCTATTTACCAACTACCACGGATCGCAACAGGTTAAAGTATGCACACAAGCCTACTAGCTCAGCTCTCTCAACCTGAACCCCTAGCTCAGCTCTCTCTACTTATATTACATATCGTTCAAATCCCAACCATTCAAACTCAAACTGAGTATTAAACTTTATTACAAACTTTTACAGACTTAAATTATTCCACAAGAAGCCTACTAGCTCAGCTCTCTCAACCTGAACCCCTAGCTCTCACGCTGGACTGGGGATCCTCGTTACCAACTGGTTCCTTTTTAGCTGGAAAGAACATAAACAACATCGCACAAATGAGCTAACTAGCTCAGCAAGTCATAATGACAAAACTGAGAATAATGATCATCAGGTGAACATGATTATGATAACAATTGAACAATGGCTTATGATTTAGAATTGGATATTATACTTTTAATTTAAAAACCAAGGTTAGGCTGCTGATCAGTCACGCACTAACCCCGAGCAAGGCACACAACATTGCTCTAACTACTGGATCCAAGGCACACATTGGCCTAAATTGACCATTATATGGTCTGACCACGAATCTGGTCCACAATTTTATAAAAACAATCCAGTTCTAATATAATAACAGAATAAGCAATAATAACCAGTAATCAGAATCATTAACAACAATGAGTGTTTAACAATGAAAAAGTTTCAATCCTTGTAAGGATCAATAAGATAATTTAAAAGCTTGGATACTGGTATTGAAAGAATTGTATAACAAAGGAATCAATATTTCAGGGTTTCAAAGATTTGGGCTTTCAAAGCATGGGATACAATGTTTGAGTATATATTTAATTCAGTTTAGTGTTTGGAATTTTGTTTGCATGTATTTGTGGAGTAGTATCGTATACTAGAGGTTCGTGTTTGGGTATACAATAATCAATGGTCTAGAAAGAATAAGGTTCATGGCTCAAGATCAATAAATGGAATCAGGGTTTAGGTTTCTGTGCTTCAAAGCACTTGTAATATCACAGGATTATCAAGTACTACAATATCTCGAGAAAGTTCAAAACACTTGCCTGGTATTAGCTTACTACACTGTACTCGCTTCCAATCACAACTGTTTTACTCCTCAACTACCTGTTTCCCTTTCCTACGCCTTGCCTCTTCTGCTCACATATCATAAGCATCTATCAATAATCGACTCATAGAGTTCTATTCAACACATACTTCTATCTACCCTTCGTTTTACCCAAATCCGATTAACGAATTGAAAGTTATGCAATAATCAAGTAAACACCGAATATATAGACTGATAGTCAATCAACAAGTCACGTATAACACATAATACATCACGAAATCAATGACATAACATTTATAAAGAAGTCTCGGGTCATAATTAGGTTTTCGGGTATTTAAAATGATTTTTAAAACATTTTTCAGAATTAAAACGGGTCGTTGGATCAATTTTGGGTTAATAAACAGGGTTCGGTTGGCCAATTCTGGCTCCGAAACAATTTTATACTAATTATCGAGCCTCGAAAATAATTTAGAATAATATTTTAAAGCTCGAAACTATTTTTCGGAATTTTTAAATCATTTTTAAGTAATTAAATTTAATTAAATAATTAATTAAAATCAGTTAATAATTAGTTAAATCAATTAATCAATTAATTTCCAATTTAATTGACCAATTAATCAATTAAAAATTAACTGAAATTAATTAACTAATTAATTCAGATTTATTTTTGAATTAAAAATAATTTTCGGAATTAAAATACTAATTTTTAGAATTTTCAGAAATTAAAAATGAATTTTTATAATAAAAATAAATAGGAAATATGATTTTTAAACATTTTTAAAACAGGAATCCAATTTTTGCAAAGTCTAGAAACCTGGGGGGGACCAAACTTCATCGTTTTCAAAAGTATAGGGACCAAATTGCAATTTTGCAGTTCCAGTCGCCGGAAAAGTCGGGGATGGCCGGAGAACTCACCTCCGACATCCTCCCACCACCATCACCTCCAGAATTAAACTACACAACACCAGGAACCTATATCTGCAATCAAAATTCATCAATAACCCCAAACTTGGCCGGAATTTGATCAAGAAACTCGCCGGTTTCCGGCGGGTTTGACGTAAACTTCAAAACACAACTCCCTTCTCTACAGACCTCGTTGATTCATGAAACTTGTACGACTAGATTGCAAATTTCACCGAGAATACAATACACCATACCACAACATCAATCTATTTCAGAATAAGAAACCCCCAAATTTCAATTAAGAACATTCATTCGGGTTATAAACCCTAATTTTAAAATTCGAAAATCAAACTCAATTTTGAACATGTTATTGAACTCCAAATCAGATGTATGACATATGAAAATCATCAGGAAAACAAGCTCTACAACATGCAATCATCAAATCATACAAACAATCATCCGAACAAAAATTCATATTTTTAATAAATTTAATTCGAAAATAAATAAATTTTCAGAAAATAAACCTATGATTCTGCAGTGAAACAAAGCTCAGAATCTGATAGAACACTTCAAATCCTTCATTTTTGTTACTCAAGCTTTGAAAACAGAGATTGGTAACGCCTTCGTTTTGCTGTTTGATTCTTAGAACAGTTTATGTAATTAGGATTTTTCTCTGAAAATTATAGAATTAACTATCTGCAAATGATTCTGATACGAAATAAAATACGGAAAAAGACTATTTATAATTACGGAAAATTAGTATCCCGTTGGATCATTCCGGATATAAAACAGTACGTTTATTTATAAAAACTGATCCAAACGGTATCGGTTTTCGAGATAATTATCCAAATCAGTACAATTTGTACTGCGGTCTTGGTCTCAGCGCCTGGTTACACGTACTACGAAGTGATAATTGGGATAGTTTAATAAAAAGCTCCCATTTATCGAAAATACGGGTTTTATTAATTTACCGAAACGAATATTGTATCGAAAATATTGCACCGGGACCCGCGCAGAATAAACCATACGCCGGATCGAAAAAGTCGAAACATGGAATATGCTCGGAATATTACAATTAGGTTAGGAAGGAGTTCTCGGAAGAGTTTCGGGTTCCAAAAACGTAACAACAGTTGACGTCAGTTGGTTCCCGTTTTTATAAAATAGATTTTAAATACTCGGAAAAAGATTTTAGAAATTTCGTATGATTCTTATAAATCCATAAATCAACATCAAAATCATTAGGAAGATATGACAATTATCTATATTTTATTTTGGACATATAAAAATTAAAATACTCAATTAATATTATTTTTGAATATCCAAGTACAGATAACACTTAACAATTATCTCACAGAATAGATACTGAACACACATAATAATTATTTAATAGCAAAAATAATTACACAATATATCCCGGATATTACATCCTTCCCCCCTTAAAAGGATTCTGTCCTCAGAATCTCCTAAGAAAATAAATGAGGGTACTTTTCTCTCATATCACTTTCTAACTCTCAGGTTGACTCTTCAACCTTTGGGTTTCTCCACAATACTCTTACTAACTTTACAACTTTATTTCTCAATACTTTCTCTCTCTCCTCTAGAATCTCTATCGGACTCTCTATATATGTCAAATCTTCCTGAAGCTCTATTGGCTCATATTCTATTACATGCCTGGAGTCTGGATTATATTTCTTGAGCATCGATACGTGAAAAACATTGTGAATATGCTCCATGTGCGGTGGTAACGCTAACTCGTAAGCTACTTTGCCAAAGCGCTTTAGGATCTCAAAAGGTCCGACATATCTTGGACTCAGCTTTCCTTTCTTTCCAAACCTCGTTAGTCCTTTCCATGGTGATACTTTCATTAATATCAAGCTTCCTTCTTCAAATTCCATGTCTTTCCTTGACTGATCTGCATATTTCTTCTGACGATCTTGCGTGGCTATCAATCTCTTCTGGATAATTTCAACAATTTCCTTTGTCTGCTGTACCAGTTCAGGTCCAAGTATCTTGCGTTCTCCTACTTCGTCCCAATATATTGGAGATCTACATTTGCGTCCATAAAGGGCTTCATAGGGTGGCATCCCAATGCTGGCATGATAACTATTGTTGTAAGCAAACTCTAACAAAGGTAAATGTTCGTCCCAACTTCCTTTAAAATCAATAGCACAAACATGTAACATGTCCTCGATTGTCTGGATCGTTCTTTCACTTTGGCCATCCGTCTGGGGGTGATAGGCCGTACTCATATTTAGTTTTGTTCCCAAACATTCTTGAAAACTCTTCCAAAATCTTGAATTAAATCTTGGGTCTCGATCAGATACAATAGACACAGGAACTCCATGACGAACTACAATTTCCTTTAGGTACATATGGACTAACTTGTCGAGCAAAAATCTTTCATTTATAGGCAGAAAATGAGCTGACTTGGTAAGTCTATCTACTATAACCCAAATGGCATCATGATTAGCCCTTGTCCTTGGTAATCCAACTATAAAATCCATGGTAATATGTTCTCACTTCCACTCTGGAATCTCCAATGGCTGTAACAATCCACTTGGTCTCTGATGCTTTGCTTTAACTCTCTGACAAGTATAACATTTGCTAACCAATTCCGCAATTTCCTTCTTCATGTCTGGCCACCAATAATTCTTTTTTAAATCTCTGTACATTTTGGTACTCCCTGGATGGATAGAATATCTTAAACTATGTGCCTCTTGTAAAATTTCATTCTTCAGCTCCGTCACTGGTGGAATCCAAATTCTTGAAGAAAACCTAAGAATACCTTGATCATCCTTCTGCATGCATAATTCCTCACCTACCAAACGATTTATATCTTGATCCATTACATTTTCCTGCCACTTCTTTATTTTCTCCAACAACTCCGGCTGGAAAGTCATACTGTATACTTTCGCTTCCTCAGGCTTGCAAACTCTAATTTCCAATTCCAATTTCTGAAATTCCTTATATATATCTTCGGGTACTGATAATATATTCAATCTTTCCTTCCGACTCAATGCGTCTGCCACAATGTTAGCCTTACCAGGATGATAATTAATCGAGCAATCATAGTCTTTGATCAACTCTAACCATCTCCTTCGCCTCATATTAAGTTCTTTCTGTGTGAATATGTATTTTAAGCTTTTGTGATCCGTGAAAATCTCGCACTTTTCTCCATACAAATAATGTCTCCAAATCTTCAAAGCGAAAACTATGGCTGCTAGCTCCAAATCATGAGTAGGATACTTCTGTTCGTGTGGTTTTAATTGCCTTGACGCATACGCAATCACCTTTTCGTGCTGCATTAAAATACATCCTAGTCCTTTGTGAGAAGCATCACTATAAATTACGAAATTCCCTTGATCGTCTGGAAGTGATAAAACAGGTGCTGTGATTAATCTCTGCTTCAACTTCTGAAAACTTTCTTCGCAATTGTCGTTCCATATAAACTTTTCATTCTTGCGTGTAAGCTTTGTCAATGGTGTTGCAATTCTTGAGAAATTCTGAACGAATCGTCGATAATATCCCGCCAATCCTAAGAAACTTCTTACCTCAGTGGGTGTTCTCGGTCTCTCCCAATTCGTAATTGCCTCGATCTTTGTCGAGTCCACTTTGATCCCTTCGTTACTGACTATGTGTCCTAAGAACTGAACTTCCTGTAGCCAAAACTCACACTTCGAGAATTTAGCGTATAATTTCTTTTTCCTTAAAATCTCCAAAGCCGTTCTCACATGTTCCGCATGATCCTCTTCCGTCTTTGAATAGATTAAAATATCGTCTATAAATACAATAACAAACTTATCCAAATACTCCTTGAAAATTATGTTCATCAGGTCCATAAACGCTGCTGGGGCATTGGTCAATCCAAAAGACATTACTAAAAACTCGTAATGTCCATACCTTGTTCTGAAAGCTGTCTTTGGTATATCTTCTGGCTTGATCTTTAGTTGATGATATCCTGATCTTAAATCAATTTTGGAGAAATACTTGGCTCCCTTCAACTGATCGAACAGATCGTCAATTTTGGGTAACAGATACTTGTTCTTGATCATAAGCTTGTTGAGCACCCTGTAGTCGATACACAGTCTCATGCTTCCATCTTTCTTCTTAACAAATAATACCGGGGCTCCCCACGGGGATACACTGGGTCTGATTACTCCTTTCTCTAACAGCTCTTGTAATTGTTTCGCTAGCTCTTTCATCTCAACATGCGCCATTCTGTACGGGGCCTTGGATACTGGTTCTGTTCTAGGTGTTAAGTCGATCACAAATTCAATTTCTCTATCTGGAGGAAGTCCTTGTAACTCGTCGGGAAATACGTCTGGAAATTCATTCATAACTGGAATATCTTCAAGTTTTGTTGGTTCTTGACTTCTGTTAATCACATATGCCATGAAATGCTCACATCCTTGTCGTAGTAACTTCTTGGCTTGAATCATCGTTAAGAACTTTTTTACTTGTTTTTGACCCTTGAACGTTACTATCCTTTCATCTAGCGTTTTCACCATTACCTTCTTATTTCGACAATCTATTTGGGCATCATGCCTAGATAACCAATCCATCCCTAATATAACGTCAAATTCTCCTAACTTAAATGGTATCAAATCTACACAAAACTTACTACCAGAAATCTCAACCTCATAATTCCCACAAACTTGATTCACAGATACACGTTCTTGATTTACTAATTCCACATTCATTATTTCATTTAAACATTCAACTGGACAATTTAACTTACTAACAAAATCTTGTGAAACAAATGATCGAGTTGCTCCCGAATCTATTAACACTTTGGCACATAAAGAATTTACATTAAGCATACCTGCCACGACATCCGTATCTTAGATCGCATCCTTCATCGACATGTCAAAAACTCTAGCCCTTGAAGTCTCATTCACTGTTGGGGTAGATCCCATAATCCTTAATGCATTACTGACTGGGGCTGATGTCTTGCAATCCCTGGCCATATGTCCTGGCTTTCCACATTTAAAACATGTAAATCCAATGGCTGGAACCTTTACTGCTGGATTTTGGATAGGTTGATCCTTGTTTGCTGGCTCTCTTATTGGCTGATTTTGGCACTCCCTCGAATAGTGCCCTTTCTGATTACATTTGAAACATACCACGTTCAACTTATTACAAACTCCTCCATGCTTCTTTCCACATACTTGACAATCTGGAAAAGTTAGTCTCAACTGATTTAGCTGATTTGCATTAACTGGACGGTTGCTCTGGCCTCCGTCTCCTGCATTTTGTCTTCTGAAATTAAAATTTTTCCCTGGCTGAAACTTGCCCTTCTTAAAATTTGGAAACTTCCCTGGTTGTGACTGACCCTCACTTCCCTCAACTTTCCTTTTTTTGCTTTCCTTTTCCTTCTGGAACATCTCACTCTCTGTCTCTGCTATCATAGCCTTCTGTACTACTCCTGCATAGGTATCCAATTCAAAAATGGCTACCTTCCCTCTGATCCATGGTTTCAAACCTTGCTGGAATCTCTTAGCCTTCTTCCTGTCAGTATCCACATACGACGGTACATACCTTGACAATTCCTCAAACTTACCCTCATAATCTGTTACCGACATGTTCCCTTGCTTTAATTCTAAAAACTTCAGCTCCATTTGATCTTGAACAAACTGAGGAAAATACTTTTCTAAAAACAATTCCTTAAACCTTTCCCAAGTAATAACATTTGTACCTTCCAATGTCTTCACCATCTCCCACCAATAGGTGGCTTCATTCTTCAGATAGTAACTTGCAAACTCAACCTTCTGTTCCTCCTTTACTTTCACTAAGGAAAATGCCTTCTCTATTTCCTTTAACCAAACATTTGCTTCAATTGGCTCTAAGGAACCCTTAAATTCTGGTGGGTTTACTGCCTGAAAAGTTTTAAAAGTTACCCGGGGGTTGGTCTGTCTTTGTTGTTGTTGTGCCAGGTGAACTGTTTGTTGGACCAAGATTTGAAGAATCTGGGCTATTGCTGGGTCCATGGGTCCTGGGTTCACATTCAGGTTTGTATCATCTTGGTTGTTGTTATTATTAGTTTCTTCATTCTGGGTGTTGGTGCGGGTATTTCTTCTGGGAGGCATTTTCTGTAAAGAATCAAACAACTTATTCAGCTTTTGAATCAAATCTTTGTACAAAAGAAAAGTTTTGTAAAACAGAGGCATCTCTTTTTGAAAATAGTTGTAACTAAGTAAATTGCATGCTTCTTTACAGAATATAAACAGTCATGGAAAACAGGGTACATGGTTTCACACGGTATAACTGGTGCAATAAATAAGGTAAAGTAAAACAGGTGTGATAAAGTAAATGACAATGCTGGAAAGGAAAAAGATACTGATATATATAGATCAAAAGTTTTAGGTAGTACAAGCGTAAAGACGCTACGGAAGTAAAAGCAAAAAGGGTACAACAACCTACTCACTAGTCAGCATAGCTAGTCTATAAATACAACTCAAAAGTCTACTGGTACATACTACACACCACTGTACATACTACATAACCATCACAATACTGCTCAGAATCTCCATCTCTGAATCTCTGGCTCATGGCAAATCTGGACCTCCTATCTCCTCAAGCTCCTCTAGAACCCACTTAGCCCACTCCACTTGGAAATCAGGGGTGATGTCCTCATGTGTAGCCTCAGCAATCCTCACAGCAGCTGCTCTACGAAATGCCTGGAGCCTCTCCCTAAGTCGCCTCTCACCACTCCCCATCTCTCTGGTACACATGATATGCAATAACTCCTGGATCTGACCCTGTAGGAATCGCTGCTCCATAAGGCAAGCCTCAAACTGATGATATGGGATAGGATAGGAAGAGAACTAGAAAGGTACTCCTGTGACTGAATGACTAGTAAAGCCTGAATCAGCAGATGGGGGTCCTCTGATAGGTGGCCTCATGCCTGGAGGTGGAATAGCCTGCAGTGGTACGGGCTGCAACACAGGTGGAGGTAATATAGCTAACACTGGTGGAACAACAGGACGTGGATCCGAAGACAGCACTCCAACTGAAGGCTCTGAGTGATCAGCTGATATGGGAATAAAAGAGTCGTCCATCGTTGCTATCTGAAATCATATCGCAATATAAGAATCTCGAACCACGACATGAATTATACTACTACTGGTTATACCGTAACACTCAACCTCTCGACGTTCTATCATTCTATTCCTTACTTCTAAACCTAACCCTCTACCCATTCTCATTAACCTAGGCTTGTGTCAGTGACTTATAACCTGTAGCTCTGATACCAAACATGTGGCGCCCTCCAAACCCGGGTCAGAAGTTTGGGGTCCACACACACACCTTATTTATAACCTGCTTATAACAATAATAAAGATAACAATAATATGCAGTGACCCTATTTACCAACTACCACGGATCGCAACAGGTTAAAGTATGCACATAAGCCATACATCTACTTATATTACATATCGTTCAAATCCCAACCATTCAAACTCAAACTGAGTATTAAACTTTATTACAAACTTTTACAGACTTAAATTATTCCAAAAGAAGCCTACTAGCTCAGCTCTCTCAACCTGAACCCCTAGCTCTCGCGCTGGACTGGGGATCCTCGTTACCAACTGGTTCCTTTTTAGTTGGAAAGAACATAAACAACATCGCACAAATGAGCTAACTAGCTCAGCAAGTCATAATGACAAAACTGAGAATAATGATCATCAGGTGAACATGATTATGATAACAATTGAACAATGGCTTATGATTTAGAATTGGATATTATACTTTTAATTTAAAAACCAAGGTTAGGCTGCTGATCAGTCACGCACTAACCCCGAGCAAGGCACACAACATTGCTCTAACTACTGGATCCAAGGCACACATTGGCCTAAATTGACCATTATATGGTCTGACCACGAATCTGGTCCACAATTTTATAAAAACAATCCAGTTCTAATATAATAACAGAATAAGCAATAATAACCAGTAATCAGAATCATTAACAACAATGAGTGTTTAACAATGAAAGAGTTTCAATCCTTGTAAGGATCAATAAGATAATTTAAAAGCTTGGATACTGGTATTGAAAGAATTGTATAACAAAGGAATCAATATTTCAGGGTTTCAAAGATTTGGGATTTCAAAGCATGGGATACAATGTTTGAGTATATAATTAATTCAGTTTAGTGTTTGAAATTTTGTTTGCATGTATTTGTGGAGTAGTATCGTATACTTGAGGTTCGTGTTTGGGTATACAATAATCAATGGTCTAGAAAGATTAAGGTTCGTGGCTCAAGATCAATAACTGGAATCAGGATTTAGGTTTCTGTGCTTCAAAGCACTTGCAATATCACAGGATTATCAAGTACTACAATATCTCGAGAAAGTTCAAAACACTTGCCTGGTATTAGCTTAATACACTGTACTCGCTTCTAATCACAACCGTTTTACTCCTCAACTACCTGTTTCCCTTTCCTACGCCTTGCCTCTTCTGCTCACATATCATAAGCATCTATCAATAATCGACTCATAGAGTTCTATTCAACACATACTTCTATCTACCCTTCGTTTTACCCAAATCCGATTAACGGATTGAAAATTATGCAATAATCAAGTAAACACCGAATATATAGACTGATAGTCAATCAACAAGTCACGTATAACACATAATACATCACGAAATCAATGACATATCATTTATAAAGAAGTCTCGGGTCATAATTAGGCTTTCGGGTATTTAAAATGATTTTTAAAACATTTTTCAGAATTAAAACGGGTCGTTGGATCTATTTCGGGTTAATAAACAGGGTTCGGTTGGCCAATTCTGGCTCCGAAACAATTTTATACTAATTATCGAGCCTTGGAAATAATTTAGAATAATATTTTAAAGCTCGAAACTATTTTTTGGAATTTTTAAATCATTTTTAAGCAATTAAATCTAATTAAATAATTAATTAAAATCAGTTACTAATCAATTAAATCAATTAATCAATTAATTTCCAATTTAATTGACCAATTAATCAATTAAAAATTAACTGAAATTAATCAACTAATTAATTCGGATTTATTTCTGAATTAAAAATAATTTTCGGAATTAAAATACTAATTTTTAGAATTTTCAGAAATTAAAAATGAATTTTTATAATAAAAATAAATAGGAAATATGATTTTTAAACATTTTTAAAACAGGAATCCAATTTTTGCAAAGTCTGGAAACCTGGGGGACCAAACTTCATCGTTTTCAAAAGTATAGGGACCAAACTGCAATTTTGCAGTTCCAGTCGCCAGAAAAGTCGGGGATGGCCGGAGAACTCACCTCCGGCATCCTCCCACCACCATCACCTCCAGAATTAAACTACACAACACCAGGAACCTATATCTGCAATCAAAATTCATCAATAACCCCAGACTTGGCCGTAATTTGATCAAGAAACTCCCCAGTTTCCGGCGGGTTCGACGTAAACTTCAAAACACAACTCCCTTCTCTACAGACCTCGTTGATTCATGAAACTTGTACGACTAGATTGTAAATTTCACAGAGAATACAATACACCATATCACAACATCAATCTATTTCAGAATAAGAAACCCCCAAATTTCAATTAAGAACATTCATACGGGTTATAAACCCTAATTTTAAAATTCGAAAATCAAACTCAATTTTGAACATGTTATTGAACTCCAAATCAGACGTATGACATATGAAAATCATCAGGAAAACAAGCTCTACAACATGCAATCATCAAATCATACAAACAATCATCCGAACAAAAATTCATATTTTTAATAAATTTAATTCGAAAATAAATAAATTTTCAGAAAATAAACCTTTGATTCTGCAGTGAAACAAAGCTCAGAATCTGATAGAACACTTCAAATCCTTCGTTTTTGTTACTCAAGCTTTGAAAACAGAGATTAGTAACGTCTTCGTTTTGCTGTTTGATTCTTAGAACAGTTTATGTAATTATGGTTTTTCTCTGAAAATTATAGAATTAACTATCTGCAAATGATTCTAATACGAAATAAAATACGGAAAAAGGCTATTTATAATTACGGAAAATTAGTATCCCGTTGGATCATTCCGGATATAAAACGGTACGTTTATTTATAAAAACTGATCCAAACGGTATCGGTTTTCGGGATAATTATCCAAATCAGTACAATTTGTACTGCGGTCTTGGTCTCAGCGCCTGGTTATACATACTACGAAGTGATAATTGGGATAGTTTAATAAAAAGCTCCCATTTATCGAAAATATTGGTTTTATTAATTTACCGAAACGAATATTGTATCGAAAATATTGCGCCGGGACCCGCGCAGAATAAACCATACGCCGGATCGAAAAAGTCGAAACATGGAATATGCTCGGAATATTACAATTAGGTTAGGAAGGAGTTCTCGGAAGAGTTTCGGGTTCCAAAAATGTAACAACGGTTGACGTCAGTTGGTTCCCGTTTTTATAAAATAGATTTTAAATACTCGGAAAAAGATTTTAGAAATTTCATATGATTCTTATAAATCCATAAATCAACATCAAAATCATTAGGAAGATATGACAATTATCTATATTTTATTTTGGACATATAAAAATTAAAATACTCAATTAATATTATTTTTGAATATCCAAGTACAGATAACACTTAACAATTATCTCACAGAATGGATACTGAACACACATAATAATTATTTAATAGCAAAAATAATTACACAATATATCTCGGATATTACATGTATAGTATAAGTATGTTAATTTTATTATGTACAGAATAAAATATAGATAATTAAGGTTTTTTCTGGTAATTTTTGGAGTGTTATATAATTTTATATTGATTTATGAATTTATTAATTATTTTCCGAATAATTATAAAATCATTTTCTAAAGCCGGGAATCGTCCAATTTCAACCGTTTTTGCGTTTTTACAACTCGAAACTCTTCTGAAACCTCCTTCTTAACGTAATCTGGTAATTCCGGACATTTTCCGTGTTTTGACTTTTTCAATCCGGATTACGGTTTGACCCGTGCGCTGCCCGGCATAAAATTTTCGATACGATAGCCCTTTTTTGATAACATTATCATCGTACAAAACATATTCATGGAATATTCTATCAAAAAGTATATTCAAGGAATATTCCAAAGCATATTCAGGAAATATTCTATAAAAAAGTATATTCAAGGAATATTCCAAAGCATATTCAGGGAATATTCTATCCAAAAGTATATTCAAGAAATATTCCAAAGCATATTCAGGGAAAATTCTATCCAAAAGTATATTCAAGGAATATTCCAAAGCATATTCAGGGAATATTCTATCCAAAAGTATATTCAAGGAATATTCTAAAGCATATTCAGGTAATATTCTATCCAAAAGTATATTCAAGAAATATTCCAAAGCATATAGGGAATATTCTATCCAAAAGTATATTCAAGGAATATTTCAAAGCATATCCAAGGAATATTCTCTAAATTTCATCTATAAATAGCCATTTCGTTCGGTTTATTTCGCGCATAATCATTTTACCAATAAATTTTCATAACTATCCAGAGAAAGTAGTAAGTGTTCTTCGTGAAGGTGTTATCGAACTCCGATTTTGGCGTGTAAGTAGTCGAATCGAAGCTCGTTACAAGTAGAATCAAGTTTTATCAACAATATCACGGTAGATTGAAGTGGATGGAAGATCTATAGTAAAATCTATTCGAAGTTCGGGTATCTCTCACCATCTCTCTGTTTTCTCTATTCTATTCCTCCTTTGTCTCCTCCATCCTCTGTTCATCTGTTCCTGTACCATCTTCGTCGCTGTTTTTCATGTGAGTCGTCGCTGTATTTCTGGTACGGCTGTTTTTGCTCGATTCTTGATGTTCAGTCATGTGTACATTTATGTGTATATGTATGTGTATATTTCAGTCTGTGTTGTTTGTGTTGTGCATGTCGCCGCCCCTCACCGTTTTCCGGTGAGGGTGGCGGCACGTGTTTATGCGTGCTGTTGCCTATTGTGTTGGGTGTGTTTTGCTTCGGGAAAATTTAACTTCCCTCACGTTACGATTTAAAAATTCTGATTTTGAGTATCTTCTTGAAAAAAAATATATATCAAATTTATAAATTCTATTTTTTAATTTTCGAGATAGAGTAGTAGTTAAATATTTATTCTCGGGATTATTTAGATTGCATGATTGGTTTGGAATGTGATTGCTGGATTGTTGAGACGTCGATTATGTTTCGACGGGTAAGCCGGTAAACAGAGGAGGTGCTGCCCGATTTTTGAGAAAATTAAATTCGAAAATACGGGGATACATCCTGTGATTACTAGGATTACTAGTCGAACGTATATACGTATATATAAATAAATTAATTTATAAATATCCGACAACCCTATTTTCTGAAACACCAGTGTTCTTATTTTTCCGAATATGATCATCGGACTGAGTTCCAATGGTGTGAACCCTAATTGATATGTGTATGATAATAGTACATATAATTACGAGTCGGGTTTTGATATCGTTTGGGTAGAACTGATAGCGAGGATATGTCAAGCATACCTGGACGTCTAACATAGAGTATTTCGGCTCTGTAGGTTCTAGTCGAATGACTCAAGAATTGATATCGAACTAAAGATAACCTAGTAATCAGTCAACAAGCGTAGCGAGGTTCCAAGCGAAGGACCTGAGCATTGAGGTCGGATCCAGGATAGTCTGCTAACTAAGTGATAAAGTTGAGCGTCCAAGTCAGTCCAAGGTCAATCGGTATTAGTTGTAAAGCTCTGCAAGGCAAGTACCCTTGAACTAATCTTTTACAGTTCAGTATATATGAAGAGTTGTTGATTTAAATAATGTACTGGAACAGAACGTTTTAAGTTACGTATACCCCATATTTAAATATATTTTACTAAACGATGTTTTGGGGAAAAAGTAACTTTCGAAAATACCTATCTCTATATTGCGATTAAAATTAAAAATGATTTTCAAACGTGTGCTGTAATCATTTAAAAAAAAGATAGGTGTAATTGCTTTTGAAAACTGGATAAACACGAATCAGATATTGGATGGTCAGTGGAGTAAGAGGCCCGTTATTAGGTAACGACCCAGCATGGTTGTGTAAGAGGCTAAGTCGGATGCGCGCACTGGTAGGCCGTTTAGTCCAGCATAACAGAGACCTAGCTAGTCTCTGAGTTCCAGAATAAATTATGGTGGGATTGACTGATCAACTGTCCCTAGAATTAATCCACTTTTATATCTGACTTTGGTGTAATGGTTCCCGTAACGGAACAAATAGTTTATGGTCCCCATAACGGGACAGATGATTTATGGGTCCAACAATGGACAGTGGTTTTGAAAAGAAAATAGCATGCTAAAATTGAACTCTGGTATTTATGCACAGCACACGATTGTTGATTTTGTTTTACAGAGCATGCTAGTTTTGATATCCAGTTTATACCTGTTTTACTTGCTTTCTAACAAGTTATGAATTCTGTTCCTATAACTGTTTTAACATGAATCGTTTTTACTTATTATTCATATAGTGGTACTGCTGAGCAATTGATTGCTCACCCTTGTAAAATATTTTATATATGTATTGCAGATGCCTAGGAGATTCTTCCGCGATAGTCAGGGCAGGGTTCCAGTTTCTTCCGTGTCAGGCTCCTCTGAGGTAGTTGTGTTGGACCAAAGATGGTCTATTGAGTTGCTGTATTAAGTTAGTTGCGTCAGGATGGTTTGTTGTAAGTCGGTTTTGTAATAGTTGTAACCTAAATCATACTTAAACCTGGAAAATGTCTTGGTAAAGGGGTCGTGGTTATGTATAATTAATGGTTTCGATTATATTATGTTAATTATTATTGTTGTTGGTGATGTCAACTCCTGACCCTGGGGTTGAGGCCGTCACATAAAATCCTAAGCTCTCTGTTCTTTTGAATAAGTAGTCTCACTACTTCTCACTGTACTAATCTCATGACTTTTAAGAGTCAGAGTTACCTCACAAGGATTTCTAAATCCAGACACTCATTCTACTTCTCCTTTTTCAGGAAGGATCCTGCCTCTCTAATTTTTTGTTTCTCTCAATCTATCTTCTCATTGTCAAATAAAAGGCTCAATTGTTGATTGTTCTAAAGAAGTAAGATGTGGCTAAGAAGAGTTAATCTGTGATCATATGATTAGGGGAAGACCATATAGGGCTAATCATACTCATTTCATCAGAAAAAATAGTGCATAAGCATCTTTGAATATGATCATAGTTTGACTCACAGATTTCTTTGTGGTTATGACAGTGTGTTGTCCTCCACTTGTAGTGGGAACCTCCAATTGAATTGGAGGGGATTTGACTGGATTACTGCCATGTACACCAGCCTCAAACCCTTGTGTGTCTTGCAACACACTGGCACTTGAATGTGCTAAGCTTGCCTTTCTCATGACATTGTCATAGGAAATTGTTCTTCTAGCTTCGACTGCTAAGGCAGCTTCTGCTAGAGTTATGAGAGGAGTTGTTCCTGAAAGAGATATGTCCTAAGTCCTATCATGTATGAGGATTTAGGAATAACTTTTATGTAATCTGTTTTGATTTCATTGATATTAATAAAAGACTTGTTTTGTTTTTTATAGCGGGCTTTATCTATTTCAAGTGTTTAAATAAGATATACCACGGTGTAGAGTAAAGCTTTTTATGGATTGTGATGAGATCATAATAATGAGACCTAAAAAATGATAACTCTAAACTTAAATAGTTCCTGGTCGTAGGATTACAAACTGGTAATTAATAATCCGCAAAGATCCATACATACTATGCTTGCTTCATTATGAAGGCTGTCTGTTCTCATAGACATTTGTGTGGTGACACTATAGATAGTATGTAGGTGCTTATTATAGAATAAGTTCACTGAACATGACTCACACAGCTGAACAACTGATGGAGTTCACTCACGTGTCAGCAGTTGTTCACATAGTGATAGTTGTACAAGTATCCTTAGACTTGAGGTCATTATAGTCATCTTGTATACACTGAACTATGCTTTGGTTTAGTTCTTAGTCTCCAAGGACAATTATAAGGGCTCTACTGGGTATAGGAATTTATACACGAAGATAGTGTATGATCAATAAAGGATCTACCCCTTCCAGTGAAGGAAGAGAATGTTCAATGCTGATCCACTTATGCTAGTTCAGGAATCTTTGGCCAGAGTGAATGAAATTAGAAAGGAGTTTTTAATTTACATTAATTAGAACAAAGCATAGTGAATGAGAAAGCATATGATTAAATAAGATAGGCTTGACACAAGTTCCATGCCTTGTATTTAATCATGACATTGCAGGGTAGAAGGAATTAATTGTACGGTAACTACTCACTGAATGGGTTCTTGGTATTCTAAGCAGTGAATTCGTATTATCCGGATAGTCGCGATATGCTGAGAAGTATCACTCACGATTTAGAATAAATATGATTAATATTAATCATATTTAATGAATTAGAGAATTTATATAAATAATGATAAAATAGTTTTATCATTATTTATTTCTACTACCGGCTTAATATTGAACCTACAAGGTCACACCATAAAAGAGAATGATTTAATGGTGGAGGAATTAATTAATAATGGCTGGTAATTATTTATTTATGAAATAAATAATTAATTAGCAAATTTAATAATTGATTAAATGAGATTTAATTAATTATAAATTAATTAAGAAAAGTTCTTAATATTATTAATTAAATATTTAATTTTGGAAATTAAATCAAGTGAGAGAATTATTTCTAAAGTGTTTAGAAAAAGGATTAATAATTAAAAGGTGTTTTAATTATTAGTTAAAAGGTTAATAAGAATAAAGGGTTAATAATAATAATATTTTGTGGGAAAATTTTTAGTTGAAAATTTTGCCTATAAATATACTATCATAAACCCTTATTTTGCCTCAACCTAAAAAGTTAAGAAAACCCTAATTCTCCCACCCCTTCCTCCTCCATTACATTGATCTCTTGGTGGATACCAGTGGAGTGCTAGGGATCTCCGCTCGTCGTTCTTGGATCGCTTTTAAAGGTTAGAAATCGATCCCATATGATTTAGTCACGATTTGTATGCTTTTATTTGGATTTTATATCAAGAAAATTGTTTTACCATGCTTTTATGATGTATAAAATCCTACAATGGTATCAGAGTATAGGTTGTATGCATATAGATCTGTGGTAAAAATTTCAGAATTTTATGATATTGTATGAATTTATTATGATTTTTGCAAGTTATATCATGGATTAATTATGAGTGATTAAAAATTGTTTCTCAGAATTATTTTGACTGTAGATCTGGGTTCTACAAATGTTGTAGATCGTCTGGGTATTTTTTTCATAATTTTCTGATGTGTGGATTAATTATTATGATTTTTTGAAGTTGTTTTAATTAAAATTAGTAATTAAATATGTATATATAATTTGTTATGTATACATATATTGTTTGCTGCTGTAATCAATCAAAAGGAGGGTGTACTGATGTAATGGGCTTGGCACGTCGTTCAAGGAGGCGGTGGTGGCGGCTGTTAGTAAATTTTTTTTTCTGTCGACTGCTACAAGCGTATACAGGAGCACGCGGGAAAGGGTGTCGCGCATTCCGAGAATGCATTACACCCTGTGGCGCATTCACGGAATGCGTTACACCTTTTAATGGCTTAAAAGGGTTGTAACACATTACCGGAATGCGTTACAGGGCTTGTAACGCGTTCCTGTAATGCGTTACAGCACATCTGTTTTTTTTTAAATTTGATTTCTGGGAGTTTCGTAACTCCGTTTTGGGCGTGCAATATATCGTTGGATTCGTTTTTCCGAGAAGGATCTAATGGAGTTGTTAAATATTTTTTATATAAAAGTTTTGAACTGTTTATATTCCCGAAAGTGTTTTAAAGCATGTTTTAATTGTTTTAATTGCTTTTAAATGCTATAATAAATTCATACATCTTTATATAAATGTGCGATATGATAATTGCTTGCATGCTTACTTGTTTAATTATTTTAATATATGAGATATATGCCTATGTTTGCCATGCGATGATAGATTTAGGTGAACTTAAATCAATATAAGGCGTGCTCTAGAAAATCTAGAATAGGAATCGTTTCTTGCCTTAACAATAATATTATGAATGCAATCATGAGATTCTTGTGTTTATGAAACACGTAGTTAAATATGAGTTTTCAATATTGAGAGAAAGGATGATTCTTTCAAAAGCAGATTTCTATCTGTAAGAAAGGGGTATTAAGTGACGCCTTTTGACAATGCTCCCCCCGATCTGGGAATCATCTGATTATCGATTATTGATTTGAAATATTTAATTTAAAAGGAAGAATCTGTTTATAATATGATTATGATTGTAACGTAATATAATCCCTCTAAAATTAAATAATATCAAGTAGTAATTGGCCAATGACACAACGGGCTTGTGTCGGTCAAAGCCTTCCAACATGGTAGAAAGTAGTTCTTATTTTTGAATCATTGTCGTTTCGTGCTACAGCCGAGGGCTTTGATTTCGAAATAAGAAATACTTGTCTATTACATAGAGATCTGTGCATTGAATTAGAATCTAAAGGTCGTTACGTGCTGCAGCCGTGGGCCATTGGAGACTGATTCAATTATACGAAATGTTGGGTTAGACTTGACTTAAAATATTGAGTTTGTCGTGCTACAGCCGTGGCTCAATTATTCAAGAGGCTAAAGTTTTATTAGGGAATAACATAAGATGTAATTGACAAGAGTTGTCTGCCTATTGAACATCACATGACGTTTCGTGCTACAGCCGAGGTTGTGTGATGGAATGTAGGATCCTTATTCCCACTAGCACTATGAATGCTTAATTTTCACTTAGGGGTTGTATAAATTAGATAAACTAGTGGGAGCCACTTATGAATAAAGACCGATTTATATAGTGTTTTGAAATGAAATTGAATATTTGCTAAGTGTTGTTATGTGTTCATCATTTACAGATTTACTATATACATTATATCTTCTGCACTATCATTCTGGAGTATACTAGATGCTCACAAGTTGACTGGTCCTAATTTTGCTGACTGGCTTCGAAACTTGAGAATTGTTCCCAGGGTTGAGAAGCTGGAATATGTGCTTGACTCACCTAAGCCTACTGAACCTGCTAGCGATGCACATAATGATGAACATGTTGTGTATCATAAGTGGATAGATGATGCAAATGTTGCTCAATGCATCATGCTAGCTTCCATGAACATTGAGCTACAGATTCAACATGAGCATATGGATGCTCACACTATCCTTATGCATCTACAAGAGTTGTATGATGTGGCAGGGAGGACAACTCGATATGAGATATCGAAAGAGCTGTTCGGTTGTAGGATGTCTGAGGGATAATCTGTGAATGACCATGTACTTAAGATGATCAATTTGATTGAACGTCTTGGACAACTTGGTTTTGCCATGGATGGGGAGCTGAGCCAAGACTTGGTCTTGCAATCACTTCCGAGTTCGTTCTTGCAGTTTGTTGTGAACTTTTACATGAATAAGCTGGATGTCAGCCTGCCTGAACTCCACAACATGTTGAAGACTGCGGAATCAAATTTTCCCCCTAAGAAGAGTTCTGTTCTTCAAATTGGTGAAGGTTTCAATCCTAAGAAAAGGAAGAAGAACCCTTCCAAGAAGAAGAAAGTAGGTGAGAAAAAGCCGGTTCCACCAAAAGCTGAAGACCCCAAGAGCAAAGCTGTTTGCTTTCACTGTAACAAGATGGGGGCACTGGAAGAGGAACTGCAAGGTTTACCTTGCAGAATTGAAGAAGAAGAAGGGTAGTGAGACTACCGCTTCTAATTCAGGTATGTTCATGATGGAAGTTATTATGTCACTAAGTTAAATTTCTACTTGGGTATTAGATACCGCCTGTGGTTCTCATATTTGCAATTCGTTGCAGGGACTAAAGGGAAGTAGGACTCTTGAAAAAGATGAGGTGATTCTACGTATGGGCAATGGAGCAAGGGTTGCCGCCATATCTGTAGGATCATTTAGTTTACATATGCCTACGGGCAAGACTATTATTTTGAATAATTGTTATTACGTTCCCTCTATTGTGAGGAATATTGTTTCTATTCCTATGTTGGATTTGGATGGTTTTTCATTTATTATTAAGAATAATGAATGTTCTATTCTTAGAGATAATGTTCTTTATGGACGTGGTACTTTAAATAATGGTCTGTATGTACGTAACGTAGAGCATAATTTACTTCAGATTGAACAAACTAATAAAAGAAAAAGGGATGATGAAAATCTCACTTTCTTGTGGCACTGCAGACTTGGTCATATTAGTGAAAATAGACTGCGGACATTGCATAAGGAAGGGTTACTTGACCCCTTTGATTTTGAATCATATCCTACATGCGAGTCTTGTTTATTGGGTAAAATGACCAAATCTCCATTTAGTGGACATGGAGAGAGGGCTGCAGATTTGCTAGGATTGGTACACATAGATGTATGTGGACCAATGTCTACGCAATCCATGGGTGGATTTTCATACTTCATTACTTTCATAGATGATCAATCTAGATTTGGATATGTGAATTTGATGAAACACAAGTCTGAAGCCTTTGAAAAGTTCAAAGAATATAAGCATGAAGTGGAGAAACAAACCAAATATAGTATTATAACTCTTCGATCAGATCGAGGTGGTGAATACTTGAATGGAGAGTTTCTAGATTATCTCAAAGAAAATGGTATAGTCTCCTAGTTGACTCCTCCATATACTCCACAGTTGAATGGGGTATCTGAAAGGAGAAATCGAACTTTGTTAGACATGGTTCGGTCCATGATGAGCTATGCGAATCTTCCAGTATTCCTATGGGGTTATGCATTGGAAACCTCAGCATATTTACTGAATAAGGTGCCTTCCAAATCTGTTCCTCAAACTCCATATGAGATATGGAAAGAAAGGAAACCGAGTCTTAAACACGTTAAGATTTGGGGATGTCCATCTTATGTCAAGAAAGTTGACCCAGATAAGCTGGAATCTCGATCTGTAAAATGTAATTTTGTGGGATATCCTAAAGAGACTTTAGGGTATTACTTTTACACCGATCATAGGGTGTTTGTCTCCAGACATGCTACCTTCTTGGAAAAGCAGTTTATCCTTGAAGGAAATAGTGGGAGCAAAATTGAACTTGATGAAGTTCAAGAAGCACAAACTACTACGGATCAAGTGGAAACACCTGTTCAAACTGAACAACCTTCTATGGAACAGCCCATTTGTAGGTCAGGGAGAGTGTCTCGCCAACCCGAGAGGTATTATGGCCTTGTCATTGAGAATGACACTAAGTTGTCAATCATTGATGAAGACGAACCTGTGACCTATAATGAGGCTATGAGTAGTGTTGACTCAGAGAAATGGCATAGTGCCATGAAATCCAAAATAGAATCTATGTATACCAACCAAGTATGGACTCTGGTTGAGGCGCCTGAAGGTATTAAGCCTATTGGGTGCAAGTGGGTATACAAAAGAAAGATTGGAGCAGATGGTCAGGTGGAGACCTATAAGGCCAGGCTCATGGCAAAAGGATTCAAACAAAGGCAATGGATTGACTTTGATGAAACTTTTTCGCCTGTAGCCCTGTTAAAATTAATTCGGATTTTGCTTGCGATTGCTGCTTACTACGACTATGAGATTTGGCAAATGGACGTGAAAATGGCCTTCCTCAATGGGGAACTTGAAGATGAAGTGTATATGACACAGCCAGAGGGTTTTCTTTTCAAGAGAAATGAACACCTAGTGTGTAAGCTGCTGCGAACCATATATAGTTTAAGGCAAGCTTCTCGTAGATGGAACATCTGTTTTGATGAGACAATCAAAGAGTTTGGTTTTATCAAAAACATAGATGAACCATGTGTCTACAAGAAGGTTAGTGGGAGCGTGTTAATATTTCTTGTATTGTATGTGGATGACATACTTCTTATAGGAAATGATATACCGATGCTGCAATCAATCAAAGTATGACTATCGAAGAACTTCACCATGAAGGACTTGGGAGAAGCATCCTACATTCTCGGTATGAAGATCTATAGAGATAGATCTAGAAGAATGATAGGTCTTACCCAGGGTACATACATCCAGAAAGTGCTTAAAAGGTTTAGCATGGAAAACTCCAAAAGAGGTCTCATACCAATGAGCCATGGAGTGTCCCTTTCCGAAAATATGTCTCCTAAGACACCTGAGGAAAGAGAGCGTATGAGTAAGATTCCTTATGCTTCAGCAATAGGATCTATCATGTACACGATGTTGTGTACTAGGTCTGATGTTGCTTATTCAATTAGTGTGATGAGCAGATATCAGTCCAATCCAGGTGAAGACCACTGGAAAGCAGTGAAGAACATCCTTAAGTACTTGCGAAGGACTAAGGACATTTTTCTTGTTTTTGGTGGTGAATCTGAGTTGAAAATAGAGGGTTATACTGACTCTAGTTTTCAATCAGAAAGTGATGATAACAAATCCATGTCAGGGTACGTGTTTATTCTGAATGGTGGGGCGATTAGTTGGAAGAGTTCCAAACAGTCTACAACGGATGACTCCACAGCGGAAGCAGAATATATAGCTGCAAGTGAGGCTGCAAAAGAAGCCATTTGGATGAGGAAATTTGTTTCTGAGTTGGGAGTTGTTCCTAGCGTTGAAGAGCCTATTGTGTTGTATTGTGATAATAACGCAGCAATAACACAAGCCAAGGAACCTAGGTCTCATAAAAATTCCGAACATGTCCTGCGGCGCTTTCATCTGATTAGGGAGATTGTTGAAAGAGGAGATGTCAATGTCGAGAGAGTTGACACACATAACAACATAGCAGACCCTTTAACAAAGCCACTTTCTCAAAGTCACTTTGATCGTCATAAAGACAAGATGGGTATTAGATACCAGAGTGATTGGCTTTAGTACAAGTGGGAGATTGAAAGGGATATGTCCTAAGTCCAATCATGTATGAGGATTTAGGAATAACTTTTATGTAATCTGTTTTGATTTCATTGATATTAATAAAAGACTTGTTTTGTTTTTTATTGCGGGCTTTATCTATTTTAAGTGTTTAAATAAGATATACCACAGTTTAGAGTAAAACTTTTTATGGATTGTGATGAGATCATAATAATGAGACCTAAAAGATGATAACTCTAAACTTAAATAGTTCCTGGTCGTAGGATTACAAACTGGTAATTAATAATCCGCAAAGATCCTTACATACTATGCTTGCTTCATTATGAAGGCTGTCTGTTCTCATAGACATTTGTGTGGTGACACTATACCTAGTATGTAGGTGCTTATTATAGAATAAGTTCACTGAACATGACTCACACATCTGAATAACTGATGGAGTTCACTCACGTGTCAGCAGTTGTTCACATAGTGATAGTTGTACAAGTATCCTTAGACCTGAGGTCATTATAGTCATCTTGTGTACACTGAACTATGCTTTGGTTTAGTTCTTAGTCTCCAAGGACAATTATAAGGGCTCTACTGGGTATAGGAATTTGTACACGAAGATAGTGTATGATCAATAAAGGATCTACCCCTTCCAGTGAAGGAAGAGAATGTTCAATGCTGATCCACTTATGCTAGTTCAGGAATCTCTGGTCAGAGTGAATGAAATTAGAAAGGAGTTTCTAATTTACATTAATTAGAACAAAGCATAGTGAATAGGAGAGCATATGATTAAATAAGATAGGCTTGACACAAGTTCCATGCCTTGTATTTAATCATGATATTGCAGGGTAGAAGGAATTAATTGTATGGTAACTACTCACTGAATGGGTTCTTGGTATTCTAAGCAGTGAATTCGTATTATCCAAATAGTCGCGATATGCTGAGAAGTATCCCTAACGATGTAGAATAAATATGATTAATTAATTAATCATATTTAATGAATTAGAGAATTTATATAAAAAATGATAAAATAGTTTTATCATTATTTATTTCTACTACCGGCTTAATATTGAACCTATAGGGTCACACCATAAAAGAGAATGATTTAATGGTGGAGGAATTAATTAATAATGGCTGGTAATTATTTATTTATGAAATAAATAATTAATTAGCAAATTTAATAATTGATTAAATGAGATTTAATTAATTATAAATTAATTAAGAAAAGTTCTTAATATTGTTAATTAAGAATTTAATTTTGGAAATTAAATCAAGTGAGAGAATTATTTCTAAAGTGTTTAGAAAAAGGATTAATAATTAAAAGGTGTTTTAATTATTAGTTAAAAGGTTAATAAGAATAAAGTGTTAATAATAATATTTTATGGGAAAATTTTCAGCTGAAAATTTTGGCTATAAATATACTATTATAAACCCTTATTTTGCCACAACCTAAAAAGTTAAGAAAACCCTAATTCTCCCACCCCTTCCTCCTCCATTACATTGATCTCTTGGTGGATACCGGTGGAGTGCTTCACAATTGAGGAGCAGCTGCTAGGGATCTCCACTCGTCGTTCTTGGATTGCTTTTAAAGGTTAGTAATCGATCCCATATGATTTAATCACGATTTGTATGCTTTTATTTAGATTTTATATCAAGAAAATTGTCTTACCATGCTTCTGTGATGTATAAAATCCTACAGTTCCTTCTTGAGGAACCTCCAATTGAATTGGAGAGGATTTAGATAGCTTCCCCTCAGGAGTACTAACCTCAAACCTATCAGTCTGTTAGGACTGTTTTGCACATGAAGGTGCATTAGTGATATTCATGAAAAGCTGATAAATTTTCATGTTTGTGATACCAATTCCTTTTTCTCAAACAACAAAATAACTGAAGAACATTTTGGAGATTTTGTCCTTTTGTAAAACAGGTTCCTTTTGAGAGTTACCTGAGTGGGATTGTGTTTGAGTTTGTGTTTGTGTTGCTGTGCCTGGGTAAACTGTAGTTTGGTTTTGAATTGTTTTAGCTGCAGTTTTAGCACATATACCTGTGAATTGATTATTTGAATTCCCTGTTGATGTCTTGTATAAACCTGTAATGCATTGAACAAATGTATCTTGTTGGAGATTCATTAGACAAATACATTACAAGATATTTTAGGTGCAAGCATTATTGCAGAGAAGACAAAATTTAATATAGGTAAAAGCACATAGTAATTATTACACAAACAAGAGATTGCAAGACAAGAAAAAGAACTTTCATTAAAAATGGAAACATAGTACATTAAGACATAGATTTAACAAGTAAATCCTATAGTGTACAAGTGATTCTACAATTTGAATAATCATACTTCTCAAGTATAGAATTCTCTATATAATGAAACTGTGACAAAGTTATTCCATCAGTTGACTGAGTCAACTTGATTCCAAGAATCACACTAGCCTCACCCATATCCTTCATTTCAAAGTGCCTCTTCAAGAAACTCTTTGTCTCGTTAATAAACTCAATATTGGTTCCAAACAACAAGATATCATCTACATACAAGCACACGATCATACAATCATTACCTCTAACCTTATAGTAGACACACTTATCACTTTCATTAACTAAAAACTTGAAGTCTAAAATAGTTTCATCAAACTTTTTATGCCAGTCTATAGGTGCTTGTTTAAGGCCATAGATAGACTTGACTAGTCTATATACTTTCCTCTCATTATCAAAAGAAATAAATCCCTCAGGCTGATCCATATAAATTTCTTCTTCAAGGTCACCATTAGGAAAAGCTATCTTTACATCTATTTGATGGATGATAAGACCATGTACAGAAGCCAATGCAATAAGCATTCTGATTGTTGTCATTCGGGCAACTGGAGAATATGTATCAAAATAATCAATGCATTCCCTTTGCCTAAAGCCCTTAGCAACTAGCCTATCCTTGTACTTATTTATTGAGCCATCAAGGTTTAGCTTCCTCTTGAAGATCCATTTACATCCAATAGTAGAACCCAGGAGGGAGATCAACTAACTCCCATGTTCCGTTTGAAACAATTGAGTCAATTTCACTCTTTATAGCGCCTTTCCAATGCCTTGACTCCGAAAAATCCATGGCTTGATGGAAAATTAAAGGCTCATCCTCGACATTATAAGTGATAAAGTCATTTCCAAAGTCCTTGACTACATTTACACGCTTACTCCTTCTAAGTTCCTCTAATTTGTTAGGAGTAGAGCTACTATCAGGATCCACCCCCACATTTATCACATGATCAGGAATATAACTCGATGTGTGAGTGGGATCATCCTCAGAACTACCCAAAGGTATGCCAGTCTTCATAAGGAATACTTCCTCAAAGAAAGTTGCATCACAAAACTCAACTATCGTATTCGCCATAATACCATCTATGTCAGATTTTAATACTAAAAATCTCATAGCAGTTGTGGTTTCAATATAGCCCAGAAAGATACAATTAACATTTTTCGGATCCAGTTTCTTTCTCTTGTGTTCAAGGACAAGCACCTTAGCAAGGCACCCCCACACACGAAGATAACTCAAACTTGTCCTACAGTTTCTCTATAGTTCATATGGTGTCTTGTCCATATGTTTCAGAGGGACTCTATTCAGAATATAACAAGCCATATTCAGAGCCTCTCCCCACATGTACTTAGGCAACCCAGAATTAATCAACATACCATTAATCATGTCATTAAAAGTTCTATTCTTTTGCTCTGCCATCCCATTAGACTCAGGTGTGTATGGTGGAGTAACCTCATGAACTATTCCATTGCTTGCTCAAAATTCATTAAACAAGGTACTCGTATACTCACCACCACTATCAGACCTCAACCGTTTAAGTACTTTGCCAATTTATGTTTCAGCTTTATTTTTATACATAATGAATGTATCTAGTGCTTCATCCTTATGTTTAAGCAAATAAACATAATAATATCTACTACAATCATCTATAAAGGTAATGAAATATCTACAATGATCCTTAGTCAACACTCCACCAAATTCACATATGTCTGAGTGTACTAAATCTAACAAGTCTGAATCCCTAACAATAATATGAAAAGGTTTTCTTGTTTGTTTAATATTTACACACACTTGACACTTAGATTTCTTATTAATGACGTACTTTGGAATCAACTCTAAATTCATCATATTCTTTAGAGCACCAAAATTTAAATGACCAAGTCGTAAATGCCACAAATTAGATAATTTTACACAATTAACAAAAGGTGCAACACTATCATTAATAAAACCACCCAAAACGGGTTCAAAATTTATTAAAATCAAACCATCAGACAAGTAACCCTTGCCAAAGAATGTACCAGTATGAGTAATAACTACTTTATTACATTTCAAAGAAAGTTCAAAGCCGTTTTTAACTAAACAACTTCCACTTATAATATTTCTATGAATAGAGGGAACATGATGCACTCTAGTGAGAGATAGAATACGCCCAGAAGCAAATTTCAGGTCCACGTTTGCTATTCCAAGCACTTATGCAGCACTAGCATTCCCCATCATCACTGTCACTCCATGACTCTGTTGATAAGATACAAACAAGCTAACATCAGCACAAATATGTACATTAGCTCCAGTATCAATCAACCACTCATGTGACAGATAAGTGGAAAGTAGTACAGGGTGGTAAGTAACATACCCGTCATCGGTTCAAGAGGCAACCACCTCACCAATGACCATGTTAGCTACTGGCCCACTCGTGGTTCCAAGTCCAAGCACAGTATTTGCTTGAGCTACCACTTCAGCTTTCTTAGCTTTCTTACTTGGACAGTCCTTTCTCCAGTGACCAACCTGTCCACAAGACCGATATGGTTTGTTCACCTTTGGTTTCTTAGCCTTGTTCTTGTCAGGTTTAGTGTTAGCATTCTTAGTGACTACCTTTCTCTTCTATCCTATAGTCACTACATTCACCTTCGAGCTCCCATGTTTCACAAGCAACACATGTCCCTGTTTGGACTTGTGCTGCTCTTGTATAGAGATGTCCAACATCATGTTAGTCCATGTGATCTCTCCTTTCTGTCTTTTTATGGAGAGAGCAAACTCTTCCCAAGACTTAGGGAGCTTTTCAATCACAGACATCACTCAAAACTTCTCAGGAAAGACCATATCGGACTCACCCAAAGCATGAACCAACATCTCAAACTCATGAACTTGTTCAGTCATGGATTTCCCATCCACCAACTTGAAATCAAGAAACCTAGTCACATAATAATTCTCAAGACCTTAAGAATCAGTATTATGAGTTTGGTCCAGCTTATCCCATAAGACTTTAGTAGTATAGGCATCTGATGAATAAACATCGAACAAGGTGTTCTCCAAGGCTTCCAAAATGGCTGCCCTAGCCACCCCATCCTTCTCAACCCATAAAGCATAAACCTTAACAGATTCAGCTTTCTCTTGATCCAACCCCGGAGGATCATACTATACCACTAACCATAGACCCTTAACCGTTAACCAGAGCTTCATCTTTTTCTGCCAACGAGAAAAAGAAGCTCTACCACTGAATTCATTAGGCATACCCGATAAATCAATTGGCTGGGAAAAATGATATATGGTCCAATCAATGGTAGTAGTACCACCAGAACTAGAACTAGTCTCATCAGTTTTAGGAACATCACCAGTTTCGTTAACCATCTTGATAATTAACTATATATAACTATAATCTCTTCAAGATTCTTGGGTATAATTCTAACTACACAGCAACAATGAGCAGTTATATATATAATAACAAGAACAAGGAAAATAACCAAATAACCAACTAATGAAACAAAATACGAAGGCAATAACAAACTATAAAGACTGTAATTGACAAAGAAAGTAAAGAAAACTTATCTCTTATCGCTTTCCAAATTCTGATAAGAAGAAGAACACAACAGCTGAGTCGCCAAACCCTTCAAGAGGACTTGACTGTTCTTGAAGAGATTATTGCCCCCCACCTAAGCTGTGATGGAATGCAGCAATATCGCTTCAAGGATAAAATAATAACAGATCAATCTGGCCACTGAACCAGCAATGATCAATGGTGACTCGCACCTCAGTTTGCCCATAAAAATATATGCAACTCATATATGTTCGCGAGTTAGGCATTGGGACTTGTATTATATTTATCTCAAGTATTCCTCTCAATATATTGGCATCTCAAGTTTCTCTTCTTATATTTTACTCGATGTGGTATCTCAAGTAACAAAACAGAAAAAGTAGGGGTGTTCAAAAAATCCGTCAAACCGTGAATCCGGACCAGACCATGACAATCCGAACTAAAAAAAACCGAAACCGCTAAAACCATTTTTAATGGTTCGGTTAACCGGACCGTTCGCGCCTAAATGGTTTGGTTATGGTTTCCAATAAATTAAAACCGTTTAGACCAAACCAGACCGTTATATAATAATATATAAAAATTCTACTATATACCTACAATTTAAAATTATAAATTATAGTTTTGTTTATATGTGGGTGTATATAATAGTAAAAATATCAAATTACTTTTAAATGAAAACTTTAGTTAATTGTTAATATGTCGAAATTATACTGTAATTCATATACTTAGTATTATTTAAATTAAATTAAAGTATACGAAAATCATATCTAAACTAAATATTTATAAATATATATCATAGTACTTAAATATAATATATAATACTAAAATACAATAAATTTTATATTACATTTACTTAAATAATTATTTCCTTGTAAGTTTAACAAAAACGAAACAAAAGTAAATGATTAAGTTCAAACCATGGTTCAAAACCGAACCAATCCATTATTTTATGGTCTGGTTTGGTTTGGTCTCGGCGTTTAACTGGCCTGGTTTGGTTTTGATTTTCAAAAAACCGTTCTTACTGGTTCAGTTCGGAAAAAAATGAGAATCTGGACCAAACCAATCCGTGAACACCCCTAATAAAAAGTAAACAAAATGGGCTTTTCTTATTATTTATATTATATCATGATTAATTAATATTAATATTACAAAATATATTCAGAGTATGATTAAAATAATCTTTACTCAATATATTTAATATTAATAATTAAATAATCAATATAAATAATTAAACTTGTAATAGAAAAAAAAAATATAAGAGTTCCCACTAGCACTAGGCCACACAAGCATTCCACTTATGCTAGTAGTTATAAACAACACTAACACAAGATGCTATATAAGCTCAATATCTTTCTTTTACAATATCAATGTGGGACAAAATCCTCATAACCCATTATAAACAAGAAACTTTATCTCAATATATTCATGGATTCCACTAAAAAAATGTCTTAGATCCAAATATGAAAGTTTAAGTTCTTATGTCAAGGAACAACCTCCAAGTGTTAGCTTCCAGAAATCATATCAAGAACATATATAAAATATGCCTTAAACTTCCCATTTTCTAACACTTAATGCCTAATAATAATATCTGATGTATCTATATGTATCTAACTAATTTATTTTAATATTTTTAGGGAAAATATAAATAAGTTTCCCAATCTGATTATGTTTTCTAGGTAAAATTCATAATTGACTTTTCTTCAGAAATTCTGGAGCGCTCCAGATGGATTTTGATCTCTGGACCACCTTAGAATGAAAGAAAATCTCGTTATCTTCACATGGGCTATTGAATTATCTAATTTGGACTTCTGGAACTCAAGATATAGCCCAAACAATGTAGCATGTGTGTGCAGTCCAACAAGAATTATCTTCTAATAAATCTCCAAAATCAGCTTTTTATTCTCCAATCCTTCCAAATTTAGGATTACTTGCTTCCTACAACAAAACATTAAAATTTATTTAATAAAAATACAATTAAATGCAAAATATAATATATATATATATGAGGAATAAAATCATATAAAATATATATAAATATGTACTCTATCAAATATCCCCACACTTAACCATTTGCACGTTCTCGAGCAAAGAAAGAAATAAAAATATTCCACACTAACTAATTCCACTTTCGTAGATTACACGATTGTATTGAGCGAATGCAACAAGTCGTTAAACCCCTAGGCAGCCCTAGTAGGACGAGTTTTGTCTCATGAGGGCTTATGAAGATATACCCACAAAATCAAATATTTTCAATCACCAAGTCTCTCAAGCATGCAACATATCATAGTACTCCACACATTGTAAACCTCAATCACATAACAATTTGAAAGTGTCTGAAAATATAAGTACTGTCACTTAAGCATCAATTAACACAAAACAATCTAAGTATGCACACAATGTCTTGATAGACAAAAAGATCATGAAATATACATCAAAGTCGCAATCAGTAAGTGAGCACACTATGGATATAAATCTCACACGATACTCAACTCACACAAGTGTATAGGTGTAAGTGTTTTACTCAAGTTCAATCAATGTACATGTGCTAACATATGCTTGGTTGTCCCCCAAATCTCCATTACTTCATATACATGCATACATGAATCAAACGGTCTTTGTTGAGGTTGTAACGAGACTTAGGTACGGGTAGGATATCAAGAAAATAGGCTAACAAGTGGTTAAACTTGATAAACCAATAGAGCATGGTATTCATTATTAATTAAAGCACCCAACATGAAAATTAGATCATGTAAGAGATGATAAGTCTCTCACAAGCATTAAATTTCAAAGCACATATAACCCATGTACTTCACCACTTTCATATTGTAATAAGCAATGAACACAAACTTGATCTTGTTCTTTTTCATAATTTTTTCTCTTTTTTTTAAGTCAAGTAATTCTCCAGTAACCAAGGGCAGTGAAAAGTCACCAAGAACTGCGTTTAATACCAGCACATTAATGGATCGTCCCTTTCACATGACATTGTAATTGCCACCCAATGATCTCAAAGGAGTACTTGATCTTTCTTTCTTTTTTCTTTTTCAAGATCAAGTAGCTATTTTATGTTGATTCCCACTAAAATTTATTACCTCAACAAAAAAAATCCCCACACTTAAGATTCACCAACCCTGTAGTTGAATCAATATGCTCTACCAGTAAATCAAGAGAAGAATAAATAAGTAGGCTCAAAATTTTTGGATTGGTGATATACGAAAGAAACAGAATATAAGCTCAAGTGGGTTCACTAGGATATATTTCTCATGGTTATTGTTTAGGTAAATGAGGTTAATCCTGGTGCCTTTATCATATTCATGCACATACATATCATGTAGTCACAAAACGGTTTAAAACAAGTTCTAGAGCAACATGTAAATGATGAACATCATATAACAAACGAAAGCGATTGAAAAACAATGCATCAATCAAAAATTAGGCTCAAATCCTCACAAGGCAAAAGCATGCCCGACTCACTGAAATTAACTAAGAAGCATCTTAAGTTTTCAAATTTTCAGAAGTACACACAAGGATTTATCAAGCATCAAATGATTTTCACGGATATGACTCTCAGAATTAATCATGCAAAATTAATCGACACAATGGATACTTATTCATGCTAGCATGCTCTTGAGACAAGACAATTATATACAAAAAGTTTTGATTTTTTAATTTTTTTTGGATTTTATAAAATATGATTTGTTTTGGATTTTTTTTAAAAAATAATATTATAAATGCATCACACATTTAAGTGGTTCATTGTCCTCAATGAATAAATATGAAAAGAAAAAAAACTATAAAAAATATATTATAATACAGTATTATAATGATATAATATCAACTAATACAATCCTAAAAAAATACAAAACAAAATTATACAAAAAATAATTGTACAAAAAAAGTAAGGAATACTCCCCTAGTGCTTGCGCACGAAGTCCCGATAGAAAAAGACTTAAGAAAGTAGCCTCTTGCTCTTAGATTCCTAGAACCGGCTTCATTATATATAAATTTAGCTGCCTCTATTATTACCAAAGTCAAGGCAACATAATTGGCTGTAGAGTATAATTAGGAGCCTTGCATACCCAACCCCAAGGTCAGGGGTTTAAATTCCCCTCCACCATTTCAATTAAATTTTTGCAAAATCAGAAGCCAACCAAGCAGCTGATGTGGTGGCAGATGAACCTGACTAGATGCTGAATTGGCAAGAAGATGGAGGCTGATATGGATTGTTAGGTCCCGAATTATCGTAGAAGGGGGGGTTGAATACGATAATCACTAAATTAAAAATTCTTTCGAATCTTTAGCGGATAAAATATTTAGTGCTCGGTTAGTGTTTCATGTTCTTGAGAGGAATAATGTTTGGAACGATAAAAATGAGGAACACAAGATATTCGGGGAAATATATATTCGCATATAAATCCTCGAGGGTGTTGCTACACTCTGGTAAATAAATTAACCGGCTACAATGTAAGAACAACAAAGTTCCTAGCTACTATAAAGATTTACAAATCAAATCCTATACAATAATCTAACTTTTATTTGTACTAGGATTTAATTACCGGGTAACGATTATAATGCCCCTAAGAATATACAAGAGTTAAATCGGGCATTATAACGTTACTCCGGTGAGAAGTTAAACGGATATTCAAGTAGCTTGAACTCCTCTGTAAATCTCCGCTTCTTGTTTTTATCAGCTCTCTTTTTGTTGGAGAAGAAGATAAACGGAACATCCTCAGATCTGCTGCAAGTGTAGACTTTATACACAATAAAATTGTGTGGCTGAGGATGAGAGTACTTCTGTGGCAACAACTTCTCTATGGCGACATGTACTCACATGTGCTGTACTTGAGATTTATAAAACAAATCAAATAACTCCTGTGGCGACAAAAGGGGGAGGGGGAATCTCCTGCATTATTAATTCAACTCCCCTGTGGCGACCACAGGGGCACCTTGTTTATGTTTCTGTGGCGACAACTACACTGGTACAATAGTAGTTGTTAACTTCCAAAATGAAACACATGTAACTTCTTTCCTTTATTTTCGTTTTTGATTTTCCCTTTTTTGTTTTTCTTTTTAATTTTCTTTCCTTTCCTTTTTTGTTTTATTTTCTATTTTCTTTTTCTTTTTCTTTTCTTCCTTTTTCTTTTCTATTTTTTTTCTCTTTTTCTTTTTAAGTTTAAATTGTAATTAAATAAATTTATAAAATAAACTTAAATATAACTTATATAAATAAACTAATTTAGATTTATAAAATAAACTTATTTAAAGTTTATAAGATAAATCATTTTAAGTTTATTAAATAAATTATATTAAAGTCCATTAAATAATTTATTTAATTTAACACTTTGAGCTTCGCCAGTCCCCTGAGCTATATACCCCGCACACCTCTTCTCGTACTTTAACAGATAAACGTTCAATCCAAGTACGTTCCTCAACTTAACAATTCTTCTATAAATAATATCCAGATTCCTTTCACGAGCTGTTGACGCCTAGTGCAACTGGTCTGGTTTACAGATGACTAACCCCGA